>NC_044554.1:53695675-54000675 GCF_007565055.1 Rhinopithecus roxellana | reverse complement strand
AGGAAGGGAAAGCTGAGATGACAGAAGCTGTGCGAAAGCATCTCTAGCCAGTGAAGATAAAGTTGGGAGTAGCTGTTTGGTCCTTCCTAAGTATTGGGTGATGGCTCTTCTACTAGAATACTTGTTACAAAGCAAGTTTAAATAGGCTTCCCTAGGGTTCGTTGTTAAGGATTTGACTTATAACTTTTTTTTTTTTTTTTTTTTGAGACGGAGTCTCGCTCTGTCGCCCTGGCTGGAGTGCAGTGGTGTGATCTCTGCTCACAGCAACCTCCGCCTTCAGGTTCAAGCGTTCTTCTGCCTCAGCCTCCTGAGCGGCTGGGACTACAGGCGCCTGCCACCACGCCCGGCTAATTTTTGTATTTTTAGTAGAGATGCGGTGTCACCATGTTGATCAGGCTGGTCTCGAACTCCTGACCTCCTGATCCGCCCGCCTTGGCCTCCCAAAGTGCTGGGATTACAGGCGTGAGCCACCGTGCCCGGCCTTGACTTACAAACTACAGAGCTGCAACACTCAGTTTAAATCTGATCATCAGAATTGAACCATACAGCTATCTTTGTTTCTTTTACAGATGCTTTCAAGGGCCAAACCTGCTGTAGGCAGAGGCGTACAGCCCACTGACAAAAGAAAGAAGAAAGGTAGGAAGATTCCAAAACTAGAGGAGCTACTTTCAAAAAGAGATTTCACTGGAGCTATTACCCTATTGGAGGTAATGCCCAAAGAACGTTGCTTCTTAGCGTGTGAATACGAGACTGTAGATGAATGACTAGGTGAGAATGCTGGTTGCTATGCTGTTGTAATAGGTGCGTGCATTCTGAGGCTTCCTGTACAAATTCCCTGTAAATCTAGTCAGGCACAGATTCCGGATTCTAAATTAACTATAAACCTGATAAAAAATGAACTAAAAAACTAAATTTGGCTGGGCGCGGTGGCTCACGCCTGTAATCCCAGCACTTCGGGAGGCCAAGGCAGGTGGATCACGAGGTCAAGAGATAGAGACCTGGCCAACATGATGAAACCCCGTCTCTTAAGAATACAAAAATTAGCTGGGCATGGTGGCATGCACCTGTAGTCCCAGCTTCTCGGGAGGCTGAGGGTGGAGAATTGCTTGAACCTGGGAGGCGGAGGTTGCAGTGAGCCAAGATCATTGCACTGCACTCCAGCCTGACTACAAGGCAAGACTCTGTCTCAACAAACAAACAAACAAACAAACAAAAGAAAAACCTAATTTCTTGAGGGCCACTTTTGAGTATGTTTAGTTTACCAATGGTGATCACAATCTAAAAATGTGAAGGGACATTTAATACAATGTCATTTCACACATTGCTTATCCCAACCCTTGACCAATGTATGAATTTTTTTCCTATTATGTGTTCTAAAATTTTGATCAAATTTAAATAATTCTAACATGCGTATGGTTGAAAATATTATAGCCCCAGAGAATATTTCAAATCTCCATGGCAGTAGTTCTCATCTTTTAATAGACATTGGAATTACCTAGGGTACTTAATAAGATATTGATTCCTGGGCTCCTGCTGTAGGTCTGCAGTGGTACTCAGGAATCTACATTTTAAGGTGAGTAGTCTAAGTGCCTCTGATGGAGATGGTCCCAGGAGACTGCGCTTTGTAAAACTGCTTTGTGGGAAGCACATGTTACAGGAGGGTGAAGGGCTGCACCAAAGAATGAAGAGTTCTGACAGCATGGTCTGGTTGTGTTGTGCCACAGTCATTTCTCTTAAAATGCTACTCCATCCATATTACTCTGAATCTACTGTTAATAATTGTTATAATTAGCTTTACATGTATTTCTCCATCTTCCATGTATAGTTCACTTTCTTGTTTTTTCTTTTTTCTTTTTTTGAGATGGACTTTCACTCTTGGCACTCAGGCTAGAGTGCAATGGCGCAATCTCAGCTCACTGCAGCCTACTCCTCCCTGGTTCAAGCAATTCTCCTGCCTCAGCCTCCTGAGTAGCTGGGATTACAGATGCCCGCCACCACACCCAGCTAATCTTTTGCATTTTTAGTAGAGATAGGGTTTCACCATGTTGGCCAGGCTTGTCTCAAACTCCTGGGCTCAGGTGATCCACCTGCCTCAGCCTCCCAAAGTGCTGGGATTACAGGCGTGAGCCACTGCCCTCGGCCTAGTTCGCCTTCTTACTAAGTGCTCTGGTATTGAACATGTTGTTTAGCTTTTTAGGCATCAGCCTTCTCATCTTTGCAGTGGGGGAGTTGGCATGGAGAAACCTTCTAGTTCTGTGAATCAGCGGACTGAGTGCTATATATCTATTTTCGTCAGTCTGTTTCCCTCTTTTTTCTCTAAGACAGTGACCACATTTTCCTTATTGTATAACACCAGGTTGCCTTTATTTTGTTTTATTTTTGAGACAGGGTGTCATTCTGTCGCCCAGGCTGGAATGCAGTGGCGTGATGGTGGCTCACTGCAGCCTCAACCTCCCAGGGCTCACACCAGTCTTCCACCTCAGCCTCCAAGTAGCTGAGACTACAGGCATGTGCCACTATGCCTGGCTAATTTTCATTTGATTGGCTGTTTGTGTGTGTGTGTGTAGAGATGGGGGTCTTACCATGTTGCCCAGGCTGGTCTTGAACTCCTGGGCTCAAGGGATGCTCCTGCTTCTGGCCTCCCAAAATGCTGGGACTACAGGGCCAGACTGCCTTTAAGTTGGCAGGGAGGCTCTGCTCTTTGCTTACATTCTTACGTAGTTAGTTGGAGTACCATGCTGTATGGGAATGGAAACTACTATGGTTTGGGGTGAGGAAGTCTCATGCGCTTTCCTGTAGCTCCAGGGAATTCAGGGAGACCTCACATGAGAATATCTCCAGAATTAAGGCACTATACTCATATTCATAGCATTTGGTATGAGGAGGATTTCTAATGTTGTAGAGTTAGCTACAGGAGTAAATTCTTAGTCCAGACAAGAAAGTATCAAAGGGATGTCTTCATCTTGTAATGACTGAGGCCCCTTAAGTTCTATAGTGATGCTCTGTAAATATGTGTTGGTTCACTATTTGATTTATCACCCTGTAGAGTGAAAAAAAAAAAAATCTTATCTTACCGTGGAAATTCAGAATTCTCTGTCAAGATCTCAGTCCTTTCCTCCAAAATAAGGCTTTTCTTTTGTTGGCTGAGGAATTCATAAATACTTGTTCACAATGGACATAAGTGAGGCCAAGTCTTCTGAACATCCTTAACTCTTGTAGCCCTGGTAAGCTAGCCTGCTCAAGGGTAATAGAAAGATTTAATGGCTCGTCCTCAGTGAAGGGTTACAACCTATTAGTAAATATATGTGTGTGCTAATGCAATGGGACTGAAGCGGGAGGTTAAATGCAGTAGAGCACAGAGGGTGACAACATGAGCTTTGGAGTCAGGCATTTCTTTAAGTCCCTGACAGCACACATACTGGCCATGTGGCCTTGAGTTCATGGTTCAGCCTCTCTAACCTTCAGTTATTTGGCTCTAAATATTTTACATAATTCTCTTCCTTATATATCACCCAGAATTGTTAGGCAACTCAAATGCTTTCTGGAGTATAATATCAGTAAATACAGAAAGCCAAATGTCAAATATTTGACAATATAAACTTCTATGATAATTAGAAGATACTTGTCCTATAGGTATAGGTTTAATTAAACCTCATATTGTCATGCTTCTAATACTTAGATTGCCTGTTGTTCGTTAGTAACCCAACATAGCATTGTTTTTTAAACAGAGAGTTTACTATTCAAATTTTCATGCTTTTTAAATACATTTTTAACCTGAAGTTCAAACGTCATGTTGGGGAAGAAGAAGAGGATACTAATTTGTGGATTGGATATTGTGCCTTTCACCTGGGTGACTACAAGAGAGCTCTGGAGGTTAGTGTAAAAAAAGTTTTTTCCAAACAGAACTGTGTTTAAAATGTTATTAAACTTTATATTATAATAATACACGTTCATGGTAAAATTCAAACAATGCAGAAGGAAACAAAAAGAAGTTACCTATTTGCATTCCTCAATTATACTTGTTAATGAAGGCAACCACTGACTTTGTAAAAATTTATGGCTTCAGTAATCGTCTATATGTTAATACGTTCTATTACAGTAGTTCCCCCTTGTCTATGGTTTTGCTTCCCGAGGTCAATCTGAGTTACCCAAGGTCAATCTCAGTCTAAAAATAGGTGAGGACAGTATAATAAGATATTTTCAGAGAGAGAGAGAGAGCAAAAGAGACCACATCCTCATAACTTTTATTACCATATATTGTTATAGTTCTATTATCCACTATTGGTGTTAATCTCTTATTGTGCCGAACTTATAAACTTTATCATAGGTGTGTATGTATAGGAAAAAAACATAGTATATATAAGATTCAGTACTATCCAAGATTTCAGGCATCTACTAGGGATCTTTAAACATATCCCCTGTGGGTAAAGGAGGGCTACTGTATATGTACATGTATCTTGTGTACTTTGTACTTTTACATGCATACTAATGAGATTGTACAACATATTGGTATTAGCATTTATTAAGTAAATCTTCAGAAAAGGAAAATTAAGCCATTAAGCCATTTTGATAGAAACTTTCATGAGTCTTCTCTCAAGAGAATTTCACTTTTCCTTTGCTTGGTTATTTTTAGACATAGGAATGATTATATTTATATTTTTACAAGTAGAATTGTTTTGGAGAAATTGTTTTTCTTGGTCATTGTAAACCCTACCCATCTACAGTAATTAATCAGTGGGATTATGGATTTACTTTCTTTCTTTCTTTCTTTTTTTTTTTTTTGAGACGGAGTCTTGCTCTGTCACCCAGGCTAGAGTGCAGTGGCGCGATCTCGGCTCACTGCAAGCTCTGCCTCCTGGGTTCAAGCGATTCCCCTGCTTCATACCACCCCCGCCTGGGGAAGCTGGGACTACGGGTGTGCGCCACCATGCCTGGCTAATTTTTTTGTGTGTTTTAGTAGAGATGGGGTTTCACCATGTTGGTCAGGATGGTCTCGATCTCCTAACCTCGTGATCTGCCCGCCTCGGTCTCCCAAAGTGCTGGGATTACAGGCGTGAGCCACCACTCCCAGCCACATTTCCTACATATTCTCATTCCCAAGATGTAATCTAAGCAAATTTGAAGAACCTCCATAACTAAAATGAAAATATTCGAGGACAGGTAATGAGGAGGCGAAATGAAGAACAGAGGAACAAAGTTGGTGAAGGGAAAGGGAAGATGTGAAAAGGACAGAATAGAGGCTGGCAGTATTTGCAAAAGGCATAGGAGGATAGAAAGAACAACCCACATGTAGTAAGAAAATGAAATAAAGGCACCTGGGAAAGACTGATAAAAAGTGAGAGTATATGGAAAATGTCGTTGACAAAGTGAGTCTCAGAAAGTATCCTTGGCAGGAAAAACAAAACATTTTAAAAATACGAAGACTCCCTCCATGCCAAAAAAGCCAGAAAGCAATTAGAATGAAATGAAACTTGTCGTATATTAAAGCCATCAGATTTTAAGTTAACTGAACGTGTGAATTTCTTTCTTTTTTTTTTTTTTTTTTGAGACGGGGTCTGGCTCTGTCGCCTAGGCTTCGGTGCAGTGGCCAGATCTCAGCTCACTGCAAGCTCCGCCTCCTGGGTTTACGCCATTCTCCTGCCTCAGCCTCCCGAGTAGCTGGGACTACAGGCGTCTGCCACCTCGCCCGGCTAGTTTTTTTGTATTTTTTAGTAGAGACAGGGTTTCACCGTGTTAGCCAGGATGGTCTCGATCTCCTGACCTAGTGATCCGCCCGTCTCGGCCTCCCAAAGTGCGGGATTACAGACTTGAGCCACCGCGCCCAGCGAGCGTGTGAATTTCTTAAAGGGTATCTTGTATGTCTTTTTAAGTTAGCAGAAATAAAATGTTTCAGTTACTTTTTGTTTCTGTTGTTTGTTAGTCCCTATCAGTATTAATTGGGAGACAAAAACCACAAGTGTAAGATTATATGGACAATAGCCCTGCAGATATAGGATTGAGCCTTAGCTTCAGCATTTAACCTTTTCAGGTATAGAATAATTGCAGAGCATGTAGGATTCCCTAAATGTGAAGTTACTTAATCTCAGTATGAAATCCTATTCCATTATGGAAGAATGGCCCATCGATTGCTTTGCTGCCAAAACGAGATCACTGCTTACTATGTATTTCAGGAATACGAAAATGCTACAAAAGAGGAAAATTGTAATTCTGAAGTCTGGGTGAACCTAGCTTGCACCTACTTCTTTCTTGGGATGTATAAACAAGCTGAAGCAGCTGGATTTAAAGGTAAAGGTGCTCTTATATCTGATATTCTTCATTCATAGTGAAGAGTCGTTTTGAAGATTTTAAAACTTAATGTATTCCTTTTTCTCTTGAGAAAAAAAATTGATATTAGAAAGCTAAAAAAATAGATTTAGTTCTCAAAGAATATTGGATTTGAGTAACGATGTTTAAAGAGAGTTAGTGCTACACCCCACCAGGCTACAGCCAAAAAGCAGAAGGACAAAAGAAGAAAAAGGGCCAGGTGTCTTTCTTAGGCCCCATCACGGGAGGATGGGCATGCTGTTAGTGGTAGTTAGGTATAGTTTTTTTCAGGCTCTTATGGCTGTGAACTTTATGGCTGCTTTTCCTGTTTCTTTTTTTTTTTTTTTTTTTTTTGAGACGGAGTCTCACTCTGTCGCCCAGGCTGGAGTGCAGTGGCCGGCTCTCAGCTCACTGCAAGCTCCGCCTCCCGGGTTCACGCCATTCTCCTGCCTCAGCCTCCTGAGTAGCTGGAACTACAGGCGGTTTCACCGTGTTAGCCAGGATGATCTCGATCTCCTGACCTCGTGATCCACCCATCTCGGCCTCCCAAAGTGCTGGGATTATAGGCTTGAGCCACCGCGCCTGGCCCTGCTTTTCCTGTTTCTAAGTGAGAAACCCAGAAATTTCAGTTTGAAGAATCCAGAAATCATCCCTTCTGCTTTCTTACATATGATATTCATCTCAGGACAATTGTACTCAAATTTGAAAATAAGAATAAAAGGGAAACATGGTAGAAAAAGTTAAAGATGGCTGGGCGCAGTGGCTCACACCTGTAATCCCAGCACTTTGGGAGGCCAAGGCGGGCAGATCACCTGAGGTCAGGAGTTCGAGACCAGCCTGACCAACATAGAGAAACCCCCATCTCTACTAAAAATACAAAATTAACCAGGTGTGGTGGCGCATGCCTGTAATCCCAGCTACTCAGGAGGCTCAGGCAGGAGAATCGCTTGAACCGGGGAGACGGAGGTTGCAGTGAGCTGAGATCGAGCCATTGCACTCCAGTTTGGGCAACAAGAGTGAAACTCCATCTCAAAAAAAAAAAAAAAAAAGTTAATTAAAGGATGAACCAAATTAAGGTCAAGGAAATGCAGAGAAAGTGGGCACTGTAATGTTTGATAGGGAAGAATGTATTCAAGGTAGAATTAATTTATACATATAAAGAATTTTAGCCCAAATTCATGGCAGACATGGAACTTGAAGACTTTTTTTTTTTTAATACTTTAAGTTCTAGAGTACATGTGCAGAACGTGCAGACTTGTTACATATGTATACATGTGCCATGTTGGTGTGCTCGTTAGCCTGGCTAACACCCATTAACTCGTCATTTACATTAGGTGTATCTCCTAATGCTATCCCTCCCCTGCCTTTTTTTTTTTAAAGACATGGTCTCACTATGTTGCCCAAGCTGGAGTACAGTGGCTATTCATAGGTGTGCGCATAGCATGCTATAGCTTCAAACTCCTGGGTTCAAGCCATCCTCTAGCCCCAGCCTCCTGAGTAGCTGAGACTGCAGACAATGCCCACCACCACGCCCAGCAAAGCCTTTCTTGATTTGTACCCAAATTATTTCATATGTACCAATGTAGTTTTTCCTAATTTAGTTATTAGGTCCTTTATGTTACTTACTTTATCTTATATTTCTAGGCTTTATCTGTGCTAAGAACAGTGTTAGACACATATAAGGTGATCATGGTAGCTATCTCTATTTCCATATAATTTTTTCTTTTTTTCTTTCTTATACATTGAAGTATGACTTTTTCTGTAAAAGAGATAGAATCGTTTATCCAGAATCAGAAAGTTTTCCAAGAGTGCAAAGGAGATTTGGAACTTAAAAGCCGTTAACATTTTTGCTTGACTGCCTGTTTCAGTATGGCACATAATTATGCTAGAAAATCTGTGAAATAGAGACTGGGCTAGTATTTAGGAAAATATGGCAGTATAATTGTGGAAAAGGAGATACCAGAAGGAATTAACAAAGAATACTGGGACTAAGAGGTGAATGAGAGTGGATTCATGCACACATTGAGATGACCGTGGGTGTCTATTACCACTGTTTGGTTTGGTATATGAACAACACAGAGGTGGGCTGTTACTATAACCATGCATGTGGAGTATTGTATTGTGGATCACCGTAATAGGATCGGGTAGAACAACCAGTGGAGAAGAGCAGAATCTTAGCACATTTCTCTTCTAGTTCTTGATGCTGTTTCTGCTACTGCAGGTGGAGACCAGACTCAAACAATATGTATTCTTTTTTTTTTTTTTTTGAGACAGAGTCTCTGTTGCCCAGGCTGGAGTGCAGTGGTGTGATCTCGGCTCACTGCAAGCTCTGCCTCCCGGGTTCACGCCATTCTTCTGCCTCAGCCTCCCGAGCAGCTGGGACTACAGGCACCCCGCACCATGCCTGGCTAGTTTTTTGTATTTTTTAGTAGAGATGGGGTTTCACCGTGTTAGCCAGGATAGTCTCGATCTCCTGACCTCATGATCCGCCCACCTTGGCCTCCCACGGTTCTGGGATTACAGGCGTGAGCCACTGCGCCCGGCCAACAATATGTATTCTAGCAGAGACATATTAAGATCAGATAAATAAGGATTTGGGAAGATTCGTCCAAGTCTCATTTCATTCCTACAAGGGACTGCTAGACTATTGAGTTCTTTAATAAGCAACTTGGATTTTTTTTCAGCTTCAAAAAGCCGACTCCAAAACCGCCTCCTCTTCCACTTGGCTCACAAGGTATTTATGTTCTCATTTCACATTTTTTTGTTTTAAAAATATTTTTATTTTTCTTCTTTCTTGTTACTAACACTAGTGAGAGATAATTAATTAGAAATTCTTGTTAATGGGTTTCTAGAACAAGTGGAATATAACTTAATTGTATAGGATATTCTCCTCTATCAATGTTCTTTACCCTCTGAATTTATTCAGAGATGTTAGGTTTTATTTCTCCTTAAGCAACGGTCATATAAGAAGTTTAGACTGGTCATGGTCGCTCACGCCTGTAATCCCAGCACTTTGGGAGGCTGAAGTGGGTGGATCACCTGAAGTCAGGAGTTCAAGACCAGCTTGGCTAACATGGTGAAACCGTGAGTCTACTAAAAATACAAAAAAAATTAGTCGGGCTTGGTGGTGCACTCCTTTAATACCAGCTACTGAGGAGTCTGAGGCAGGAGAATCAGTTGAACCCAGGAGGCGGGGGTTGCAGTGAACCTAGATCATGTCACTGCACTCCAGCCTGGGCAACAGAGCGAGACTCTGTCTCAGAAAAAGAAAGAAGTTTAATTTGTGTCAACTATCCTATTATCTCTTAGGAAACAGATTCAAAATCACCTTGTCCTGACTCCTAGAAATAAATATACACTTTTCAGAATTGCTGTATGGTAATTATTTTGATAATGATAAAATTATTTTTTAATTTATTTAAAAAATTGTTTTATAGCATTCCACCAAATGCATCATATGTGCCATTATTTATTCAACGTTTCCTAGTTATTTGACTTTTAGATTATTTATAATTTTAAAAATTTATAAAAATGTCATTCTGAACATCCTAGAAATGGACATACCTATTGGGTATGAGCAACTTTAAAACTTTTAATTGATATTGCTAAGTTGTTTTACAGAAAGTTTAATCATCCACAGGCATTATATGAAAATAATTATTTTTGGTACATTTAGAAATTCCACATCACAATTGTCACTTTGTCTCTTTCTCTTTTTAGTTTTGCTTTACATGTTTTTCAGACTGTCATTAAGTGCACACAAACTTAGAATTGCTAGTAGACTGTCTAGCAATAGTGTCTTCCTAGTAGACTAAAACATATATTATCATGAAATAGCTCTCATCTCTAAAAGATTTCTCTTTGTCATATTTGTAAGCTATACTAGCTCTTTTGGTAGCATTTGCCTATTATATGTCTCATCTATTCTTTTACTTTCTACCTTTCCATGTCCTTAAATTTAAGGTGACTCTTATAAACAGCATATAAATGAGTTTTGTGGGTTTTAAAATCCAGCTAAAATCTTTTTTTTTTTTTTTTTGAGATGGAGTCTCGCTCTGTCGCCCAGGCTGGAGTGCAGTGGCCGGATCTCAGCTCACTGCAAGCTCCGCCTCCCGGGGCTAGTTTTTTGTATTTTTTTAGTAGAGACGGAGTTTCACCGTGTTAGCCAGGATGGTCTCGATCTCCTGACCTCGTGATCCGCCCGTCTCGGCCTCCCAAAGTGCTGGGATTACAGGCTTGAGCCACCGCGCCCGGCCTAAAATCTTTATTTAAAAAAAACCTCTAGTATATAATCCATTTACTTAATGTATTTACAAATACGGTTAGCTTTGTAACTACCATTCTGTTATTAGTTCTCTGTTTGCCCAGCTGGTCCATGTGGTCTGTGTTCCTTTTTCTCTCCTTTCTTGTCTTTTTTTGGATTGATATTTTTTTCTTTTTTTTCTTTTTTTGAGACGGAGTCTCGCTCTGTCGCCCAGGCTGCAGTGCAGTGGCCGGATCTCGGCTCACTGCAAGCTCCGCCTCCCGGGTTTATGCCATTCTCTCGCCTCAGCCTCCCGAGTAGCTGGGACTACAGGCGCCCGCCACCTCGCCTGGCTAATTTTTCGTATTTTTTTTAGTAGAAACGGGGTTTCACCGTGTTAGCCAGGATAGTCTCGATCTCCTGACCTCGTGATCCACCCGTCTCGGCCTCCCAAAGTGCTGGAATTACAGGTGGATTGATTTTTAAAACTATATATTTCTCCTCAATTGGCTTGCTAGTTATGTACATTCATTCTTAACATTATTTTAGCAGTTACCATGTGTCTTTTGCATACTGAAAAGTTTGATATTAATTAGTACTTTTACCAATTTCTAGAAAATTAAAGGATCTTAGATCATTTAAACTCATTTACTCTCCATCTTATGTACAAATTTGAAATATATTTTAAGTGTCTATATGTTTCTAATCCCATAAGACTGTTTTATTACTGTTTTATGCAGTGAATATTCATTTATCATTGGCCATATTTATCCTTTCCATTGCTCTTCATTTCTTCTTGCATGTTTGTGCTCCTATCTAAAATCATTTTCCATTTGAGGAATTTCCTTTAATATTTCCTTTAGTGGTGATGAATTCTCTCAGTTTTTGTCTAAACATACTTTTATTTGACTATCTTTTTTAAAGCATTTTTTTCTCAGTGTAGAGTTCTAGGTAGGTAATTATTTTTGCTTAGCATTTTGAAGATGTTGCTTTATTGCTTCCTAGGACCTTGTCTCTACTGAGACGTTAGCCATCAGTCTTACTGTTGCTCCTGTGAAGATGGTTTTTTCTGATCATGTTTAAGATTTATACGTTGGTTTTTGTTATTAGCACTTTTCCTATCGTATTCCCAGATATGGTTTTCTTTGTATTACACTGCATCAGGTTCATAGTGCTTGTTCGAGGTTTTTTCTTTTTTTAATTAAAAAAATCCTTGGTCATTATTACTTAAAATTTTGCTTCTACTCTATACTCTTCTTTCCTTTTAGGCTCCCAGTAACATGTAGGTATGTAGACCTTTAATTTGTATCACATGTAAACATTTTGTCACATTTTCTTTTTTTTTTTTTTTTTTTTTTTTTTTTTTTTTTTTTTTTTTTTTTTTTTTGAGACGGAGTCTTGCTCTGTCGGCACGGGCTGGAGTGCAGTGGCCGGATCTCAGCTCACTGCAAGCTCCGCCTCCCCGGGTTCCCTCCATTTCTCCTGCCTCAGCCTCCCGAGTAGCTGGACTACAGGCGCCCGGCCAGGTCGCCCGGCTAGTTTTTTGGTATTTAGTAGATAGAGCGGTGGTTTCCACCATGTTAGCCAGGATGGTCTTGAATCTCCTGACCTCGTGATTCCACCCGTCTCGGCCTCCCAAAGTGCTGGGATACAGGCTGTGAGCCACCGGGCCCGGCCGTCATTTTGTCACATTTTCTATATATTTCCTGCAGAAATTTATTTTACTCATCATCATTCTTCAGCTGTCTAATCAGCTATTCCATTTATCTATTTTGTTCTTCATTTCAGTTATTGTATTATTTTTAGAAATCACATTTTATTACTTTTTAAATTTCTAATTTCCAGTTAAAATTTCCTAATTTTTAATTTAATTTCTTAAACGTATTAATAACAGTTATTTTTAAAATCCATGTCTAGTAATTCCTATAGTGTATCTCTGGACAGCTGTTTCTTGGTTTTCAGTCAAATGTTCTTATCTCCTGGTTTGCTTGGCAATATTGTGTTTAATGCTGGCTATTGTATATTAAAATATATAGAGATAATTTGAGTATCTGGATGATTTTGTCTTCTTCCAGAGAGGATTTAGAATTTACTTTTACTTCCGGCAAGCACATAGAAAAGGGGCAAATCAACCGATACCTGTCAGAGATTACAATGATTTAAAGCTGGTCTATTTCCATTTTACGTCTGTTTCTAGGGTAGCTTTCCAGGGGTCCCAACTGATAACTTGGTGGGCCCCAATCTCTATTTTTTTTGGTCCATTGAGCCCATAAGACTTCTTGAAGCTCTACTTAGTTTTCAGCAACTCAGCCACCAATTGAGAATTGGTAGGTACCATTAGAGAAAAAATGGTACTAAATATCAGAATCACCTCTTTGCACTTTTGTTCTGCTTGGGATATGGTATCTCAAGTCTTCACTCACTTGGTAGCTCTATGAACCCTTCACACAGATTTTTTTGTTGTTTTTTTGAGACAGGATTTCACTCCCAGTCACCCAGGCTGGAGTGCCATGGCGCCAACTCAGCTTACTATAACCTCTGCCTCCCAGGCTCGAGCAATCCTTGTGCCTCAGCCTCCCAAGTAATTGAGATTACAAGTGTGCACCACCATGCCCAGCTAATTTTTGTAGAGACAGGGTTTCACCATGTTGCCCAGGCTGGTCTCACGTACCTGAGCTCAAGTGATCTGCTCACCTCAGCCTCTCAGAGTGCTGGGATTACAGGCATGAGCCACTGCCCCGGCCCTTCTTACACAGATTTTTCAGTAGTTTTTAAGATTTTCTAGGTGTTCATGGTGGGAGCACTGCATACTACAAGCTTCTCTAATATTATTTAGTAGTGAAAGTCTTTGATTGAATTTAAATAAATATATTTTACTGTGTTTTTCTTCTGATTACAAAAATAATACGTTTATCATAGTGCTTTTAGGAAATAACAAAATATACACAAAAATCAAGATTTCTTGTAAGACTGCCACTTAAAGCTAACACTGTAATATTTTACTCTCTTTTCTTCCAGTCTATAAAAAATTTGTATTTTTATGTGTGTATATATATATGTATATTTATATTGTCAAATTTGGATCATAGTATATATTCTGTTTTATAACCAGGCTTTTCACTTAAAAGTGTATCATAAACATTTTTCCATGTAACTAGATAGTCTACAGAATACAATTCTTTACAAAAATTTTTTTTTTTTTTTTGAGACGGAGTCTCGCTTTGTCGCCCAGGCTGGAGTGCTGTGGCCGGATCTCAGCTCACTGCAAGCTCCGCCTCCCGGGTTCACGCCATTCTCCTGCCTCAGCCTCCCGAGTAGCTGGGACTACAGGCGCCCGCCACCTCGCCCGGCTAATTTTTTTTTATATTTTTTAGTAGAGACGGGGTTTCACCGTGTTAGCCAGGATGGTCTCGATCTCCTGACCTCGTGATCCGCCCGTCTCGGCCTCCCAAAGTGCTGGGATTACAGGCTTGAGCCACCGCGCCCAGCCTCTTTACAAAATTTTTAAGCTAATAAGTCATTCTCTGTATCAGGCAGTAGTGAGCAATCTACATATTAAGGGTCACTGTCAAAAATGTATCTGTTCTGCCCCATATATAAGCAAAAGGCAACTAATATTTGCAGCAGCCATCTAACAAAATAAGCATTATAAGGTTGGAATAGAATTCTGACAATCTGCCAGGCGCGGTGGCTCAAGCCTGTAATCCCAGCACTTTGCGAGGCCGAGACGGGCGGATCACGAGGTCAGGAGATCAAGACCATCCTGGCTAACACGGTGAAACCCTGTCTCTACTAAAAAATATGAAAAACTAGCCGGGCGAGGTGGCAGGCACCTGTAGTCCCAGCTACTCGGGAGGCTGAGGCAGGAGAATGGCATAAACCCGGGAGGCAGAGCTTGCAGTGAGCTGAGATCCGGCAACTGCACTCCAGCCTGGGCGACAGAGCGAGACTCCGTCTCAAAAAAAAAAAAAAAAAAAAAAAAAAGAATTCTGACAATCTCAAACAACAACAATGTATGGTAACTGAAGAAAGGATGAAAAAATGTTGAGCAGGAAATTAAAAATTGAATTCACTAAGTTACATGATGAGAAGTACATTTTGATTCCCTATTGTCTACCAAGCAGAATGAGATATGAAAGAACAGATTGGCTAGGCACAGTGGCTCACGCCTGTAATCCCAGCACTTTGGGAGGCCAAGGCGGGCCGATCACAAGGTCAAGAGTTCAAGACTAGCCTGGCCAACATGGTGAAACCCCATCTCTATTAAAGATACAAAAACTTAGCCTGGTGTGTGGTGGCATGCATCTGTAATCCCAGTGACTTGGGAGGCTGAGGCTGGAGAATTGCTTGAACCCAGGAGGCAGAGGTTTCAGTGAGCCGAGATTGTGCCATTGCACTCCAGCCTGGGGGACAGGGCAAGACTCCATCTCAAAAAAAAGAACAGATTAAAAATGTTACCAGGTGTTAGTAAAGAGACTAGACAGAAAATAAAAGGAAAGGGAGAAAATATAAAGAAAAGATAAGGGGAGGGGTCAAATAATACTAACTATAACCTAAGGACTTTGCACTGTGGTTGTCAAGCTATGCCTCCCGAGGCTATTTGCATTCTTTCTGTTTTTTGAGACGAAGTCTCGCTCTGTCGCCTAGGCTGGAGTGCAGTGGCCGCATCTCAGCTCACTGCAATCTCTGCCTCCCGGGTTCACGCCATTCTCCTGGCTCAGCCTCCCGAGCAGCTGGGACTACAGGTGCCTGCCACCTCGCCCGGCTAGTTTTTTGTATTTTTAGTAGAGACGGGGTTTCACCGTGTTAGCCAGGATGGTCTCGATCTCCTGACCTTGTGATCCACCCGTCTCGGCCTCCCAAAGTGCTGGGATTACAGGCTTGAGCCACCGCGCCCGGCCTTGCATTCTTTCTTTGCAGAGGAAATGAAATAGAAGACAAGGAACCTAAGGGAAATAGGAAGAAGAGAGAGACACAATGGCTACAGAAGGAAGAGTTAAAATCTCTATCACATAGGTATTGATTTCTCTAGCAACACTAATGTGAATCTTTACATGTCTTTTCCACTCTCACAATTTTAGTTTAATGATGAGAAAAAATTGATGAGCTTTCATCAGAATCTTCAGGATGTCACAGAAGATCAACTCAGTTTGGCCTCAATCCACTATATGCGATCTCACTACCAAGAAGCTATTGATATATATAAGCGAATACTGCTAGATAACAGGTCTGTGTCCTTTTATACCTACTCTACATTTTTTTCATTTTTTTAGTTTCTTCTGTAACTAGTTTGAGAATCTAGTGTCCTCTCGATCTAGTACCACCATGCGTTCAAATCTGTTTAGTTGATAATTTGGTAAGATTAAGAATTAGATATTGTCTAAATCAGGCTTTCTCTACCTTTTTTTGCATTATCACCCTTCTAAAAGACTCTTCCCCCAATTGCCCTCCCATGAAATTTTAATATACTTATATATATATATATATATAAATATATATCCATGTATGTACTATATGTATAACTGTGCTTTACATATTAAATGAATATGATTTTTTCATCCTCCCATAAGAACCAATTTTTCCCCTTTGGGGGTGATATTGATATTACCCCTGTTGAAATGTATGGTCTAGATGTATCAAACGTAGTGTTATAGTTACATTGTAGGTAACTTGCTGACAAAATTAGATACAAACCATTCTTTTTTTTTTTTTTTTTTTTTGAGACAGAGTCTTGCTCTGTCGCCCGGGCTGGAGTGCAGTGGCCGGATCTCAGCTCACTGCAAGCTCCGCCTCCCGGGTTTAGGCCATACTCCTGCCTCAGCCTTCGGAGTAGCAGGGACTACAGGCGCCCACCACCTCGCCCGGCTAGTTTTTTGTATTTTTAGTAGAGACGGGGTTTCACCGTGTTAGCCAGGATGGTCTCGATCTCCTGACCTCGTGATCCGCCCGTCTCGGCCTCCCAAAGTGCTGGGATTACAGGCTTGAGCCACCGCGCCCGGCCGCAAACCATTCTTAAGAATTTACAGCCGGGCGCGGTGGCTCAAGCCTGTAATCCCAGCACTTTGGGCGGCCGAGACGGGCGGATCACGAGGTCAGGAGATCGAGACCATCCTGGCTAACACGGTGAAACCCCGTCTCTACTAAAAAACACAAAAAACTAGCCGGGCGAGGTGGTGGGCGCCTGTAGTCCCAGCTACTCGGAGGCTGAGGCAGGAGAATGGCATAAACCCGGGAGGCGGAGCTTGCAGTGAGCTGAGAACCGGCCACTGCACTCCAGCCCGGGCAACAGAGCGAGACTCCGTCTCAAAAAAAAAAAAAAAAAAAAAAAAAAAAAAAAAAAAAAAAAGAATTTACATTCCAACTTTATCACTAAACACTTGGCCTCTCTCTCCCTTCCCAAAAATATCTCATCCCCCTTCCTTCCATCCTCTTTTGCATTACCTCATACTTGCTTCCATTTCCAGCCATCAAGCCTACGTGTCTTGTCTGTTGGTCTTCTCTGTGGCGTGTACTTGTGTTTATGTTCAATTATCACATATATTAGTTTTTCAGTATGAACAGCATGAACTTTCCCTTTCTTCTCTAGTTGTCATCCTTCACTCTACTTATATCAAAACACCCAAATATTGCAATGCAAAAAGAAAATAATTATACTGATTATATCTTACCCTCTTTCTTCCTAAGGCAGATTCATGAACTGTCCTCTTTGCCTTGTCCGTTTGAGCTTTGTAATTTGACATTTCTGTGAAGTAGACTTAAATGGTTAACCCTAATTATTTCATCTCATAGGGAATACCTTGCCCTCAATGTTTATGTGGCCCTCTGCTACTACAAGTTGGATTACTATGATGTGTCTCAAGAAGTTTTGGCTGTTTACCTTCAGCAAATTCCTGATAGTACCATCGCACTCAATCTTAAAGCCTGTAATCATTTTCGCCTTTACAACGGCAGAGCAGCTGAGGTATTGATGGAAGTGTGTTTTTAATGTACTTCATTCCAATTTGAATTACTTTATACTTTCCAAGTTATTCATGAAACTCTACTATCTGTAAGTCTTGATTAATATCCCTTTGTCATTGCCAGTGTGATTCTATAAGAACATAATTATATGTTTATTAGATATTCTAAAAAGAATGTTGACTTCTGAATTCTGTGTGTTATGTCCATTAAATTGTAGATGATTTTACTGAGATGCCTTACATTTAAAACTAAATGTTTATGTTTAAAACCAAATGCTTCTGGCCAGGCACTGTGCCTCATGCCTGTAATCCCAGCACTTTGGGAGGCCGAGGCAGGCAGATCACTTGAGGCCAGGAGTTTGAGACCAGCCTAGCCAACATGGCCCCATCTCTACTAAAAATACAAAAAATTAGCCAGGTGTGGTGGTGCATGCCTGTAATCCCAGCTACTCGGGGGGTGGGGGGTGGGCAGAGGTTGCAGTGAGCCGAGATTGAGCTACTGCACTCCAGCCTAGGCGACAGAGTGAGACTCTGTCTCAAAAAAAAAAACAAAAAACAAATGCTTCAGCTTCTTCCTCTAAAATATGTGTGTGGCTCTGCGATTGAATGTCACCAACATACATCCAGTAAACCACATTAGAAACCTGGCATATCTGTTGCTCTCTTCTTCATCTCCATGTAATCATCCCTTAGTTTCTATCAGCTATACATCCTAGATAGCTCTTTTATCTATCCCTTCTTCTCCTTGGCTACTATTCTAATCCAGGAGTTTCTCACCTCTTATTTTGGCCCTTTAAATAGTGTTCCTGCTTTTAGTCAGTCTTGTTATCTTCAGTTCAACCACTGAATTTGTTCCACAGGCCATATTCTCTTACCACCATAGCTTCTTGTGCAGCATTCTCCCTCCTGGAATGATTTCCTTCTTTCTCTGCTTGGTACATGTCAACTTCTTTTTTAAGGTTAGCCCAAGAGGCAAAAATGGTGGACATTTTATAAATACTTAGAAATTGGCTAACTTGTAGGTACCATGCAGAACACTTTAAATCTATTATTTAATTTCCCTGACAAGAGGCTATTGTAGTTCTCATTTTATAGGAAACCGAGAAAACGCAGGAGGCCATAGGTTGTTACCTCCTCTTATTTCATTTAACATGTTTTAAATAACATGTAACTTTACTAACATTTTAATAACATAATTTTATTTAGCATATACACATATATACATATACAATATATCGATATAGGTAGATACATAGATATAGAATAGATAATATGTTTTGCACTATATCTATATATAAATATATGGATATAAATAGATAATTTAACATGGTTATTACTTTAGTTGATGTCAGAAGACACCAAAATTTAAATGTAAAATTTCTGCATGTGTCAAACTTTAAAAATCCTACCCTTGCCCTCCAAATTGAATTGCTTAGTATACACTTGAGCACATAGTATATACATATATATTAAATAAAATACATTCTTGGGATAATGGTCATTTCAACTAAAGATTCCCCCAAGTCTGCCTAATTGGCTTGTTTCCAGCATTAGCAGTTTAGTAATAGACTGGATTTGCAATCTGGTATCTTTAGAGTTTTCACCCATTAGTAAGAACAAATAAATGAAATACATTCTTGCCTTTCTAGAGAATCTCTTGAATCTGGGAGGAGGAGGTTGCAATGAGCCGAGATTGCGCCACTGCACTGCAGCCTGGGCAACAGAGCAAGAGTCAGTCTTGGGGAAATTTACCAATTTTGGTGTATGGTCCAATTTGTTAAATGTTTACAGTTTGTCTGTATATCTCTTTTCCATAGTCTAGTATGGTTACTCAATATCCTATCTATAGGATACACCTAGAATTATCCAAGTTAGGACATCAGAGTGTACTTCTAACCCCAAAAGGCAAGTTTTTTCCTTTGACATTGTGTCAATGTAGTTTATATATTGATTTTATAATGTAGTCCAGCAGTAGAAGTCTATGTTAAATGTACTTGAAGAACTTTTTTTGGTAGCAATAAAATAGTTTATGTTTAATTATTATAATTTTAATAAACTATTTAAATTCAGGCATTCTTCTAACTTGTATAACGGGGTCTATATTACATTGTTTAGTCTCTCACAAATACCAATAGCATCCTGCTTTTCTAAAGTAAACAGGAAATAATTTATAATGATTGACTTAATTCTTAAAGTACTTTGAGTAACTTGTTCATGCTTATGTGACTAACGTAACAAGTGGCAAATTCAGATCTCAAACTTTTGTCTGACTCCAACATAGACTTAACCACTAAAATATACTGCAACACACACACACAAAATGTCTCCATTCTGCTTATTATTTGTTAGTTGCCTACTTACCTTCAATCTAAACAAGCTCATTGATGGTTGAGACTGTGTCTTTTGACATTTGTTTCCCAGGACTGGGCACAATGCTTGCACAAAGTTGATGCCAACTACTTATTTGTTGAATGAGAAATTAAAAGTATGACTGACAAATTAAGGAGAATCACATTTAAAGAAGGAGGAGGTACAAAAGGTCAGTAGAAATGAAGACTGAGAAAAGGCTGTTTTAATTAGAGTTTCCTACATTTCCTTATCTGATTAGGATATCATTATTACTGGAGCTTGAAACTAGGTTGCAAGGAGATCAGGAGTGAGTGAGTAACAACCCAGATTGGAAATTCTCATAAAGGGTATGGCAGAAGGGATGGCAAGTAGATGATGAAAAAATGGAAACATTGAATGTAAGATACTGGTTTAAAAAAATAAAAGAGGAGAAAGCTGCTGGTTTTAGAGACTGAAGAGTTGAAGAACTTTTCCCCCAAAACTGGCATGGCCTCTAGGGTAGTGATTATGAGTTTGGACTTGGAATCAGATAGACCCAAATTTCAACCCTGGCATAGTTGCTATGTGACTTCAGGTGAAATACTTAACCTCCTTAAGCATCATCTGTGAAACAGGGAAAATAATGGTATTGACTCATAGTAGGTTCTTGTGAAGATTAAATGGTATGAGGTATGTAAAGTCCTTAACTTGATATACATAGTAAACTCTCAGTAAATATTTGTAATTATTAAAGATTTTATAGACTGAAACATAGTCACATTGATCTTTTTCTTTATGCTTAGTGCTTTCTGTATCTTGTTTAAGATACCATTTCCGGTCAGGCACAGTGGCTCACACCAGTAATCCCAGCACCTGGGGAGGCCAAGGTGGGTGGATCACCTGAGGTCAGGAATTTGAGACCAGCCTGACCAACATGATGCAACCCCATCTCTACTAAAAATACAAAATTAGCTGGGCATAGTGGCACATGCCTGTAATCCCAGCTACTTGGGAGGCTGAGGCAGGAGAATTGCTTGAACCCAGGAGGCAGAGGTTGCAGTAAGCCAAGATTGCACCACTGCACTCCAGCCTGGGCAACAAGAGCAAGACTCCATCTCAAAAAAAAAAAGAAAAGAAAAGAAAAAAGAAAGCTCAAGATTATATTTTCTGATGCCATCTTTTTAAAAACTGTATCTACTTATTTATTTAGAGACAGTGTCTCACTGTGTCACCAAGGCTGTGCATTAGCACAATCATAGCTCATTGCAGCCTCAAACTCCTGGGCTCAAATGATCCTTTTGCCTCAGCCTCCCGAGTAGCTGGGATTACAGACATGCACCACCATGTCTGGCCAATTTAAAAATTTTCTGTAGAGATGGGGTCTTGTTATGTTGCCCAGGCTGGTCTCAAACTTCTGGCCTCAACTAATCCTTCCACCTTGGGCACTCGAAGCTCTGGAATTATAGGCATGAGCAACTGTGCCCAATCAATTCTGATATTATCTTCTAATAGCCTATTTTACTTTGTAAGCACAAATTTTCTGTAATTACAATATATTTTAAAGGATTAAGTTCTCCAGTTAAAAGACAAAGATTAGTAAATTAGGAAAGACAAAACCCTAATACGTATTTTAAATAGAACAGAACATAAAGGATGTGTTTCACGTGAAATATTTCTTACATGGTTTCTAACATTGGTGTCATGTTTTTGGAAATGTCACTTTCATTCTAACGTAGATATGATGACCTACATCTTCAATTTATAGTTTTATTTATATATGGCTTTATTGAGATATAATTAACATATCATACAATTCACCCTTTTAAAGTGTACAATTGGTTTTTTAGTATAGTCACAGCTTAAGTGCAACCATCACCTATAGTCAATCTTAGGACATGTCATTATCTCGAAAAGAAATGTTGGCTACGCACGATGGCTCATGCCTGTAATCCTAGCACTTTGGGAGGCCAAGGCGGGCAGATTGCCTGAGCTCAGGAGTTCAAGACCAGCCTAGGCAACACAACGAAACCCCGACTCTACTAAAATACAAAAAACTAGCTTAGCTGGGCGTGGCCACGTGTGCCTGTAGTCCCAGCTACTTGGGAGGCTGAGGCAGGAGAATTGCTTAAACCTGGGAGGCGGAGGTTGCAATGAGCCGAGATTGCGCCACTGCACTCCAGCCTGGGCAACAGAGCAAGACTCCGTCTCCAAAAAAATAAAAGAAATGGCTGGGCACAGTGGCTCACACCTGTAATCCCGGCATTTCGGGAGTCCGAGGCAGGTGGATCACAAGGTCAGGAGTTCGAGACCAACCTAGCCAACATGGTGAAGCCCTGTCTCTACTAAAAATTACAAAAATTATCTGGGCATGGTGGCATGCACCTGTAATGCCAGCTACTCAGGCACGAGAATCACTTGAATCTGGGAGACAGAGGTTGCGGTAAGCTGAGATTGTGCCACTGTACTCCAACCTGGGTGACCGATACTCCATCTCAAAAAAAAAAGTCATACCCTTCAACTATCAACCCCTGTTGCCCCATCCCCCAGCCCTAAGCAACCACTAATGTACTTTGTCTTTATATATTTGCCTGCTGTGGATATTTCATATATATTTGGAATCATATAATATTTGGTCTTTATGATCGGCACCTTTTACTTAGCATAATGTTTACAAGGTTCATCATGTTGTAGCATGTATTAGTATTTTATTCATTTTTATGACCAAATAATATTTCATTTTATGAATCTACCTTTTTTAGTTTTTTCCATTCATCAGTTGATAGACACTTGTATTGTTTCCACCTTTTGCCTATTATGAATGCTGCTTCTATAAACATTATACTTTTTGTGTAAGTTTTTGTTTGTATGTTTTCAGTCCTCTCGGGTTTATACCTAGGAGTGGAATTGCTGGGTCATATAGTAACTCTATATTTAATTGTCTGGGGAGCTGCCAGAGTGTTCTAAAGTAACCGCACCATTTTACATTCCCACCAGCAGTTTATAAGCATTTTGATTTCTTTGCGTTCTTGCCAACAGTTGTTATCAGCTGACTTTTTGACTCTAGCCATCCATTCTAGTGGTGTGAAGTGGAATCTTGTGGTTTCTATTTGCATTTCCCTGATGACTAATGATGTTGAGCATTGTTTCATGTGCCTGTTGGCCATTTGCATATCTTTTTTGTAGAAATGTTTATTCTTTGCCCATTTTTGAAATAAGTTATTTGTCTTTTTGTTATTGAGTTTCACGTGTTCTTTATATATTCTAGGTACAGTCCCTTATCAGATACATGAATTGCAAATATTTTCTCCTATCCTGTAGAAGATTTTCTCTTCATTTTCTTTTCTTTTTTTTTTTTTTTTGAGACGGAGTCTCGCACTGTTGCCCAGGCTGGAGTGCAGTGGCACCATCTTGGCTCACTGCAAGCTCTGCCTCCTGGGTTCACGCCATTCTCCTGCCTCAGCCTCCCGAGTACCTAGAACTACAGGCGCCTGCCACCATGCCTGGCTAATTTTTTTTGTATTTTTAGTAGAGACGAGGTTTCACCGTGTTAGCCAGGATGGTCTCGATCTCCTGACCTCGTGATCCGTCTGCCTCGGTCTCCCAAAGTGCTGGGATTACAGGCGTGAGCCACCGCGCCCGGCTCATTTTCTTAATAGTGTTTTTTTTGAAGCACAAAAGTTTTTAATTTTGATGAAGTCAAAGTTATCTCTTTTTTTTTTTTTTTTTGCCTTTTGTTTCTTGTGCTTTTGTTGTTATATCTAAGATTCCATTGCCGAGTCCCGGGCCATGAAGATTTTCCCCTGGTTTTTCCACTAAGAGTTTTATAATCTTAGCTTTTAGGTCTCTGATCCATTTTGAATTAACATTTGTAAATGTTATGAGGTAAAAGTCCAACTTGATTCTTTTGCATGTGAATATCCAATTATTTCGGCACCATTTATTGAAGAGACTATTCTTTCATCCTTTGAATGGTCTTGGCACCTTTGTTGAAAATCAGTTTACCATAGACAAATAGATTCATTTCTTCGGGACTCAGTTTTCTTCCATTGGTCTATATGTCTATCCTTACATTAATACTACACTACCTTACTTGTAACAAATTTTGAAATCAGGAAGTATGAGGCCTCCTAATTTGTTGCTTGTTTTCCAAGCTTGTTTTGGTTACTCTGATCTCTTGCAATTCAATATGAATTTTATAATCAGCTTATCAATTCCAACAGAGAACCTAGATTGGATTCTGATAGGGATTGCATTAAAGATCAGTTTGGGGATTAATGCTCTCCTAATAACGTTAAGTCTTTAAATCCATTCACATGGAATATTTTTCCATTTATTTAGGTGTTTTTAAATTTCTTTCAACAATATTTGGTGGTTTTTATGGGGCAAGTTTTCCATTTCTTTTGTTATATTTATTACTATTTTATTATTTTTGATGCTATTGTAAATTAACTTGTTTCCTTAATTTCATTTTTGAATTGTTCATTGCAAGAGAATAGAAATACTACTGATTTTTGTATTGAGTGTATCCTGAAACCTTGCTGAACTCATTTATTAGCTTTCTTGCAGATTTTCGGGAGGATTTTCCATATATAAGATTAATTTGTGAATCAGGATAGTTTTACTACTACCTTTCCAGTCTGGATGCCTCTTCTTTCTTTTTCTTGTCTAATTGCCCTGGCTAGAACTGTCATGCGCGTCCATGTGAAGCGACCACCAAACAGGCTTTGTGTGAGCAATAAAGCTTTTTAATCACCTGGGTGCAGGCGGGCTGAGTCCGAAAAGAGTCAGCGAAGGGAGATAAGGGTAGGGCCATTTTATAAGATTTGGGTAGGTAAAGGAAAATTACAGTCAAAGGGGGGTTGTTCTCTGGCGGGCAGGAGTGGGGGTCACAAGGTGCTCAGTGGGGGAGCTTTTTGAGCCAGGATGAGCCCAGAAAAGGACTTTCACTAGGTAATGTCATCACTTAAGGCAAGGACCGGCCATTTTCACTTCTTTTGTGGTGGAATGTCATCGGTTAAGGCGGGGCAGGGCATTTTCACTTCTTTTGTGATTCTTCGGTTACTTCAGGCCATCTGGGCGAACGTGCAAGTCACAGGGGATGTGATGGCTTGGCTTGGGCTCAGAGGCCTGACAAGAACCTTCAGTACAGTGTTGAATAGAAGTGCTGAGAGCAGATATCCTTGTCTTGTTCCTGATCATAGGTGGAAATCATCCAGTATTTCACCGTTAAGTATGATGTTAGTTGTGGGTTTTTTGTAAATGTTCTTTCTCAAGTGGGGGAACTTCCACATGTTTTTATCATGAAAGGATGTTAAATGGAACTGCTTTTTCTGTAGCTATTGAGATGATCATTTAGTTTTTGGTTTTTATTCTATTGATATGGTATATTATATTAATTGATTTTTGAATGTTAAACTGCCCTTGTATTCCTGGAATAAATCTCATTTGGTCATCGTGAATAATCTTTTTAATGTATTACAGGATTCCATTTGCTAAGAACTTTTTGGAGGATTTTATGTCCATATTCAAAAAAGATATTGGTCATTTTCTTCTCTTGTAATTTTTTTTTTTTTTTTTTTTTTTTTTTTTTGGTTTTGGTATTGGGGTAATACTAGCCACATAGTATAAGGGGAAAAGTTCCGTCTTCTGTGTTTTGGAAGAGTTTGTGAAGAATTGGTATTAACTCTTCTTTAAGTGGTATAATTAAGCAGTGAAGCCATCTGGGCCTGGGCTTTTTATTTCAGGGCAGTTTTTAAATTATTAATCTAATTTCTTTCTTTAGGGATTGCATTGACTCTAAAGATCAGTTTGGGGCTTAATGCTATCTTAATGACATTAAGTCAGTCTGTGCACATCGATCCATGTTGTATGTCTATTAATAGTATTTCTTCTTGAGTCAGTTCTGATAGTTTATGTCTTTCTAGGAATTTATCCCTTTCACTTCAATTATCTAATATATTGGCCTATACTTGTTCACAGTATTCTTCTGTAATCCTTTTTATTTCTCTAAGGTCAGTAGTATTGTTCCTTCTTTCATTTCTGATTCTAGTAAATTGAGTTTGTTGTTTTTTTCTTGGTCAATCTAGCTAAAAGTTTTCTTAATCTTTTCAAGGAACCAGGTTTTGGTTTCATTGATTTTCTCCATTCTCTTGTCTTTTAATTAATTTCTGCTCTAATCTTTATTTTTCCCTTCCTCTGTTTGCTTTATGTTTAGTTTTCTCTTTTTTTTACAATTAGGTTATTAATTTGTGGTCTTTCTTATTTTATTTTTTAAATATAGGCATTTACAACTGTAAAATTTCATGTAAGCACTGCTTTAACTGCATCCCGTAAGTTTTGTTATATTGTATCTTTCATTTATCTCAAAGTATTTTCTAATTTTATTTTTGGTTTGTTTGGCCCATTTGTTATTTAGGGTATGTTGTTTATTTCCTAATTTTCTTTTATACGTAAGTCCATATTCTACATGGAATTGATTTTTGTGTAGACTGTGAGGCAGAGGTCAAATTTTATTTTTTTTCATAAGAATAACTCATTGTTTCAGACCATTTATTGAAAAGATCAGTCTTTTCCTACTATTCTGCCACCTTTGGAAAATAATTCCAGTGTTTAGATATGTCTGCTTTTGAACTCTGTATTATGTTGATCCATTTGTGTATCCTTGCTCTCATTACCATACGGCCTTAATCACTACAGATTTGTAATCAAGTTTCACATGTAGGCCAGGCACGGTGGCTCAAGCCTGTAATCCCAGCACTTTGGGAGGCTGAGGTGGGCGGATCACGAAGTCAGGAGTTTGAGAACAGTGTGGCTAACAAGGTGAAACCGCTTCTCTACTAAAACTACAAAAAAATTTAGCTGGGCGTGGTGGCAGGGGCCTGTAATCCCAGCTGCTCGGGAGGCTGAGGCAGGAGAATCACTTGAACCAGGGCGGCAGAAGTTGCAGTGAGCCGAGATCGAGCCACTGCACTACAGCCGGGTGACAGAGTGATACTCTGTCTCAAAAAAAAAAAAAAAAAGTTTCACATGTAGTGGGTCTAGCAAGTTTTGCCATGGTGTTAGTCTTCAAGGGTGTCTTGGTTATTCTTGGCTCTTTATCTTTCAGTATAAATTCTAAAACAAGTCTGCCAAATCCAAACACAGAAACAAACCTGTCAGGATTTTAATTGTGTTGCTTTGAATCCATGGATGAGTTGGGAGATAATTAATAGTTTTATATTAGGCCGGGCGCGGTGGCTTAAGCCTGTAATCCCAGCGCTTTGGGAGGCCGAGACGGGCGGATCACGAGGTCAGAAGATCGAGACCATCCTGGCTAACATGGTGAAACCCCGTCTCTACTAAAAAATACAAAAAACTAGCCGGGTGAGGTGGCGGGTGCCTGTAGTCCCAGCTACTCGGGAGGCTGAGGCAGGAGAATGGCGTAAACCCGGGAGGCGGAGCTTGCAGTGAGCTGAGACCCGGCCACTGCACTCCAGCCTGGGCGACAGAGCGAGACTCCGTCTCAAAAAAAAAAAAAATAGTTTTATATTAAGTCTTTAAATCCATGAATATGGTATCTTTCTCCATTTATTTAGATCTTTAATTTCTTTTTTTTTTTTTGAGACGAACTTTTGCTCTTATTGCCTAGGCTGGAGTGCTGTGGCATGATGTTGGCTGACTACAACCTCCACCTCCTGGATTCAGGTGATTCTCCTGCTTCAGCCTCCCAAGTAGCTGGGATTACAGACGTCCACCGCCACACCCGGCTAATCTTTTGTATTTTTAGTAGAGATGGGGCTTTATCATGTTGGCCAGGCTGGTCTTGAATTCCTGACCACAGGTGATCCACCCGCCTGGGCCTCCAAAAGTGCTGGGATTACAGGTGTGAGCCACTGCGCCCGGCCAGATCTTTAATTTCTTTTAGTCAGGTTTTGTGCTTTTCTTTTTATTTGTATTGGTCTTTTTTTTTTTCTTTTTTTCTTTTGTCTTTGAGACAAGCTCTGGCTGTGTCACCCAGGCTAGATGGAGTGCAGTGGCTGGATCATGGCTTACAATAACCTCTGCCTTCCAGGTTTGATTTGATCTTTGTGCCTCAGCCTCTCAAGTAGCTGGGACTACAGGTGTGTGCAGCTGTGCTCAACTAATTTTTAAAAATTTTTCTAGAGACAGGTCTCACTACATTGCTAAGGTTGGTCTTTAACTCCTGGGCTCAAGTGATCCGCTTGCCTTGGCTTCCCAAAGCACTGAGATTATAGGCATAAGCCACCGTGCTTGGCCTTTGTATTGGTCTTTTTACATGTTTTGTTAGATTTGCTTCTAGGAACTTGGTATTTTGTATGTTATCGTAAGTGGCATCTTATTTTAAAATTTCATTTTTTGACTTTTTGTAGTGATGTATAGAACTACAATAGATTTTTTTTCAATTTGAAACCAGTCACTGTTTATTAACTGACCAATTACAAAAATAATCACAGTGGTTACCTTAGTTCATCCTTCTGATATGCCTGTTTATCTGGTCTTCCCTGTTGCCAGCATCTCTACCTTCTACCAAGTGGGTGGTATTTCTCATCATTCCACCTCATGGAGATCATTTGAAGGGCCACAGGAAGTTGTTTGTGTCTTTGAAGTGTTTTCCAACAGTATAGATCTCATGAATCTGATCTTGCATGCAGATGATGCCATATTTACTGAGAGATCAAGCAATCAAAGTGTTGTTTGTGAAGGCAATTTGCTTCTTACTGATTTTACCATAACCATGCTTGTAGATCAGTTCATTTACTGACCTCAGGTTTGGATACTTCCATGTAATATATGCTCTTACGGTCCTTATCATGTTAACTAAAGCCTTCTTGAGTTTAACAAAGGTGCCACTGAAGATTTGGCAAAGGGAAGGCTTCAGACCATTGGGCCCACACCATTGATACCTCTGATTCTGATGAGAAATGCCAATTTAGGTTCTACAGGTACGTAGAAGTTACCAGCTTTTCTTGCCATCCTAGCCACTGGAGTCTCAGGTCTGTACATCTGCCTGTATTTCTTGTGATAGTGCTTAGCTGTTTCATATAAAAGCCTCCTTCTTGCCTTTTTTTTTTTTTTTTTTTTTTTTTTTTTTTTTTTTTGAGAAAGAGTCTAGCTCTGTCATCCAGGCTGGAGTGCAGTGGTGTGATCTCGGCTCGCTACAATCTCTGTCTCCTGGGTTGAAGCTATTCTCCTGCCTCAGCCTCCCGAGTAACTGGGATTACAGACATCCGCCACCATGCCTGACTAATTTTTGATTTTTAGTAGAGATGGGTTTCACCACTTTGGCCAGGCTGGTCTTGAACTCCTGACCTCAAGTGATCCACCCACCTTGGCTTCCCAAAGTGCTGGAATTACAGGCGTGAGCCACTGCACCTGGCCACCTTCCTGCCTTTTGAAGCCTCTTTTGGAAAAACATCTTTGTCAGGTTCTTTTTTTTTTTTTTTTTGAGACGGAGTCTTGCTCTGTCGCCCAGGCTGGAGTGCAGTGGCCGGATCTCAGCTCACTGCAAGCTCCGCCTCCCGGGTTCACGCCATTCTCTTGCCTCAGCCTCCAGAGTAGCTGGGACTATAGGCGGCCGCCACTTCGCCCGGCTAGTTTTTTTTGTATTTTTTTAGTAGAGACGGGGTTTCACCGTGTTAGCCAGGATGGTCTCGATCTCCTGACCTCGTGATCCGCCGTCTCGGCCTCCCAAAGTGCTGGGATTACAGGCTTGAGCCACCGCGCCCGGCCTTTGTCAGGTTTTTAATCTTCAACTCTATGAAATTCCTTTGCTTTGCTTTTCCTTAAGGAGTTCTGGCACAGCTGGAACCTTTTTTTTTTTTTTTCTTTGACACTTTTCATGGTTCCAGCTGGGAAAGAGTAAGTTCTACAGTAGATTTTTTTTAACTGATCTACTAAGATCGGCTGGGTGTGGTAGCTTATGCCTGTAATCCCAGCACTTTGGGAGGCTGAGGCTGGTGTATCATTTGAGGTCAGGAGTTTGAGACCAACCTGGCCAACATGGTCAAACCCTGTCTCTACTAAAAATACAAAAATTAGCTGAGCATGATGGTGCACGCCTGTAATCCCAGCTACTTGGGAGGCTGAGGCAGGAGAATTGCTTGAACCCAGGAGATGGAGGTTGCACTGGAGTGCACTGCAGCCTGGGTGACAGAGTGAGACTCTGTTCACATAAAATAAAATAAAACTTGAAAAAAAAATGGACTTTGGATCAATTTAAGAGGTCAATTTAAGAGATCTTGCTAGATTATTTTGTTTTAAGTTACATTAAACAATTTTTTAAAGCAACAATGTATATATGTATGGTGTACAGCATGTTGTTTTGAAATATGTATACATTGTAGAATGGTCACATCAAGCTAATTAACATATTTATTACCCACATTTTTTTTTGTGGTGAGAACACTTAAAGTCTACTCTCTTAGCAATTTTTAAATATATAATACATTCTCATTAACTAGAAGTCATTGTTGTACAATAGTGTTGTACATTATGTTGTATATAATGTATACTATGTTGTACAATAGATTCATTAAACTTATTCCTCCCCTCCATCTGAAATAATGTATCCTTTGACCAACATCTTCCCAATCTTCACCCTCCTGGCTCCAGGCCCTGGTTACTACTATTCTACTCTCTGCTTCTATGAGTTCAACTTTTTTAGATTCCACATACAAGTGACATCATGTGGTGGTTGTCTTTCTGTGTCTGGCTTATTCCACTTAACTAATGTCCTTCAGGTTCATTTATGTTGTTGCAAATGATGGAATTGCCTTCTTTTTTAAGGCTGAATAGTGTTAGTTTCATTGTTTATTTACCACATTTTCTTTATTCATTTTGTCTGTTGATAGCACTTAGATTACTTCCATATCTTGACTACTGTGAATAACACTGCAATGAACGTGGGAGTACAGATACCTCTTTGATATACTGATTTCATTTACTTTGGATAGATATCCAGTAGTAGGATTGCTGGATCATATGGTAATTCTATTTTTAATTTTTTGAGGAATCTACATGCTGTTTGTCATAATGGCTACACTACTAATTCACATTCCCACCAACAGTGCACAAGGGTTCCCTTTTCTCGACATCCTTGCCAACTCTTGTAATCTTTTGTGTTTTTGATAATAGCCATTCTAACTGGAATGAGATGATATCTCATTGTGGTTTTTATTTGCATTTCCTTGATGATTAGTAGTGCTGAACATTTTTTCATATACCTGTTGGTCATTAGCATGTCGTCTTTTGAGAAATCTCTTATTAATCCTAATAATTTACCTGTAAATTCATTTGTATTTTATATATATGTATATATATAATCATATCATTATTTTGTTTCTTCCTTTCTAATTCTTATAATTTTATTTCTCTCTTATTGCACTGACTAGGGCCTCTGGAACATTGTTGAATATTTGAAATATCCTTGTGGCTGGGTGTGGTGGCTCACACTTATAATCCCAGCACTTTGGGAGGCCAAGGCAGGCAGATCATGCAGTCAGGAGTTCAAGACCAGCCTGGTCAACACAGTGAAACCCCGTCTCTACTACAAATACAAAAATTAGCCAAGCGTGGTGGCGTGCACCTGTAATCCCAGCTACTTGGGAGGCTGAGGCAGGAGAATCGCTTGAATCCGGGAGGTGGAGGTTGCAGTGAGCCAAGATTGCGCCACTGCACTCTAGCCTGGGCGACACAGCTAAATACCATCTAAAAAAAAAAATACATATACATATATACATATGTATACACACAGTTGCAAGGTTTTTTTATCTCAAAGCGAAAGTTTTTGATGATATTTCATCATTAAGAAATGATATTTCGTCATTAAATATGATGTTTAATGTAGATTTAAAAGGATATCCTTTATCAGATTAAGGAAATTCCCTTCTAGTGTTAGTTTGCTAAGAGGACCAGATGTTGAAGTATAACATCTTGTATTCTTTGTCAATTGAGACGATCGTATTTTCCTTTATTCTTGTGGCAAATTATTTGAAGTATTTTCTATTTTTTTTTTTTTTTTTTTTTTTTTTTTTTTTTTGAGACGGAGTCTCGCTCTGTCACCCAAGCTGGAGTGCACTGGCCAGATCTCAGCTCACTGCAAGCTCCAACTCCCGGGTTCACGCCATTCTCCTGCCTCAGCCTCCCGAGTAGCTGGGACTACAGGCGCCCGCCACCTCGCCCGGCTAGTTTTTTGTATTTTTTAGTAGAGACGGGGTTTCACCGTGTTAGCCAGGATGGTCTCGATCTCCTGACCTTGTGATCCGCCCGCCTCGGCCTCCCAAAGTGCTGGGATTACAGGCTTGAGCCACCGCACCCGGCCGTATTTTCTATTGTTAAATCAACTTTAGGCTGGACATGGTGGCTCACATCTGTAATCCCAGCACTTTGGGAGGCTGAGGTGGGGGATCATTTGAGGTCAGGAGTTTGAGACCAGCCTAGACAACACGGTGAAATCCCACCTCTACTAAAAATAGAAAAATTACGGTTGTGTGGTGGTGTGTGGCTGTGGTCCCAGACACTTGGGAGGCTGAGGTGGGAGGATCACTTGAGCCTGGGGGCCAGGGGTTGCAGTGAGTCAAGATGGCACCACTGAACTCCAGCCTGGGCAGCAGAGTGAGAGCCTGTCTCAAAAAAATAAAAAATTTTAAAAATCAACTTTATACCAGAATTAACCCAGCTTCATCATGGTTCATTCTTCTCTTTACATATCACATATTAGATAGCTATTATTTAATTTGTTGCATCAATACATATTGGTTTGATTGGTTTATTTATTTATTTATTTATTTATTTATTTATTTTGAGACGGAGTCTTGCTCTGTCACCCAGGCTGGAGTGCAGTGGCCGGATCTCAGCTCACTGCAAGCTCCGCCTCCCGGGTTTATGCCATTCTTCTGCCTCAGCCTCCAGAGTAGCTGGGACTACAGGCGCCCGCCACCTCGCCTGGCTAGTTTTTTGTATTTTTTAGTAGAGACGGGGTTTCACGGTGTTAGCCAGGATGGTCTCGATCTCCTGACCTCGTGATCCGCCCGTCTCAGCCTCCCAAAGTGCTGGGATTACAGGCTTGAGCCACCGCGCCCGGCCCTGATTGGTTTATAATTTGCTTTTTTGGTATAGTTCTTGTCAGGATTTGGTGCAAAGGTTATCTCAAAGGAAAATGAATTAATTGAAGCAGGTACCATATGTTTCTACTTTCTGGAAGCGTTTGTATAGCATTGGCTTTTTCTTAAATGTTTGGTAGAACTTATTGATAAAACTGTCTAGGTTTGGAAGATTTTAAATTACCTAATTCAGTTCCTTTAGTGGTTATAGGACTATGCATATTTTCTATTTCTCCTTGTGTTATTTTTGGTAAGTTGTATTTTTCTAAAAATTTGATAATTTCATTTACATTTTCACATTTTTTTAGTCTTTTCAAAAACCAACTTTTGTTTTTAATCCTATTATACACCTTTTTTAAAATTTTATTAATTTATGTTCAAGGGATCCCCAAAAAGTTCGTAGAAAATTCCATTTTATCCTTCCTTTGCCAGTGTAGCTCTTTAATAGTTCCTGCTGATTGTGGGAAGGGTCTTTCACTAGACTTCCCACCTTGTGCTGGCTTTCTTTTTTGTCCTTGTCACCTGGCACAATATGGACTCAAAATAGATCGAATGCAGATACAGATATTACAATCCATCTATCCTCTGTTAAGCCAGACATTAAAGAGATTTGCAAAAAATGTAAAACAATAACACTGTTCTCACTAAATTTTTGATTTGATAAATACAGTTTTTTAAAGTAAAAAAAATATGTAAGTCAATTTGTAGTGGGGTTTATTATTGTTATTTTTAAACTTTTTTTTTTTTTTTTTTTTTTTTTTTTGAGACAGAGTCTCGCTCTGTCGCCCAGGCTGGAGTACAGTAGCGCGATCTGGGCTCACTGCAAGCTCCACCTCTCGGGTTCATGCCATTCTCCTGCCTCAGCCTCCGAGTAGCTGGGACTACAGGCGCCCACCACCACGCCCGGCTAATTTTTTGTATTTTTAGTAGAGACGGGGTTTCACCGTGTTAGCCAGGATGGTCTCCATCTCCTGACCTCGTGATCCGCCCGCCTTGGCCTCCCAAAGTGCTGGGATTACAGGTGTGAGCCACCATGCCCGGCCTATTTTTAAACTTTTATTTTTTTTATTATTATTTTTTTTCTGAGACGGAGTCTTGCGCTGCTGCCCAGACTGGAGTGCAGTGGCCGGTTCTCAGCTCACTGCAAGCTCCGCCTCCCGGGTTTATGCCATTCTCCTGCCTCAGCCTCCGGAGTAGCTGGGACTACAAGCGCCTGCCACCACACCCGGCTAATTTTTTTTTTGTATTTTTAGTAGAGACGGGGTTTCGCCGTATTAGCCCGGATTGTCTCCATCTCCTGACCTCGTGATCCGCCCGTCTCGGCCTCCCAAAGTGCTGGGATTACAGGCTTGAGCCACCGCGCCCGGCCACTATTTTTAAACTTTCAAAATTTGATTGTTTTTATTTTCAGAAATGACAAGTTGCTCTGAAATTGAGACCAAATGTTAATTCTGACATATTTTAAGGCATATTATTACTACCTTTTTCGATGAATTGAATACTTAAAATTTTCTGTTTTAATTTCTAATATGATAAGTATTGAGGGCTATTTGCCACATAAACAAAAATTCTTTGAGATCATTTATAGAGTATAAAAGGGATCTTGAGACCAAAAAGCTTGAAAACTGCTGATGTAACCTAATATTACCCAAAACTTTGGAACTATACTATGGACAAGAGAAGAGTGATAGAAAAATTGCTGAGCAGACATGCATTCCCAATTATGAGATCAGGCAGAACGAGTTTGTGGTAGTTAGTGAAGAACAATCAAGAATTTAATTATTTTTATCCAGAAAAGCTTAACAACCCACTAATAGAAATAGAAAAGGGATGAAAGGAGGATTTCTTAAAATCTCCTTTCAGATTAAAGAATCAGCCTTAGTTGTTTAAGGCTTAGCTCCTTAATCACCTTTGACACTGAAAGAAAAAACTAACTCTACGAGTCTTCAGACGTGAGTATCCCAGTTTTCAAACTTGCTGCTTAGTATAAGTTTCAAGTCACTTAGCTTTTTTTTTTTTTTTTTTTGAGACAGTCTCTCTCTGTCACTAGGCTGGAGTGCAGTGGCATAGTCTTGGCTCACTGCAACCTCCGTCTCCCAGGTTCAAGTGATTTTCCTGCCTCAGCCTCCTGAGTAGCTGGGACTACAGGTGTGTGCCACCACACCCAGCTAATTTTTTTCTATTTTTAGTAGAGACGGGTTTTACCATGTTGACCAGGATGGTCTCGATCTGTTGACCTTGTGATCCGCCCCCTTGGCCTCCCAAAGTGCTGGGATTACAGGCATGAGCCACTGTGCCCAGCCCAAATCACTTAAGTTTTATAAGCCTCATTGTTTTCATTTATTATTGCCCTCATTTGAAAATGTGGGTAATAATAATTACATTGACCTAGAGTCATGAGGATCAAATGAAATAACTTGTTAAATTCTTTGTAAATTATAAACCATTGTGTCAATATGTGGTGTAAGAACTATACACTTGTCATTTTCATAAGCCTTTCTTTTTTAAATTTCAGGCAGAACTCAAAAGCTTGATGGACAACGCTTCTTCATCCTTTGAATTTGCTAAAGAACTCATCAGGCACAATCTGGTGAATAACGATTTCCCATCTTGACTGACTTCAGTCCTACTCTGCTTTGGTATATCACAGCGATTAGAAAGATGAATAAAAGGAGAAGCCCCAGCAAATAATGCTTTACTCCAAGGGAACACCTCCTCACTGTGGAGGAGATCAGTTTTAAAGTACTACTCTGTTTCCTTAAGGAAGTCCTTGTTGGGAGAACAGGAATATATTTGATATTTGGAAAGAAGCACAAGGCAGTGTAGATCCAGGTTCTGTTTTTTGGGGAAAGACAAAGGAACATATCCCCCTGTCATTTAAAATAAATGGGAAATATTTTTGCATCTTTGAAGGATGGCTGAGATTTAGAGAGTTCATTCTAGTCAAGGACATGGAGCTAGAATGAGGGTGACATATGTAAACGATTGTGAGCAGATTTATCTTACTAGAACAGTAAATTTGTACTGGGGAATAGCAGACACTCAAATTGGATGGGTGGTTGGGTTTAGGGCTAGATTATGATTCTATCAACCATGTAATATAGTGAGATGCAGAACAGCTGCTCTCAATTCAGATACCTGGGAACGGGCAAATCAACTAATACTACTGAGATTCTTCATCCAAAAGTGACAATAATATTAACTATGCTTTTTCCTTCTGATTTCTCTAATCCTTTTTGTAGTACCAATTCTTCTAGTAAACCACAACTGTTTTAGACTCTCCCCTTCTCTTTATCTCCAGTACCTATTCAGTTACTAAATCCTATTCTCTTCTTGCTGGCAATGTCTTATATTTACTCCATTTCGTCTTTAATTCAGGCCTCCATCACAAATACAGTTTTATTTGGATACTTTCTACTATGAGTTTCTGCATCTAATCTTTTAACTTCGAATTTAGTTTCTAAATAGAAGTCAGATTAATTTTTCTGGAGCATTATGGGTTATATGGTAGTCTGGAATTTAAGCTTGGAGAAAGATAAAGACTTGAGAATAAATTTAGGAGTTATTGTAAGAGTCTTGACAGATGGCCGGGTGCAGTGGCTCAAGCCTGTAATCCCAGCACTTTGGGAGGCTGAGACGGGCGGATCACGAGGTCAGGAGATCGAGACCATCCTGGCTAACACGGTGAAACCCCATCTCTACTAAAAAATACAAAAAAATTGCCGGGCGAGGTGGCAGGCCCCTGTAGTCCCAGCTACACAGGAGGCTGAGGCAGGAGAATGGTGTAAACCTGGGAGGCGGAGCTTGCAGTGAGCTGAGATCCGGCCACTGCACTCCAGCCCGGGCGACAGCAAGACTCCGTCTCAAAAAAAAAAAAAAAAAGAATCTTGACAGATTAATATGGAAGGTTTTCAATTGCTGAAGTTAAATAAATATTGTAGAAAGGATTAAAAACAGAAAAATATGGTTCGAAAATAGCATCTGTATTTATGGGACTGGAGGAAGGAGTATCAACCAATGAGACAAGAAAGGGCAAACAAGAAGAAACATCTAGATAATGTAATGTCATTTACAATTGCACATTTTAATCACCTAGGAGGCTTTTGAAATTAATAATGCATGGGCCCCACCCCCAGGGAATCTTATTTAATGGTTGGTCTGGAGCCCAGCTATCAGTTTTTTTTTTTTTAAAGCATCTCAGGTGGATATAATATACAGCTATGGTAAAGAAACACTATAAGAATATATGACTGAAAGGGACATGAAATAGGGATAATTCTTAGAGAGTGGGATTAGAAAGAGAAGTAAGAATATGGAAATTTTTCTTTCTTAATACTTAAAGTTTTTTTTTTTTTTTTTTTTGGAGATGGAGTCTCGCTCTGTCACCCAGGCTGGAGTGCAGTGGCCGGATCTCAGCTCACTGCAAGCTCCACCTCTTGGGTTTACCCTATTCTCCTGCCTCATCCTCCCAAGTAGCTGGGACTACAGGCACCCGCCACCTCGCCCGGCTAATTTTTTGTATTTTTTAGTAGAGACAGGGTTTTACCGTGTTAGCCAGGATGGTCTCGATCTCCTGACCTCGTGATCCGCCCGTCTCGGCCTCCCAAAGTGCTGGGATTACAGGCTTGAGATAGCGCGCCTGGCCAATACTTTAAGTTTGAAATATATACATAGAAATATATACATAGAAATATATACATAAGAAATATATACATAGTTATTGCCATAAGAGCATGATTTCTGTATCTCTAGGTTGTTTTCCGAGGAGGTGAAGGGGCTTTGCAGGTTTTACCTCCCCTAGTTGATGTCATTCCTGAAGCTAGGCTAAACTTGGTGATTTACTACCTTCGTCAAGGTAAGAAAAATTTGTCCTAGTCTTACTTACAATGAGGTATTTTAGAGTAGTTAAATATGTCTGATGGAACTATTTGCTTCACTTTTTAAATCCATAGTTCCAAAAATATATTTGCAACAAGTTCATAGAACAAGTTTATTGGTGGTTATTTGTTGTGCCTTTTTTATCCTCTTTCCTCTTCTGTTGCTTCCTACCTTCTTCTCCCTCATGCCGTTTTTTCTTTTTTCCTTTTATTTTTCTGTCCTTTATTCTCTATCCATTCTTTCTTTTTCATTGTTTTTCCTCCCATTCCCTTATAGTTCTTTTTTCTTTTTCTAGTTTCCCCCGTTGCATAATGTACATTCACATTTTCTTGTGTCTTTTGAAAATAGTATTAACTGTTTCTTATTTGCTTTGTCTGCCTTTGTTTCTTTGTATCCCAGGCTGCTTATGAGAAATACTATTATTCAAAGAGGATGTGATATTTATTGCCCCTAACTAAGATTACAATTGTTAGACAAACACCTAAAGCTGCCTTTTCTAACAGCTGTGAGTACAGGGTAGCAGCCACCATGCATTTGTGGTGGCATTTGGTCATGGGCCCTGGAGTTACAATGTGGGCCTTTTTAGGTGCATGGTAGAAACCAACCAGGACAACATATTCCTCACGAAGGAAAATTTATTTATTAAAATAAGAATATGAACTTATAAACCATCCTATTTTATTTTATTTATTTATTATTATTCTTACTATTTTGAGACAGAGTCTTACTCTGTCGCCCAGGCTGGAGTGCAGTGGCATGATCTCCGCTCACTGCAACTTCTGCCTCCCTGGTTCAAGTGATTCTCCTGCCTCAGCCTCCCGAGGAGCTGGGATTACAGGTGTGCGCCACTGTGCCCGGCTAATTTTTGTACTTTTAGTAGAGATGGGACTTTGCCATGTTGGTCAGGCTGGTCTTGAACTCCTGATCTCAGGTGATCCGCCTGCCTCGGCCTCCCAAAGGGCTGAGATTACAGGTGTGAGCCACCATGCCCAGCCTCTATTTTATATAAAAGCAAAAAGAAATATGTTTTGGACAAGAATGAAATAAACAGCATATATATTTTATAAATTATTTTTATTATGGAAAATTTCAAACATAGACAAAAATAAATAGTACAGTAAACACCCAAATACTCACCCTGGATTCAGCACTTTTCAAGATATTTCCAGTCTTCTTTTTTCATTCAGCACCTCTTTTTTGTTCCTGAAATGTTTTAAAGCAAATCTCAGACTTCATGTCATTTAATTCCTGTATACTTAATATATATATATTTCTTTTTTTAAAAAATCGTTGCTTTTCTTATCAATGCCATTGGCATAGAATGCCTCATCCATGTTCTTAGCTTCAATATTTTTGTTTTTTGTTTTTTTTTTTTTTGAGACAGAGTCTCACTCTGTTCCCCAGGCTGGAGTGCAGTGGCGGGATCTCTCAGCTCACTGCAAGCTCCACCTCCCAGGTTTACGCCATTCTCCTGCCTCAGCCTCCCGAGTAGCTGGGACTACAGGCACCCGCCACCTCGCCCAGCTAGTTTTTTGTATTTTTTAGTAGAGACGGGGTTTCACTGTGTTAGCCAGGATGGTGTCGATCTCCTGACCTCGTGATCCGCCCGTCTGGGCCTCCCAAAGTGCTGGGATTACAGGCTTGAGCCACTGCGCCCAGCCTAGCTTCAACAATTTTTAAGGTACTTCATGGCTTAATATGAGTTTTCTAAGGATATTTGATTTGGTTATTTTTAGCATAACTACTCAACACTGAATATGGAGAGTTAGAAGATGGATAAAACAGATCATGTTTCCCATGAATATTTAAGTACTGAAGGATCTTATCTTTTGGGGGGGGACTGCTTCAGAAGGGTTTTCTGGAATACAGACTAGTATAATTACTTTGTTGTATTTCAGATGATGTACAAGAAGCTTATAACTTAATTAAGGATCTGGAACCTACTACTCCTCAGGTAACTGAGAATGTTTTACACTTTTACTAACCAAGTTCTGCTAAAAGTGGAACTTCAGAAATCTAGTTGGAAGTCATATTAGAGAAGATTAGGCAGACTTCTGCCTGTAGAATACCAGGAAAAGACCATATGTATGCATTTAGGAATGTTATATGCGACTTATGATATGGGAATGAATGTTCTGGGCTTTTTGATGTTTTTAAACTCCCTTGTATGTAGTCATTTTGTCAAAAAGGGTAAAGAAATTTGGAAAATTCCTTTAGTATTTGGAAATATGAAAATTTAGAATTCTGATGAAACTAACAACTAGATACATGCAATTATTTCATAAATTGTCTATGACTTGTCTTTCTTCCCCATTGGATCGTTAACTCCTTATAGTCAGGGACTGTGTCTATATTGTATCTCTAACACTGTGTACATGAAGTACATAGTAAACATTCCATTTATTGAATGAAGGACTGATGAAAAATATTTCCAGACCCCATGACGTTTAAACAGGTATATTTCTCAAGTATATTAAAAGATTCAGCTTCTTTCATGCTGTTCTGTGTGTGAGCTCTCTTAAATGAAAGATTGACAACGCTGCTCGCTAGGGAGGGTATTTATTAAAGAATTGAACCAAGTCTGAAAAAAGGAATACAAGTGAGGCCTCAAGACTCCAAAAGAGAGAATACCTTATAAATGGACATCAGAGGACAGTTTTATTTTATTTTTTTAGCAAAAGGATTACTAGCAAAGAAAAGTAACTATAGGCCGGGCGCGGTGGCTCAAGCCTGTAATCCCAGCACTTTGGGAGGCCGAGACGGGCGGATCACGAGGTCAGGAGATCAAGACCATCCTGGCTAACACGGTGAAACCCCGTCTCTACTAAAAAATACAGAAAAAACTAGCCGGGCGGGGTGGTGGGCGCCTGTAGTCCCAGCTACTCGGGAGGCTGAGGCAGGAGAATGGCGTGAACCCGGGAGGCGGAGCTTGCAGTGAGCTGAGATCCGGCCACTGCACTCCAGCCTGGGCGACAGAGCGAAACTCCGTCTCAAAAAAAAAAAAAAAAAAAAAAAAAAAAGAAAAGTAACTATAACATTGTAAAGGGGGGCCAGGAGTGGTGGCTTACGCCTGTAATCCCAGCACTTTGGAAGGCTGAGGCAGGTGGATCACCTGAGGCCCAGATTTCGAGACCAGCCTAGCCAACATGGCGAAACCCCGTCTCTACTACAAATACAAAAAAATTAGCCAGGCATGGTGGCTGAGGCCTGTAATCCCAGCTACTCAGGAGGCTGAGGTAGGAGAATTGCTAGAACCCTGGGGGTGGAGGTTGCAGTGAGCTGAGATCACGCTACTGTACTCCAGCCTGGGCGACACAGCGAGACTCGGTCTCAAAAAAATTGGAAAGGGAAAATAATGTATATGATATGGTCACAGACAGTGGCAGTGGTTGAGAAGGTAATAAAAATTATTATATCAACATTTTACTTTTTTTTCCATAGAATTGAAATAAAATGAAACTTATCTCCTGGAGTTTCCCCTGAATTATTTTTGCTTAAGGTTGAGAATTTACAAATATGGTAAATTTTGTTATATAGATACTTGGCTGCTGGAAACTAAATGAGTGTCTCCTAATTCTTTCATTCAAGCCAGGGATAGAACAGAGAAAAGTAACTGTAGGTAATCTTTGATAATTTATATAAAGTATTGAGTTAATGCAAGGAGTTAATTTGAAAATAATCTCATAGCTCCACATTCCTCTTAATCAGTGTTATTCCATTTTTCTAGGAGTATATTCTCAAAGGAGTGGTCAATGCAGCCCTTGGCCAGGAAATGGGTTCAGTGAGTATGAAATCACTGATAATCTGTAGGTTGCAAAGTTATAGGTGTGTGGACGAGAACAAAATGACTATCAAAGTACAAGCAGCAAGAGGCTCTCCTGTAGCTCCTTTTATTTCTCCATATCCCCCAGTCCAGACTCCATTGTGAAAAGAATGTTGTGTTATTTAGAGACAAAAAAAAAACCCTATAACCCTAAAGACTCCTGCTTTCTTAAAAGGGTCCAATTTTTAAATAGCAAGTTATTTAATAAACTTAAAAATCATTGTGCAACTTCATTCTTATTTGCAGGGACTTTTTTTTAACTTCCATATATCTGTAATTTTGGCATCTGTAAAGTGAGGACAATTATTTCTCTGGAGAAGTTAGTTTTATAAACACCAAAACACTGTCTAAAATTAAAGTCTTATCCATCTTAATATAGCATTCTTTGTTCTTTTTGGAACAAAATGGGATACAAATAAATATTTATCTCGGGCCGGGCGCGGTGGCTCAAGCCTGTAACCCCAGCACTTTGGGAGGCCGAGACAGGCGGATCACGAGGTCAGGAGATCGAGACCATCCTGGCTAACACGGTGAAACCCCATCTCTACTAAAAAATACGAAAAACTAGCCGGGCGAGGTGGCGGGCGCCTGTAGTCCCAGCTACTTGGGAGGCTGAGGCAGGAGAATGGCATGAACCCGGGAGGCGGAGCTTGCAGTGAGCCGAGATCCCGCCACAGCACTAAAGCCTGGGCGACAGAGCGAGACCCCGTCTCAAAAATAAATAAATAAATAAATAAATCTTTATCTCAAGTGCATTCTGCAGTGCCTTGTATAGTAGATAGGCAGCAAATATTTATTAAATAAATGAGTTTAATAAATACTCCTTGTTATATCTATAGCTCCTGTTCCAAGGTCTGATATATGGTAAAAGAGCAATAGATATTTGTAGAATGATTGAGTTCATTTAATGAAGTTTTAGGATAGAATTTAAGGATTTGATTCTTTTTCTTCTTTTCTGCCCTGTCCCTGCACAGGTTTTAATTCAGTTTCGGGTCTAGTTGTTATGTTAATGAGAATTAGCATTGTTTGGGGCAATATTTAAAACAAGGGTATATGTTAAATCCTGACAAATATGTTAGAACCGTAAAGTATAATAAAAATATTTTTACCTTATTCCTCTATATCAGCTGTTTGTTTTTCAGAGGGATCATATGAAAATTGCCCAGCAGTTCTTCCAGTTGGTGGGAGGATCAGCTAGTGAATGTGGTATGTCTGAAATCTGGACTTACGATCTGCTTTATAATTGGAATGGGCATATATTGACTGTGAAGTTTGATTCTCTCTCTAGGGATGTATCTATTAGGCTTCACATTATAAAGTGGGAGGTCAGAAATAAGAGAGAATATTGGAATTGGTTCTTCTCAACGTCTCAGCGAAAGTGGGATCAGAGAATAAATAAAGCAGAGTAAATGTGCTGTTTTGTTCCTGAGAGCTTTAAAACTTTGAATCAGTTTTGGTTATAAAATGTTATTTTTTACTGAGTTTTCAAGAGCTCTTTTGAGCATTAACTTTTGTCACATTCTGGTAGGTCATTTGCCTTTAAACTTTGCCTATGATATTTTTTTCATATAAAAATATTAAAACCAGCCAGGCATGCTGGCTCAGGCTTGTAATCCCAGCACTTTGGGAGGCTGAGGCTGGCAGATGGCTTGAGTCCAGGAGTTCAGGACCAGCCTGGGCGACGTAGGAAGACCTCATCTCTACAAATAATAATAAAAAAATTAGCCAGGTGTGGTGGCACACACCTACAGCCCCAGCTACTTGAAAGGCTGAGGTGTCAGGATTGCCTGAGCCCAGGAAGTTGAGGCTGCAGTGAGCCATGATTACACCACTGCATTCCAGCCTGGGCAACAGAGTGAGACCCCCATCTGAAATATGTATACACCATACAACCATTACTACAGAAATTCAAAGAATCACCAGAGGCTCCTATGAGCAGTGATATGCCAATAAATTGGAAAACCTGGAAGAAATGGATAAATTCCTAGATACATACAACCAACCAAGATTGAACCATGAAGAAATCCAAAACCTGAGCAAACCAGTAACAAGTAATGAGATTGAAGCCATAATAACAAGATTCCGAGTAAATAAAAGCCCACGACCCATTGACTTCACTGTAGAATTCTACCAAACATTTAAAGAAAAACTAATACCAATCCTACTCAAACTATTCCAAAAAAGAATGGAGGAGGGAATATTTCCAAACACATTCTTCAAGACCAGTATTGCCCTGATAACAAAACCAAAGACACATCAAAAAAAGAAAACTAAAGTCCAATATCTCAAATGAAGAGGGATGAAAAAATTGTCAACAAAATATTAGCAAACAGAATTCAACAACATATCATTCATCATGACCAACTGAGATTTATCCCAGGAATGCAAGAATGGTTCAACATATGCAAATCAATGGGATACATCATATCAGCAGAATGAAGGGCAAAAACCATATGATCATTTCAATTGATGCTGAAAAAGCATTTGATTAAATTCAACATCCCTTTATGATAAATGCCCCCGAAAAACTGAGTATAGATGGAACATACCTCAAAGCAATAAAATCCATATATGACAGACCCACTGCTAGTATCATATTGAATGGGGAAAGTGGAAAGCCTTTCCTCTAAGATCTGGAACAAGACAAGGATGCCCACTTTCACCACTGTTATTCAACATAGTACTGGAAGTCCCAGCTAGTAATCAGACAAGATAAAGAAATAAAGGACATCTGAATTGAAAAGGAAGAAGTTATATTACCCTTGTTTGCAGATGATATGATCTTATATTTGGAAAAACCTAAAGACTCCACCAAAAAACTATTAGAACTCATAAGCAAATGCAGTAAAATTGCAGGATACAAAACCAATAAACAAAAATCAGTGACATTTCTATATGCCAACAGCAAACACTGTGAAAATCAGAAAAGTAATCCCATTTATAATAGCTACCAATAAAATTAAATACTTAGGAATTAACCAAAGTAGTGAAATATCTCTACAATAAAAACTATAAAACATTGATGCAAGAAGTTGAAGAGGCTGGGCGCAGTGGTTCACGCCTGTAATCCCAGCACTTTGGGAGGCCGAGGCGGGTGGATCACGAGGTCAGGAGATCAAGACCATCCTGGCTAACACGGTGAAACCCCATCTCTACTAAAAATACAAAAAGTTAGCCAGGCGTGGTGGTGCGCACCTGTAGTCCCAGCTACTCGGAGGCTGAGGCAGGAGAATGACGTGAACCTGGGAGGTGGAGCTTGCAGTGAGCCGAGATTGTGCCACTGCGCTCCAGCCTGGGTCACAAAGTGAGACTCCGTCTCAAAAAAAAAAAAAAGAAGTTGAAGAGGACACACAAAAAAGGAAAGATATTGCATGTTCATAGATTAGAAGAATCAATATTGTTAAAATGTTCATACTACCCAAAGCGATCTACAAATTCAATGCAATCCCTATGAAAATACCAATGATATTCTTCATAAAAATAGAAAAAACAATCCTAAAATTTATACAGAACCACAAAAGACCAGAATAGCCAAAGCTGTCCTGAGCAGAAAGAACAAAACTGGAGGAATCACTACCTGACTTCTAATTATACCTCAGAGCTATAGTAACCAAAACAGCATGGTACTAGCATAAACACAGACACATAGACCAATGGAGCACATTAAGAGAACCCAGAAATAATCCATACATTTACAGTGAACTCATTTTTGACAAAGGTGCCAAGAACCTCTGGGGAAAGGACAGTCTCTTCAATAAATTGTGCTGGGAAAACTGGAGTTCTATATGCAGAAGAATGAAACTAGACTCCCATCTCTCACCCTATAAATCAAATCAAAATGGATTAAAGACTGATATCTAAGACCTCAAATAAGGAAAATTCTACAAGAAAACATTGGGGAAACTCTTCAGGACATTGGTGTGGGCAAAGACTTCTTTTTGTGGTGTTCTTGTTTTTGTTTTCTTTCAAACAAGATAGGCTTTATTTAGATCACTAAAACTAACATTTTACAGACAAGTAACCATAACGTTACACAGCAAAGTATAGCTGTAAAATCTCAAACAAGAAAGGCAATGCTTTCTTTAGATCACCAAAAATAATGTTTCACAGAGAGGGAACTGTTAGAAGCAAATGTATAGCTGCAAATTTTCTTTTGCCATCAATATCGAGTTCCTGTAACATACTTTGAGACTACTTTGTGGTTTCCAAGTACAAACTAAACCTTGTTGGACAGAGTTGCCCAGCTTCATCAAAAGAATGAAATCAATTTGCAAAAAAAAAATTTACTTAATGCTAGCAAATAACAAAATAATGTGGTTCTCGCTAATGAACTGCAATGTCTATTGAAATAGCCTAACCTATGTATGCTTCCACAAACATTTCACTGTGAACCCAGTTGCTTTTTCCTGCTATCACAGATGGCCTGCACAGTAGCAAGTGTTGTGTCAGAGCACTATAGGCACCCAGGAAACAATTCCTAACAGAATAACTACAGTATGTGGGCAACTCAAACAACAGGGCCCACCTCTGTCAGAGCCCCCTGGTGGGCATTGTGTTTGTGCTCTGGGTAAAGACCCACTACCTTGATAGCTGTTCATCTGGAACCCAGAGTGCCAAGGCTAGACAGAAGAGTTGTTCTTATAGAACCATCAACATTGTAATAAATAGCCCAGAGATTCTTGCTGTGCATTGCACCTCATAGGAAGTGACATAAGCTGACTCTAGGAAAAAGTAATCACAGTATTCTGCCAAAAAACCTCAAATAGAGATCAAAGTGCTTCAATAAAGCCTTCAGATTTTTCTCAGAAAAGGACATCTTTCCAAGAATTTCTGGAAGTTTTACAAACAATTGCAGCAAATGTTATGCCCCGTAAATATAACAGGTGGAAGCGACTGGTCACCTGGTGGGTAATTATCAGGCATAAGCTTCTAGGACAGGACCTTGTTCATTTCATTAGTTTTTCTCCTTACAAAGCCAGCGAACACTGCACTTCCTTGCTAGGAGTCAGAGGAATAGGTGAAGACGATCTGCTGTGCACAGGTGTCTTCTTTTCCAGGTGCAGAAACAGCTTGGGTATGCTGGCGGATGTGTGCTGCTGCCGGCCCTTGGGCTGAGGTGAGGTGCTGCTGTCAGAAAGTCTGTCACAGTTGGTGGTGTGGCTCATGGACCGCCTCAGAGACTGCAATGCTTCCAACTCAGCTTTGCGCCTTTTGGGGGTGTCTGGTTCACTAATGGTTGGCTGACTCTCTGTGGACTGTGGCATGGATGAATTCAACAAAGGCAGGCTGGGAGAGAGTTCTTCCTGGATTGTATTAGTGTTTGTGGCAATTTCCTTAATTAGAAAAAAAAAATATGGATGAAGTCACTTTTTCTTTTTTTTTTTGAGATGGAGTCTCACTCTTGTCACCCAGGCTGGAGTGCGGTGGTGTGATCTCGGCTCACTGCAACCTCTGCCTCCTGGGTTCAAGCGATTCTCCTGCCTCAGCTTCCTGAGTAGCTGGGGATTTCAGGCTCCTGCCACAATCCCCGGCTAATTTTTGTATTTTCAGTAGAGGCTGGGTTTCACCATGTTGGCCAGGCTGGTCTCCAACTCCTGGCCTCAGGTGATCCACTCACCTCGGCCTCCCAAAGTGCTGAGATTACAGGCGTAAGCCACCGCACCTGGCAAAGTCACCTTTTTATACTGCACTTGTTCATAAGGATAGAGTAAAACCAACAGTAGAGTGTAATCAAAGGTTATTCTTAATTCATCCACCATCTCCTTACAAAGGTCAACATTCTTTTCTTCTGGGATATAATGCACGTTCATACTGGCATGTGGCATAGCATGATGGTGACGAGGCCTCTCATTGGCTGAAAAGGCTGCATTGAGAGCAAAATGCTTCCAAAATCATTATGATGTTGGTCTGGCATGAAAGTTTCACTAACCATTTCCTTCTGTTAATGTAATAATAATCATCCTCCTGCTACTTCAGAACTTCAGGAATTTCTGTAGTTATTGTTGTTTCTTCCATTTCTCTTTTTGTTTGAAGCTCTGGTTCTTCTTTCACTTCAGCCTTTTCTTCAGTATCACTTTCTTCACTTATTTCTTGATACTTTGCTGCTGTCAGAGGAACTGCTTAATGAGTTTTCATCATTTTCATCTTTTTCGTCAATGAGGAGGCTTTTAAGCAGAATCAACACCAGGCAACCTGCAGCACTTCTTTCTTCCTGTGCTCCTCAGGCGAGCTACAGCTTTTCTTGCCAATTTATGCTGTATTCTACGATTTTCATCGGTATCATGAAGCACATGATCTTCGGCCGCCCATTGATCCCAGCTTCTGTTCCAGCCATGAAAATGGATCAGATATTCTGGGATCTTTCTGCCTTTTTTGTCTTTCCCAACAGTAACAATCTGGTTCGATGGCAGGACTTCCCACGGGAGCCCACCTGGCACTGGGCCACACTGGAGGAGAGATTTAACACAAAGACAGAAACCCTAGTCCAGAGGTCTCCTCCACTGGCGGCCCACGTTAGCTTTAGGGGGTGCAAACAGTAACAGCAAAGCACACGTGAGGTTCGCGACTGTGTGTGAGTGGCCTGGCCCAAAGATTTCTTGAGTAATACCGCACAAACACAGGCAACCAAAGCAAAAATGAACAAATGGGATCACACCAAGTCAAAAAACCTTCTTCACAGCAAAGGAAACAATCAACAAAGTGAAGTGACAATCCACAGAATGGAGAAAATATTTACCATCTGACAAGGGATTAATAATCAGAATATAGAAGGAGCCCAGACAACTCAATAGGAAAAAATCTAACAATCCAATTTGAAAATGGGCAAAAACTCTGAACAGACATTTCTTAAAAGGAGACATACAAGGCTGGGTGCCTTGGCTCATGCCTGTAATCCCAGCACTTTGGGAGGCTGAGGTCGGTGGATCACCTGACGTCACCAAGACTAGCCTGGTCAACATGGTGAAACCCCATCTCTACTAAAAAATACAAAAAATTAGCTGGACATGGTGGTGGCGCCCGTAATCCCAGCTACTCAGGAAACTGAGGCAGAGGAGTCACTGGAACCCAGGAGGCAGAGGTTGCACTGAGCCGAGGTCACGCCATTGCACTCCAGTCTGGGCAACAAGAGTGGAACCCCGTCTCAAAAGAAAAAAAAAAAAGGAAAAAAAGACATACAAATGACAAATGGGTGTATGAAAAGGTGTTCGACATCACTGATCATCAGAGAAATGCATCACTGTTGGTGGGAATGTAAATTAGCACACCCACTGTGGAGAACAGTTTGGAAGTTCCTCAAAACACCAAAAATAGGATGACCATATGATACAGAAATCTCACTGCTAGATAAATACCCAAAAGAAAGGAAATCAGCATATCAAAGAGATATTTGCACAACAATGTTTATTGCTGCACAATTCAAAATAGCAGAAATTTGGAAGCACCCTAAGCATCCATCAACAGATGAAGGAATAAAGAAAATGTGGTACATATACACAATGGAATACTTACTATTCAGCCATAAAAAGGATGAGATGAGATGAATGAGTTGAGATCCTGTCATTTACAACAGCATGGATGGAATTGGAGGACATAATGTTAAGTGAAATAAGCCAGGCACAGAAAGACACACTTTTCACTTATTTGTGGGAGCTAAAAAATATTAAAACACTTGAACATTAAAACACTTGAACTCTTGGAGATAGAGAGTAGAGTGATGGTTAGCAGAGCCTGGGAAGGGTAGTGGAGTGGGAGGACAGTGAGGATGGCTACAAAAAAAAAAAAAAAAAAAAATAGAATTAATAAGGTCTAGTATTTGATAGCACAACAGAGTGATTACAGTTAACAATATAATTTATTATACATTTCAAAATAACTAGAAAAGTATAACTGGATTGTTTGTAACACAAAGAAGGAATAAATGCTTGATGTGATGGATACCCCATTTACCCTGATGTGATTATTATGCATTGTATGCCTGTATCAAAATATACTGGATGTCCATATGCAGTATGGATATATGGACTACATACCCACAAAAATTAAAAAAAAAAAAAGTAGATTATTTTTATTATTAAAACCATTTTTAATTAAGTTTTTCTTTTCTATGATTACTTGCATGGGTATTAAGCTTAGAAAATGCTTTCTTTCTGCCACAGTTATATAATAGTCACCTATATTGCCCACTTGTAGTCTTGAAACTTCATTTTTATGATTAAAGTATTTCATCAGCCAAGATTCAGTGAAAGATTTGAGAAAGGGGTATAAAAAGAGATGCTAGTTAGCCAGCATGAACCAATATGGTGCTGCCTGTACTGGTTGTCTATGTCTGGCATCTATTCTGAGTAACAGTGTTCATGCTGAATTGAAAATTATATTAAATATTTTTATTACTCCTGGACATTCACAAATGTTTCACCAATACCAGTTATTGCGTACTATTTTCCCCATTTCATTCATTCATTCATACAATAAAAATTTATTGAGCTGTTGAGGATACAGCAGTAAACAAACAAAACTCCCAACCATTGTGGAACTTAAGTCTAGTAGGGCAGATGGACTAGAAACAGTATATAGTGGCCGGGCGCTGTGGTTCATGCCTGTAATCCCAGCACTTTGGGAGGCCGAGGTAGGCGGATCACGAGGTCAGGAGATCGAGACCAGTCTGGCCAACATGGTGGAACCCCCATCTCTACTAAAAATACAAAAATTAGCCAAGTGTGGTGCGTGCCTGTAATCCCAACTACTCGGGAGGCTGAGGCAGGAGAATTGCTTTAACCCAGGGCGCAGGTTGCAATGAGCCAAGATCACGCCACTGTACTTCACCCTGGGCAACAGAGCAAGACTCTGTCTCAAAAAAAAAAAAGAAAAGAATATATAGTATATATATAGTGTGTGTGTACATATATATTTATACTACGTATGTATATGTGATATGTATATTCTGATCCTGATCCAGCTTTTTGCCTGATATCAGATTCCTATTTGAGTGGTGGAGGATTAGTATAACTCCCACTCTTGCCACAGGCATTCCTAAGGCTCCTTATTCTGTTTAATTTTTTTTCCTTTATCACTTATCACAGTCTGATATACTATGTATATCATATATATATATATACTATATGTATGTACATCTCATCAGATGTACCACAAAATGCCACCAGTTTCTGTAGTGGCATTAGTGGCATCAAGTAATCCTTAAGATTAGTTTTGTGTTTATCTGGTATAACTGATGGTTTTAAATTTTATATGTATATCTGATTAGATATACATATATAGTGTGTGTGTATATATATATATCAGATGTACATAGTATATCAGACTGTGATAAATGTTAAAGGAAAAAAATTAAACAGGATAAGAAGCTTTAGGAATGCCTGTGGCAAGCGTGGGAGTTATATGAATCCTCCACTACTCAAATAGGAATCCGGTATCAGGCAAAAAGTTGCATCAGGATCAGAATCAGATGGTTCCATGGCAAATTATTTTTCCATTTGAGATTGGAAGTGCTAGGTTGATTTAGAAAAGTGATGATGGAAACCAGGCCATGCTAATTGAATATGCACATGTTGGATGAGAGAATCAAAGCCCTGGAAAATGACCTGGGTAGTGTTGCAGTTAGTGAACCTGCAGGGCATGTGTTCATTTTGGACTCTGGGAGTTAATCCCCAGAGAGATTATTGGTCACTCTCAAGGACTGTGACCTCCATTATATTGGGATTTTGTCCACTGAACAAAATGTATAATTTTAGAATCTAGAAAGATATTTTGGAATATTTTCCTGTCTCTAAATTATTAAATAACTCAAACTTCAGCTAAAGAGGATTTTAGTTTCATGAATATATGTGGGTTTTTTTCCCCTCCATTTCAGATACAATACCAGGGAGGCAGTGCATGGCTTCCTGTTTCTTCCTGCTTAAGCAATTTGATGATGTCTTGATTTACCTCAACTCATTTAAGGTCAGTATAGAATTATCTACAAGATTTTATATACAAAATACTGTAGAATGTGTCAGAGAAGATAAGATACCCTTAGAGATGGCCCGTTTTCTGTGGTGGCATTCGTGGCATCAACTAATCCTTAAGGTTAGTTTTCTGTTTATCTGGTATAACTGATGGTTTTATATTTTGTATGTTCATTCTCAATGTGACCTGTTCTTGGGATGTTTTTCAGAGTTACTTCTATAATGATGACATCTTTAACTTTAATTATGCCCAAGCCATAGCTGCAACAGGCAATACCAGTGAGGGTGAAGAGGTGGGTACCTGCTTTTGAAAGCATTTGAATGATTCTGTCTAAAGACATCCTTATCTTTTTCTCACTGGAATAAAATGGTCAAGGGTTAAGGATTATTAAAGATTCCTCTGTTCTTAGAATGCATTAAAAAGTACACTGTGGAGAAGGTACAGGGACACACACCTGTATTCCCAGCTGCTTGGGAGGCTGAGGCAAGACAGTGGCTTGAGCTTCGAAGTTTTTTTTTTTTTTTTTTTTTGTCTTTTTTCCCCCTTTTTTTGTGCAGAACGGGGTCTCGCTATATTACGCAGGCAGGTCTCGAACTCCTGAGCTCAAGCTATCCTCCCGCCTCTGCCTCCCTGAGAGCTGGGATTACAGGCGTGAGCCACCGTGCCCAGCCGAGCCTCGAAGTTTTAAGCTGCAGTGCACTATGATCGTGCCTGTGAATAGCCACTGCACTCCAGCCTGGGCAACATAGTGAAACCCTGTCTCTTAAAAAAAAAAAAAAAGAAAAGGACAATGTGAATAGACATAGATTTTATAACCATATTAACATTTTCCCTTTTTAGCAAATTTTATGGAAATATAACATACGTACAGAAAAGTATACAAATCATAAGTATACAGCTTGATGACTATCAATATGTTTCTTTACTTATTTGATTTCTAACTTTTTTTTTTTTTTTTTTTTGAGATGGAGTCTCGCTCTGCTACCCAGGCTGGAGTGCAGTGGCCGGATCTCAGCTCACTGCAAGCTCCGCCTCCCGGGTTTACGCCATTCTCCTGCCTCAGCCTCCCAAGTAGCTGGGACTACAGGCGCCTGCCTCGTCGCCCGGCTAGTTTTTTGTATTTTTTATGGGGTTTCACCGTGTTAGCCAGGATGGTCTCGATCTCCTGACCTTGTGATCCGCCCGTCTCGGCCTCCCAAAGTACTGGGATTACAGGCTTGAGCCACCACGCCTGGCCCCTGATTTCTAACTTAATTGTATTTTTGTGGTCATAGGCTGAAAAGTGGGAAGATCACTTGAGCCCAGGAGTTCGAGACCAGCCTAGGCAATATAGTAAGACATCATCTCTACAAAAATTTTTTTAAAATAGCTGAGTATGGTGGCATGTGCCATTTGTTGAGGTTTGCCTTACTGACCTGTGTGTAGCATGGTCATATATGCTTAAAAAGAATATATATCATACAGTTGTTAATTATTCTGTTTGAATCTTCTATATCCTTACCAACTTTTTGTCAACTTGTAGTATCAATTTCTGGTGTAATTTTTTATTTTTATTTATTTATTTTTTTTTTTGAGATGGAATCTTGCTTTGTCGCCCAGGCTGGAGTGCAGTGGCGTGATCTCGGCTCACTCCAAGCTCCACCTCCTGGGTTCATGCCATTCTCCTGCCTCAGCCTCCCAAGTAGCTGGGACTACAGGCGCCCACCACCACGCCCAGCTAATTTTTTGTATTTTTAGTAGAGATGAGGTTTCACTGTGTTAGCCAGGATGGCCTTGATCTCCTGACCTCGTGATCTGCCCACCTCAGCCTCCCAAAGTGCTGGGATTACAGGCGTGAGCCACTGTACCCAGCCAATATTTTAAAATCACCACAATTCTGTCCCTTACTTTTCTTAGCAGCCTGCCCAGAATTTGGTCATCTATAATGCTACAGTGATTATCAATCTAAGGCAAGCCAATAATGGGTATTTTTGTTGCAAAACCATCCTCATCTGTATTCGCTTTCTTTCCTCTTCTTGCAGGCATTCCTCTTGATCCAAAGTGAGAAGATGAAAAATGATTACATTTACCTCAGCTGGTTAGCTCGGTGCTGTGAGTCTTCTTTTAAATGTTACAAGAAGAATCCTCTTTTTCTTTTTGGTTACATAATCTGTTCGGAAATGACATGGAATGTTTTCTAATTTGATTTTGCATTTTGTTCTGAGAATGAGTAAACACTGAAATTAAGGGTTGTTAATGCAACTCAGTAAGTGTTGCCATGTAAATATGTCATGCAAGTTTACCCTGTGATTAGTTCTACCATATAGCATTGACCTAGTATTTATAGCTTGAAAAATGTCAAGTTCTTTCTAAAGTCTCGTTACAGTTTCCAGAGTCTCAGCTTATAGTGTTGTTTGTGAAATGATGTTGTTACACTAATTTTAACTTTTCACTACGGGTCAAGTCTGAAAAGTGGCAAAATGTCAAAAATGTAATTTTTTGATATAGAACTTTACTTTCTGTCTCTTTCTCTCTCTCACTCACTATCTTTTCTTGCTCCTTTTTAAAACTCAAGATTTAAAATGTTGGCCAGGCACAGTTGCTCACACCTGTAATCCCAGCACTTTGGGAGCGTGAGGCAGGCGAATCACTTGAGGTCAGGAGTTCAAGACCAGTCTGGCCAACATGGCAAAACCTCAGCTCTACTAAAAATACTAAAATTAACTGGGTATGGTGGCACACATGTAATCCCAGCTACTGGGAAGGCTGAAGCACGAGAATCACTTAACCTGGGAGGCAGAGGTTGCAGTGAGCCAAGATCACACCACTGCACTCCAGCCTGGGTGACAGAGCAAGACTCTGTCTCAATAAAAAAACAAAATTAAGTAAAATGTTCACTGAGTTTTTGTAGTCAGAGGAAAATTAGCAATCATATCTTCTAAGTGAGGTTGAAACTATGAGTAGGATTGAATGAATGATAGTTATCCTTTTAAGCATATGAGCAAAGTAGGAATTACCAGAAGTCAATCCGATCTGAAAGGCATAATTATGTGACTCCAAACTTAAATATTTTAAGTATGGTAGAATTCTGGCAGGGAGCCAGCTGAATGCCAGCATTGCAAGCTTTCCATGAAAGCTTTCCGCTACATTGTTTGGAATATGGAACCAAATCCATAGAATAATAAGGTGCAGACATTATTTTTTGTACATGTAAAAATGACTCATTTGTTTACAAATCTTTGATTCCTTTTGCAGATATTATGAATAAGAAACCAAGACTAGCCTGGGAACTTTATCTTAAGATGGAAACCTCTGGCGAGTCCTTCAGTCTCTTACAGCTCATTGCTAATGACTGCTACAAGGTGAGTCGGACTGAGACTAAAGGGAACATTGAAGATTAGTATCACATTGCTGCATTGGCTAAATATTAGGGGAAAATGTCCTACAGACTAAATGGCTAGTAGTGAGAGGATTCACATAGTGTTATAAGAGATGCCATTCTTGGCCGGGCGCGGTGGCTCAAGCCTGTAATCCCAGCACTTTGGGAGGCCGAGACGGGCGGATCACGAGGTCAGGAGATAGAGACCATCCTGGCTAACACGGTGAAACCCCGTCTCTACTAAAAAATACAAAAAACTAGCCGGGCGACGTGGCGGGCGCCTGTAGTCCCAGCTGCTTGGGAGGCTGAGGCAGGAGAATGGCGTAAACCCAGGAGGCGGAGCTTGCAGTGAGCTGAGACCCGGCCACTGCACTCCAGCCTGGGCGGCAGAGCGAGACTCCGTCTCAAAAAAAAAAAAAAAAAGAGATGCCATTCTTGGCCGGGCGCAGTGGCTTAAGCCTGTAATCCTGGCACTTTGGGAGGCCGAGACGGGCGGATCACGAGGTCGGGAGATCGAGACCATCCTGGCTAACATGGTGAAACCCCGTCTCTACTAAAAAATACAAAAAACTAGCCGGGCGAGGTGGCAGGCGCCTGTCGTCCCAGCTACTCCGGAGGCTGAGGCAGGAGAATGGCATAAACCCGGGAGGCGGAGCTTGCAGTGAGCTGAGATCTGGCCACTGCACTCCAGCCTGGGCGACAGAGCGAGACTCCGTCTCAAAAAAAGAAAAAAAAAAGAGATGCCATTCTTTTTATGAATGAACTGAACTCAGAGATAGGCAGTATTTCAGAGATTTACGTGTATATGAAATGATTAGAGAGGAAGTTTTAGATTTCTAAAGGGTATGAGTCTTTAGGTAGCGTTGATGTACAGATAATCATCTGGTAGTTGGAAATTTGGTTCTGAAGCTCAAGAAAGATGTCTTCTGACATCTAGAGACATAGATTGGGAGTCATCAACATTTAAGTACAGTCCTGTATTGCTTAATAATGGGGATAAGTTCTGAGAAATGTGTCATTGGGTGATTTTGTCATTGTACAAACATCAGAGTGTACTTACACAAACCTAGATGGTATAGCCCACTACACACTTAGGCCATATGATATAGCCTATTGCTCCCTAGGCTACAAACCTGTACAGCATGTTCCTGTACTGAATACCGTAGGTAATTATAACACAATGGTTAATATTTGTGTATTGAAACATATCTAAACATAGAAAAGTCACAGTAAAAATATAATATGGAACCACAGTCATATATGCCACCCATCATTGATCAAAATACTATTATGAAGTGCATGACTGGATTAACTGAAGCCCTGAAAAACAGTGAGATTACCCAAGTAAAATGTAAAGTGAGAAGAGGTGCAAACCAAACTTTGAGGTACAAATGGCAGACAGGAAAGACAAAGGAACCAGAAAAAGAGAACAAAAACTTAGTCAGATTTAGTAAAGGAATGGCTGTTTTGTGTACATGTTGGTGTGTGGAGGGGGGCTGGGGGGAGTTGGAAAGGATAGGAGGAGGTAGTAGTTTTGGGACCTAGCCTATAGATTGAGATTTTTTAAAAATCAGCCTCAAATTCTGGAAGTTCCTATTTTTGGAATATCTGTTCCAAAAATGTCAAAAATACAGGTAAATGTCAGGTAAAGAGAGTCTTGTATTAAATTAATCAACAAAAGCTCATTTCAAAGTGAATCATTACCAAAAAAAGAAGTGAATCACCATCAGTGGAAAAGATTTTAAGACATAGGAAACTTAAACAATAGTTTAACATGACTTGGTGGGTGGCAATGCTCTTAAATAAATTAGGGGAGGCAGAGGGAAGGAAAACATTAGAAGACAGGAAATTATTTCAGTTTTAGATATATTAAATCTGAAGTGTCTTTGAGGCTTTCAGCAGAGATAATAGAAGTAGGAAATTAACAGGCTGTCCTTGGAGCTTTGGTATTCATCTGGCTTAGCAATGTAGATTTAGTAGTTAACAATGTAGATTTAGAGGTTAACAGTAGTTAGTGGTGGTAATCGCAATGATAGTAGCAGTGGTAGTAGTAGTAGCAGCAGCAGCAGCAGCAGCAGTAGCAGAGTATGAGAGAGAATAAGATTAACCAGTAAATGGGGTGAGGAACCTCGCGGAACACCAGTGTTTAAGGGCTAGAAAGGGAAACGAGTAAATGAAGAGAGGATGAACACAAGAGAAGGAAAACAATGAGGACAGGCAAAAAAAAAAAGAAATGCTTTTCATTACTTTTCCTTGCTCCTATTTAATCAAAAGCCAAGCCAGGAGAGTGTCAAATCTGCAACTGGATAGAAATGCATGAGGACTGAGAAGACAGTAATAGGTAGAGAATAGAGTCAGATTACAAAGCAGATGCAGCGAGTGTCATGTAGACCAGAGTCTTAAAAAATCTGATATTGATGATGAGGAAAAATGTAGTGCTAACTTAAATGGAAAATCAGAGTTTGGGATTGTGGGGGATGGGGTGGAGAGTTCTTCTTTTAGAGTGGGGATAGGGGAGTATATCTGTAGGCAGAAGAAAATGAGCCATTGAACAGGCAGATTAAAAATTCAGGAGGATGGGGCATTTTTGATGGAGTTAGGCCCTAGAGGAGATGACAGGGGAATAGGGTTAACGTCAAAGGGAGATAATTACTTGAAAAACAAGTTGGCATTACCTAGTGTCTCGGTCGCATGACCACCCACTAGTTTGGTGATTTACTAGAAGGACTCATGACTCAATATAAAGCTATACTCATGGCTAAAATTTATTACACTACAGGAATAGCAGGAAAAAGATAGGTGTAGGTGAAGGCTAGAGAAGTCAAATACAGGTTTTTCTTATCTTCCTTCTGTGGGGATCACACAGTCATGTCTTTATCCAGCATATGTGTGATGTCCTTGCCAAAGAAAAACAAAGAGATTAAGGGGGGAAATGGCAGAATTAAGCCCTAACATGTCAATAATTAAATGTAGATGGTCTAAGTATGCCAATTAAAAGACATCTATTGAGAGTGTGAATAAAAAAAAAACCCAATTATGTGTTCTCAACAAGAAATTCACTTTAAATATATTGATATACATAGGTCAAAATTAAAAGGATCAAAAAAAAAAAAAAACCCACCATGAAATAGTTTGGCAGTTTCTTTAATAAACATACTTACCATATGACCTAGCAATTGCATTCCTGTGTATTTATCCCGGGTAAATGAAAACCTATATCCACAGAAATATATAAATGTTAATAACACAAATTTTAATATTTAAATGTTAATAGCAGTTTTATTTGTAATAGCCTAAAACTGGAGCCAGTCAAAGTCTTTCGGTAGGTGAATAGTTAAACAGACTGGTTTGGCCTGGAATACTACTCAGTAATAAAAAGGAACAATAATGAGAAGTCTGACTCCATTTCTGGATGTTTGACTGCTGACAGCTTTTTTTTTTTTTTTTTTTGAGATGGAATCTCGCTCTGTCGCCCAGGCTGGAGTGCAGTGGCTGGATCTCAGCTCACTGCAAGCTCCGCCTCCCGGGTTTACGCCATTCTCCTGCCTCAGCCTCCCGAGTGGCTGGGACTACAGGCGCCCGCCACCTCGCCTGGCTAGTTTTTTGTATTTTTTAGTAGAGACGGGGTTTCACCGTGTTAGCCAGGATGGTCTCGATCTCCTGACCTCGTGATCCGCCCGTCTCGGCCTCCCAAAGTGCTGGGATTATAGGCTTGAGCCACCGCGCCCGGCCTACTGCTGACAGCTTTTAAGCCTCACCCCTACCTCTTCCCCTTGTGCCCCACATCTGGGCAAAATGATAAGAAAACCTACATGCTCCCTTCTTTGGCACCACAGGGTGATTTAAACCACACAAGTCCCTGCCCATGCACAGGAACCTTCACCACGGCCCCACCTCCTAACCACAGTAAGCACAAAGGCCAGTCTCCTTTCCGTGCTCTCTCAGGCCTTTTCAGATCTGCTTAATAGGGCTGTTCTACTCTCCCTAGACTTCAACTGTGTAAGAAAATGTTTCATATCCTCTTGCTGTATGTGTGTGGCGTCCTCAGTTTCACTATCCAAACCAAACTTTGGTTAGGAGTCCCTCTTGAATTTGCAGGGTGACCATAACAGGAGCAAGCTATTGGAACACACAGTAACTTGAATTAACGGGGAATAGAAGGACATTATACTGAAGGAAAAAAGCCAGTTTCAAAGGGTCCCATACTGTTAGCTTTCATATATGTAACATTCTTGAAATGACAAAATTGGCCAGGCGTGGTGGCTCAGCCTGTAATCCCAGCACTTTGGGAGGCCGAGGGGGGTGGATCACCTGAGGTTGGGAGTTTGAGACCAGCCTGACCAACATGGAGAAACCCCGTCTCTATTAAAAATACAAAATTAGCCAGGCATGGTGGCGCATGCCTGTAATCCCAGCTCCTCGGGAGGCTGAGGCAGGAGAATTGCTTGAACCCGGGAGGCAGAGGTTGCGGTGAGCTGAGATTGTGCCATTGCACTCCAGCCTGGGCAACAAGAGCGCAACTCCATCTTAAAAAAAAAAAAAAAAAAAAAGAGAGAGAAATGACAAAATTATTGAGATAGAGAACAAATTAGTGGTTGTTAGATGTTAGGGATGGTGAGCAGGGAGGGCTGTGCATGTGACTGTAGAAGAGTAACAAGGGAAATCTTTGTGGTGATATAATGGTTCTGCATCTTGGCCAGGTATGGTGGCTTATGGCTGTAATCCCAGTACTTTGGGAGGCCAAGGCAGGAGGATTGCTTGAGGCCAGGAGTTCAAGGCCAGCCTGGGCAACATAGTGAGACATTGTCTCTATAAAACATTTTTTAAAAATAGCTGGTCATGGTGGCTTCCTCGAGAAGCTGAGACAGGAGAATCACTTGAGCCCAGAAGTTCAAGGTTGCAGTGAGCTGTGATTGCTTTACTGCACTCCATCCTGGATGACAAAGCAAGACCTTGTGTCCAAAAACACAACAGTAATTCGATATCTTGATAGTCACATGGTTGTGGTTACATGAATCTACACACAGGATGAAATAACAGGACCATCATCAACATACACGGTACCAGTGTCAATTTCCTGATTTTTATATTGTGATATTTTACGATCTTTATGTAAGCTGTAACATTTGGAGGAAACTAGGTGAAAGGTACACGTGACCTCTGTCTTATCTTTGTCCATGGATCTATAATTATTAATACTTCCAAATAAAAAAATTTTTAAATGAATCAACTACAGCTATATACAGCAATATAGATGAATCTTATAATGTTGAATCATAGGTACAAGACAGAATATTTACGGTATTCATTCATATAAAGTTCTGAGAAGCAGAACTCAATTATATTGTTTAAAGATGTATGTACATAAGAGAGAACATAAAGTCAAAGAACTGATAACCATAAAAGTCAGAAGAGTAGTTACCTCTGGGTATGGAAAGAGGGAGTTATGGTCTGGAAGTGACACACAGAGAGCTTTTGTGTTGCTCTCAGTGTCTTGACCTGGGTAGTGTTTACAGTATTTTCACATTATGATTAGTAAGCTGTACGTGAATGTTTCATATACCATCCTATATGTGTGTTATTTCACAATGAAGACTTTTTTTTTAAAGAGTACATAAATAGAAGGACAAACCTTGAACATAATAAAAAAAAATTCACGTGAGATTAGGTAGAAAGGAGGAAAGGATGAATGAAGGTGTAAATATAATTTGAATTGAAGAGAGGAAAGTTGTGTTTTCCCTGTGAAGTACAGAATAAGACTAAGCTAAGAAGGCTGTCTTAAGGAAACGGTCAAAGATTTAGAAAAACATCTGTCAGGAATAAAGAAGTTATAAACCATAAAGAGAGTTGCCCAGCAATTTGAAGTCTTAGGTGAAATTGGTAACAGTATGCATTTATGATTGCCAAGTAAGAAAACTCATCTGGCCAGGCGCGGTGGCTCAAGTCTATAATCTTTGCACTTTGGGAAACCAAACTGGGAGGATCACCTGAAGCCAGGAGTTTGAGACCCACCTGGGTAACATAGTGAGAGCCTGTCTTGAAAAAAATTAAAAATTAGCTGGGCATAGTGATGTGCACCTGTAGTCTCAGCTGCTTGGAACACTAATGCAGGAGGATCTCTTGAGCCCAGGAATTTGAGGTCGCAGTGAGCCATGATGGCACCACGGCACTCCAGCCTGGGCAATAGAGCTAGATCCTATCTCTAAAAAAAAATGAATTAAAAAATTTTTTTAAATAAAAGAAAACTAAGCAAAATTTAATGGGATTCAACATGTTCTATGAGGCCAAGTATAGTACATTTGGGAAAAATGTCTGTCGAAATGCATTAAACATTTGAAATATTTAGTGTTTAGAATAGTAGTCAGTATACATCTAAGCATTCTGAGAATTTAGGAACAAGACTAGGGAAAGACTGTTCTCGAGTTGAACATGATCAAATTAGCATAAAATGAATGACAGTAGTTATCTGAAAAGAATGTATTGAAGAGGCTTGAAAAATACTCAGTTCAAATCACAATCATCAGAGCTTATCCTCAAGATTAGAATACAATTAGAAGAAATGGCAAAAGTGCTGATGGTAGCATAACTTGACTCTAGGTAGAAAAAATGTTATACTGTTGAAAACTGAGTGAACATAAGGTGGTTTAAACTGAACCTATGTACCCAAATTGTATTTTTCCTTCTTATTGTTTTAATTAGGAATTGAAGTTTTTCTAACTTGCTAACTGAAAATGTTATCAGTACCCATGCATTTACTTCATACAGTTCCGTTTCATGTTATCTTTATGTTCAGGTTCTTTCTGTGCAATCTTTTTACTGCAAGTATTACCACATACTTTCTCTTACTAGATGGGCCAGTTTTACTATTCTGCCAAAGCTTTTGATGTCCTTGAGAGGCTGGATCCCAACCCTGAATATTGGGAAGGCAAAAGGGGTGCCTGTGTGGGCATTTTCCAGATGATCGTAGCTGGGAGAGAACCCAAGTAAGTAAACAGGCAAGAAATACGACCTCTACTCATTTGCTTGTTTGTGCAGGAAAATAATTGTTCTCTTGGATGATATCTTCTGAAAACACACAATTATAATGATGTTTTAGAATGATGAAAAAAAGGTTGATGTTAAATATTTCTATCTGACCATTTTCCTCCAGAAATCTTTCATTTTGTAGAATCAGATAATTCTAAATCATATATAATGGGATCAGATCATTCTAAGTCATATATACATTGAGTACACTAACAGTCTCTAAATATAAGAGCAGGATGTATATTTGGTTCCAAATGAATAGCCATTTTTATAAACAAAGTGTTTTTATTTAACTCTTCTACTCTTTTGGGTTTTTTGTTTGTTTTTTGTTTTTTTGCCTATTGACTTTTTCTTGTGTCCTTTAGGTCTCAAAGAATTAGGAATGGAGTAGATGTGGTTGATAACTCTTTTGTTTTCTTTCACCTTCTCATATTCTAGGAAATACTGAGACATTAGTTTACATAAAATTAAGTGGTTTATACTTTCTTCTGCTGCTTTTTTTTCTTTTTTTTGAGATAGAGTCTTGCTCTGTTGCCCAGGCTAGAGTGCAATGGCGTGATCTCAGCTCACTGCAACCACTGCCTCCTGGGTTCAAGTGATTCTCCTGCCTCAGTCTCCTGAGTAGCTGGGATTACAGGCACATGCCACCACACCTGGCTAATTTTTGTATTTTTAGTAGGGACAGGGTTTCACCATGTTGGCCAGGCTGGTCTCAAACTCCTGACCTCAGGTGATCCTTCCACCTCAGCCTCCCAAAGTTCTGGGCTTACAGGCATGAGCCACCATGCCCAGCATATAGTTTCATTTGAAACAAACATTAAAACCAACTTGATTCCATTTTCTAAAAATAACTTCTTGGAATGTATTTGTTACTGATATATGAATAGGAAATGTGATAATTTTGTAAGAAAATAATCTATCAAACATTACTTCCTACCTTATAGTACTTCTAGTTCTTTTTTTTTTTGAGACGGAGTCTCACTCTGTCGCCCAAGCTGGAGTGCAGTGGCCAGATCTCAGCTCACTGCAAGCTCCGCCTCCTGGGTTCACGCCATTCTCCTGCCTCAGCCTCCCGAGTAGCTGGGACTACAGGCGCCCGCCACCTCGCCCGGCTAGTTTTTTGTATTTTTTAGTAGAGACGGGGTTTCACCGTGTTAGCCAGGATGTTCTCGATCTCCTGTCCTTGTGATCCGCCCGCCTCGGCCTCCCAAAGTGCTGGGATTACAGGCTTGAGCCACCGCGCCCGGCCAGTACTTCTAGTTCTAAGTAAAAGTTTAAAAGCATTTGGTTAGGTGAAAGAGGTTGTTTGTGGGGAAAAAGAAGTAGAAAATATGAGAAGACTCTTAAGCAAATAGTATCATAGGCAGTCGCCTATAGATTTGCTAGGGCAATAGGGAAGTTTTAGCATGCATTACTTAAAATATGTTTTAATTTTAATTAAATTTAAATTACTTCAAACATAAATGCTAGGCTTAGTCCTTAATGTTCCTCTCTTCCATATTTATTCATGTATTATTTTTCTTGAAAAAAATCCCTTATTCCTTTGGCTTTGTAAAATTTTATGAGTTTGACAGTGATGCCTAGTTGACGGTGGTTACCACCTTAAACAAGGGAGAAATCCACGAGTTAGACAAACTAAGTGACTTGCTGCTGTTAGAGCTAGAACTTGAACCCCAACTTCTGGATATACCCTTTCTAGTCATGCAGAATAAGAATAGAAATTGGAATATTTAGATCATCTCAGAAAGGATAAAAAGATTATCAGTATGTATATAGGTAGTATGGATAAACAAAGAACACTTGGGTTGGTAAGAAAGATTTTACATAATTTCCGTTTTACTATGCCACCATGAAAACATAAGGCTAGTAAGTTTGTAATTGCTTTATAAATACACAGTGGAAGAGTCTATTACCAAAAATGCCCCACAAGACATACAGTATGAAGGACAGTTCAGAGTTTATTTTATTTTTTAATTTTCATTCTTCATTGAAACACTTTGTCTTTTCAAATCTTTTCCTCAGAGAGACCCTTCGAGAAGTGCTCCATTTACTGAGAAGCACAGGTAACACCCAAGTAGAATACATGATCCGGATCATGAAGAAATGGGCCAAAGAAAACAGAGTGCCCATCTAAAATAGCTCCAGCATCCTAGGAACCAGCTTCTACTTTGGCATGAAACTGGAAATCGTTTTCACTCCAGTTTAATCTGTGATACAGGGCTCTGTTTTATTGACATTTTCCATCCTTGCTCTTTAAGCCTCAAGGTCAGAGACTGACTTGCTGAGACCTAGTCTCCTGGCTGAACAGAGTGCCATAGTCTGTGACCCTGTATGATCCTACTAGCAATAAGACTTTGGACTTATCTGGTGCCTTTCTTCCAAAAATGCTCAGAGTACTTTTATATAATTTACTGACTTTAAGGAAAACAGTATAACTTTTTTTTGTTAGTGTTTTATGGCATTGTCCCCTGGCTGCAATAACAAACGTCTTTGATGTTCAAGAATCAGCATCATTCTATCATTTAACTTTAAGGCTTCTCTGTACATTATCCCATTTTTTTGGGGAATTCCATAAAGGGTTTTATAACTGCACCTCTGAATCTTGGGAGAATAACTAGCTATGTGATTCTAAGAATAGCAGTAAGTTCCTTTATCAAACGGTCCAGTCATTAATAGGATAGATTTATGAGATTTCTCTTTCAGTAATTAAATTGTTGATGATAATAACGTGTTACAGTGCAGTAAGATGAATATTGCAGTGTTTTAAAAGGTGAGTACTATGAAAAAAATTGCAGTACCTCTAAAGGTATTCAAGAAACAATGTTTATGAATCTCACTAGTCCATTCTATTTTGGTACCATAATATTTTAGGTAACAAAGCAGGTTAGGTTTTTGTTCATGTATCTTTCTGAACAAACATCCGTTTTGAAAGTAGGGCTACAGTGATTATTTATATGCATTATGGGCACTTATTAATATAACAATAATAAAACATGAATTGTGTAAAGTCCTCTGAGGGAACCTCCTAATGGCTAGGCTGTCTGTCATAAGTCATATTCCAGCCCATGTTTCTGAGCTCTTATAAACCTACTATATAACTGAGCATTCTTAAGCTCACAACCTATTTCCAGAAAACAGACCCACATCTTTCTATGTTTTATACTACCTTTGTTTTTACACCATATAGTTTTTTTCTGTTAGTTTAAGGTACCTAGTGTTACAGGTCTAGAAAGTGCAGAGCCATCCCTACTTAGAAGAGAATAGATGAGAAGAGAACAGAAAGAAAGAATTCCTCAAGCACTGAAGTCAGGAAAATCCCCATAGGTACTGTATTAGCTGTTCCACTTATCCCAGCACTCCACTTGTGGATGAAGGAGTTGTATAGAAAGGAGGTGAGAAAATGGCAGGAGTGAAAGCAGCCAAGAAGAGATCAATGACTGAAGATCGCCTTCACCTTCAGGACTGTCACAAGGGGTTATTTCACCTCTACTTGGGAAGATGGCCAGTTTTTCTGTCTTTTATCTTAGACCCATATATAATCAGCTCAGATTTGATAAAAAATGAGATTTGATAAATCTCATTTATCAAAATAAACTGGCCTAAATAACTGAATTCTAGAAAGCAAAGCTACATCTTTTTTCATATGCCAAAGCTTCTGTTTCCTCATGTTGTTCTTACTTTTTAAATAATAAATGGCTCTCGGCATCTTAGGAACTAGATGGGGTCCCATCTAGGTAGAACCTGCTATAATTTTTAGAATCATTCTTGTAATTCTTACCTCACTTAAAATATTAGGAAACACAGTAATAGAAAAAGACAGGCAGAACTTGTCAGCAGGTTTTCACAGTGAAATTTGTCTTCCAGTGAATTGCTATTATTTTCAAATTGCCTGTAGTCGAAAAGCTTTTCCATTGATGGAGGTTTACTTTCAAATGAGCTTTTGTTGAATTCAACACTCTAGATTCTCTCTGACATTTTCCTGTTTTTTGGGGGGGAAAAAAAGCAGATATTCCAAAAATGGCAGAAATCTGAGTTTTGTAAACTTTTTATCTATGTTTTTTATCTCCAAAAAACATACATAAAGAAAGGTACCATCTCATTCTGTTATTAAAGATAGCTACTTCTGAAATGTCTTAACAGAGTTTCAAGATTGCAAAGTAGTATTGCACAGCTGGTTTTCTTACATGTGATGATAGAGGAGAGAGGAAGACCCAGACTTAGGCATGTAGTGAAATATGTACAGTTTCTAGCATCAGTGTACTATTTATAGTCTATAGCCTACATTACTTGCAAATGGTAAAAATATCTTATAATTATTTTTGTACCTCAAAATAATTATTATATTCTACTGTATTATTCAAATTAAAGTTTATTATTTGATTCTTAGTATGATATTCTGTTGAGTGTGATGAGGGTGGGACCTAAGTACGTCATGTGCCTTCTACCCTTTTTTTCCTAGCCCTAGAATGAAAGGAAAGAAAGTTTTGGACCCCAATAAGTTACCTTTAAAAGAGAGGAAAGTGCATATTCCCCAAGAAGCTCTTTCCACTAAGAGGCTGGTGGGCCGGGCGCGGTGGCTTAAGCCTGTAATCCCAGCACTTTGGGAGGCCGAGGCGGGTGGATCACGAGGTCAGGAGATCAAGACCATCCTGGCTAACATGGTGAAACCCCGTCTCTACTAAAAATACAAAAAACTAGCCGGGCGAGGTGGCGGGCGCCTGTAGTCCCAGCTACTCGGAGGCTGAGGCGGGAGAATGGCGTGAACCTGGGAGGTGGAGCTTGCAGTGAGCCGAGATCACGCCACTGCACTCCAGCCTGGGCAACACAGCGAGACTCCGTCTCAAAAAAAAAAAGAAAAAAGAGGCTGGTGGTTCCTATTGAATCATACTAGGCTTGGCTCTTTGCTGAATTACAGCCCATTCATGCTGAATTATAACCCATTCATAAGTTATATCACCAGTGCATAGTGTAGTACCTCACATATAGAAAGCTCTCAAATACTTGTTGACTGAATAATTAAACATACAGTAACTGGTAGAGCAAGTGACTTCTGAGATCTAACTTCATATATTCAGTTCCCATCTAATTATTATGTTATTGTGTGCTAAGCATATGCCAGGTACTTAGGATGCAAAGATAAATAATGCACAGGCCTGGCTCTTAAGGAACTCTAACAGAAGTATACACAACCGGCCGGGCACGGTGGCTCAAGCCTGTAATCCCAGCACTTTGGGAGGCCGAGATGGGCAGATGACTAGGTCAGGAGATCAAGACCATCCTGGCTAACACGGTGAAACCCCGTCTCTACTAAAAAATACAAAAAACTAGCCGAGCGAGGTGGTGGGCGCCTGTAGTCCCAGCTACTCGGGAGGCTGAGGCAGGAGAATGACGTAAACCCGGGAGGCGGAGCTTGCAGTGAGCTGAGATCCGGCCACTGCACTCCAGCCTGGGTGACAGAGCCAGACTCCATCTCAAAAAAAAAAAAAAAAAAAAGAAATATACACAACTAAACACAATAACGTGATTGATGTCATCAGTGGAAATAAAGTATTGAGCAATAAGAGAAGGCAATGGAATGTTTGTATCCTTGGAATTGAGGTGCATCCTGCCTCATTTGGGAGGAGCAATCCGAATGAATCCCAAAGCTCAACAGCTACAAGATGCCCACGGCTCTGCCATGTGTGCCACACACATCACATGCGTCCAAGTAGATGGAAGCCAAGGGACTGCTTTCCTCCTCTATGGCTTAGTGCACTTTCAGAAAGGTGCTAGCAAACAGGCATGATATCACAATAGTTATATCTTCATTCTAATGGCAAAAATGAAGTAGTGATTAGTTCCTGTATTAAGAACATCTCTCTCTTAGATGAATAGTCATGTTGTCTCTCTTTTCTTCATCCTATAAAATTCTAGGCTGGGCACGGTGGCTTATGCTTGTAATCCCAACACTTTGGGAGGCTGAGGTGGGAGGATCACTTGATGCCAGGAGTTTGAGACCAGCCTGAGCAACATACCAAAACCCTGTCTCTATAAAAAAAAAAAAATTTTTTTTTAATTAGCCAGTTGTAGTGGCACGTTCCTGCCATCCAGCTACTTGGGAGGCTGAGAAGGGAGGATCACTTGAGTCCAAGAGTTCAAGGTTACAGTATGTACTTTATGATAATGTTCAAACAGTACTCCTGACTATTAAGATGGTCTCAGAGCAGCAGAGCGAGGGACTTAGTGACGTGCCTGTAAACTACCTTAACACGGAGCTTCAGGAATATGAGAAGAATGTAAGACAGCACACAACAAAATGAATGTCATCAGTTGAGTGTGGAGTGTGTAGAGAAGTTTGCACATTTGTTGCCATCAAAACTTTTTCTTTAAATGAAATCTGAATACCAAATACACCTAGGGGCTGATTTGGTGGTTGTGGTGAAGGAGGAAGTAGATGGCCGGTCACGGTGGCTCACGCCTATAATCCCAGCACTTTGGGAGGTGGAGGCGGGCGGATCATGAGGTCAGTAGTTCGAAACCAGCCTGGCCAACATGGTGAAACCCTGTCTCTACTAAAAAATACAGAAATTAGCCAGGCGTGATGGCAGGCACCTATAATCTCAGCTGCTCAGGAGGCTGAGGCACAAGAATCACTTGAACCCAGGAGGTAGAGGTTGTAGTGAGCCGAGATCGCACCATTGCACTATAGCCTGGGCAAAAGAGCAAATCTCCGTCTCAAAAAAAAAAAAAAAAAAAGAAAAAAGAAAAAAGAAAAAAAAAAGAAAACCCTAGGCTAAGGACATAAATAGACAATTCTCAAAAGAAAATATACAAACCGCCAACAAACATGAAAAAATGCTCAATATCATTAATGATCAAGGAAATGGAAATCAAAACCACAATGTGATGCCACCTCACTCCTGCAAGAATGGCCGTAATTTAAAAATCAAAAAATAATAGATGTTAGTGTGGATGAAGTAAAAAGGGAACACTTCTACACTGCTGGTGAGAATGTAAACTAGTCCAACCACTATGGAAAACCGTGGAGATCCCTTAAAGAACTAAAAGTACAACTACCATTTGATCCAGCAATCCCACTACTGGGTATCTACCCAGAGGAAAATAAGTCATTGTATGAAAAAGATACTTGCACACGCATGTTTATAGTAGCACAAATCATAATTGCAAAAATGTGGAACCCAAATGCCCATCAATCAACAGGTAGATAAAGAAACTGTGGTATGATAGAATACTACTCTGCCATGAAAAGGAATTAATTAATGGCATTTGGAGCAACCTGGATGGGATTGGAGATGATTATTCTAAGTGAAGTAATTCAGGAATGGAAAACCAAATATCATATGTTCTCACTCATAAGTGGGGGCTAAGCTATGAGGATGCAAAAGGCATAAGAATGACACAATAGACTTTGGGGACTCAGGGGAAAAGGGTGGGAAGTGGGTAAGGGATAAAAGACCACAAATTGAGTATATACTGTTAAGGAGATGGGTGCACCAAAATCTCACAAATCACAACTAAAGAACTTACTCATGTAACTAAATACCACCTGTTCCTCAAAAACCTATGGAAATAAAAAGAAAAGGTGGCATGTGGTATGGAAGTAGTATATCTTAAGATGAAATCTGAAGTATAAAATTTAACTACCTGTCAGAACTGTTCCCAGGAAAACCTAGAAACAACCCAAATATCCGTTCACAGGAGAATGGATAAACTGTAGTAAAGTCACAAAGGAATATTATATAGAATAAATGAACTATAGCTTCTTGCAACAATATATTCCTTAGAGCAATAACCTTTTATAAGTTAAAGACAGCTAACATATACACTCAGAAGGAAAGCAGAGGAATGATGAACTCTAGTCAGCATGGTGGTTACCAAGTTGGGGAGGAGGGGCTGAGATGGAGAGGAGGCCACATAGATAATCATCAGGATTCATCATACCATATTAGATTATTATCAGATTCTAGTTTTCATGTAGATGATGAGCCACAGGGGTTTATTCCTTAATAAACTATAAAAAAAAACTATTAAAAAAACTATAAATAGTTAAATAAAAGAGGGCCACTGGTGAGAGAGTGTCATCTTGAGCCAGAGAGTATGACCAACCGAATCCTGTGCAACTGAGGTAAAATAAAACTAAGTTTATAAATATATAACTAGAAGGAAACGCTCCTAAATATAAGAACAATGATTATCTTCAAATGATGGAACTGTGTATTGTATATTCTTCTTTCTGTATTCTGTATTTTCTGATTTTTCTAGAATCAACACGTTATTTGTATCATCAAAAAAAATTGTTTTGTTTTGTTTTGTTTTTGAGACAGGGTCTCGTTCTGTTGCCCAGGCTGGAATGCAGTTACACAATCTTGGGTCACTGAAACTTCCGCCTCCCAGGCCCACACGATCCTGCCACCTCCGCCTCTGGAGTAGCTGGGACTATGGACATGTGCCACCACACCTGGCTAATTTTTGTTACTTTTTTTGGTAGAGCCATGTTGCCCAGGCTGCAAAAAAAGAGAAATCTTTACATCTAGCAAAATAATTTCTTCATATCATCTAATACCTAGTCTTTATTCACATTTTTCCAGTTGTCTCCAAAATGGTTTACTAGAATTAGGATCCAAACTAAGTACAACATTACATTTAGCTATTGTATCCCTTATACTTTTCTTTTTAAGTTAGAGATGAGGTCTCGCTATGTTGGCCAGGGTGGTCTTAAACTCCTGGCCACAAGTGATCGTCCCCGTCTCAGCCTCCCAGTATGCTGGCGTTATAGCTGTGAGCCACTGTACCTGGCCTACACTTTTTTTTTTTTTTTCGAAACAGAGTCTTGCACTGTTGCCCAGGCCAGAGGTGCAATGGTGCCATCTTGGCTCACTGCAACCTCCACCTCCCAGGTTCAAGCAATTCTCCTGCCTCAGCCTCACGAGTAGCTGGGATTACAGGTGCCCACCACCACGCCCAGCTAATTTTTTGTATTTTTAGTGGGGACGAGGTTTCCCCATGTTGGCCAGGCTGATCTCGAACTCCTAACCTTGTGATTTACCTGCTTCAGCCTCCTAAAGTGCTGTTATTACAGGCATGAGGCACCACACCCGGCCCACTTATTTTTTTAATGGCTATACCTTCCCCACTGTTCTCCCAAGCCATTGATTTGTTGGAGAAACTGAGTCATTTGTGTTGTAGAATGCCCCATGTTACAAATTTGGTTGGCTGATACCATGTAGGATTGTTGAACATGTTCCTTTGTAACTCAGATTGCCTTTACACTGGTAATTAGATGTAAAGGCTGAGTAGACTCAAGTTCAGTTGCTTTATGCTTCTTAGGTGGTGCTAAGGATCAGTAGGCTCCCTCTGATCCCTCCATTGCAAAGCTCGCCTTCGACCTTTCATTTAACTGTTGGAGCAGCCATGATGATCATGCTGAGAGGCCTTCTTTTATTTAGGGTTGCAAAATAGTGAGTTCCTAATTCTGTCATTCGGTATCTGCTTTTTGACTGAAATTCTGTAAAGAAGAATTTTCTCATTGAACTATTTGATTACTCTCAAAATCAGTTTATACAGGGAAGGTGAGAGGAAGAAAAATTCTTTTATCAGTTTTCAAAAAAATAAAGAAGTGCCCTAGCAACCTTCTATAGTAACCAACAAGGTTTTCTTTTTTTTTTTCAAGTATCATGAAACCATGGAGATTTTTAAAATTTTTATGTATTTATTTTTAATTTTAAAATTGTATTTAAAATTTTTTATCTATTTATTTATTTTGAGACTGGATTATGAAACTGGCTAATTTTGGTATTTTTGGTAGAGACAGGGTTTCACCATGTTGCCCAGGCTGGTCTGGAACTCCTAGGCTCAAACAATCTGCCTGCTTGCTGGGATTATGAGCCTTGAAACCATGGAGTGTTACATATTTTATATGTATCAATTAATTGCAAACATTATTTATTTTGATGTTTGAGCTGTCCAGCAAGAGTTCTTTTAAACTGGCTCCTGTGAACTGTAAAAAAATGTTTTAAATTGTGCTAAAATGCACATAACAGGGCTGGGCGTGGTGGCTCAAGCCTGTAATCCCAGCACTTTGAGAGGCCGAGACGGGCGGATCACGAGGTCAGGAGATCGAGACCATCCTGGCTAACCAGGTGAAACCCCGTCTCTACTAAAAAATACAAAAAACTAGCCGGGCGAGGTGGCGGGCGCCTGTAGTCCCAGCTACTTGGGAGGCTGAGGCAGGAGAATGGCGTGAACCCGGGAGGCGGAGCTTGCAGTGAGCTGAGATCCGGCCACTGCACTCCAGCCTGGGCGACAGAGTGAGACTCCGTCTCAAAAAAAAAAAAAAAAAAAAAAAATACACATAACATAAAAGTTACCATCTTAACCATTATTTGCAACAAATTATTTTTATTGTAAATTGACAATTTATAAATGTATAAGTTTATGGGTCACAGAGTGATGTCATAATTTTTGGGTACAATGTAGAATAACAAAATCAAGCTAGTTAACATAACCATCACTTCAAATACTTAATATTTTTGTGATGAGAACATTTGAAATTTACTCTTTGCAACTGTGAAATGTATAATACTCTATTATTAGGCTGGGCACGGTGGCTCACACCTGTAATCCCAGCACTTTGGGAGGCCAAGGCAGGCGGATCACCTGAGGTCGGGAGTTTGAGACCAGCCTGACCAAAATGGAGAAACCCCGTCTCTACTAAAAAATACAAAATCAGCTGGGCATGATGGTGCATGCCTGTAATCCCAGCTACTTGGGAGGCTGAGGCAGGAGAATCGCTTGAACCCGGGAGTCAGAGGTTGCGGTGAGCCGAGATCGCGCCATTGCATTTTAGCCTGGGCAACAAGAGCGAAACTCCATCTCAAAAAAAAAAAAAAAATACTCTATTATTAACTGTATTCCCTATACTGTACAACAGAACTCAAAGTATAAAATGTATCCTTCCTGAGATTTTGTACCTTGACTATCATTTAAATTTTTTTTTTTTTTTTTTTGGAGACAGGGTTTCGCACTTGTTGCTCAGGCTGGAGTGCAATGGTATGATCTCGGCTCACTGCAACCTCTGCCCCCTGGGTTCAAGCAATTCTCCTGCCTCAGGCTCCCAAGAAGCTGAGATTACAGGCACCCGCCACCACCTCTGGCTAATTTTTTGTATTTTTAGTAGAGACAGGGTTTCACCATGTTGGCCAGGCTGGTCTCAAACTCTCGACCTCAAATGATCCAACTGCCTTGGCCTCCCAAAGTGCTGGGATTACAGGCGTGAGCCACTGCACCTGGCCTTAAAATTTTTAAATGAGACAAAATATCAATTTCAAAACAGCATAAGAAAAAGTGAAATAGAGCAAATGGGTGAATAGAATAATAATTCATGCTATTACATGTTTAATGAACTGGCAGCAAGAGAAAAGTGGTCAAAGAAAGGCAGAGGAAACTGGTAACAAGAGGAAAATTGGTCAAAGAAATGCAGGGAGGGCCCGGGAGCAGCACCAGCCCCAGAGTGTGGGCCTGGGACTTGGGCCAGAACTGAGCCCTCCTGCAGGCATTTGGCTGCCCTGGGGGCCTGCTGCCTAAGGAAGGGGACAGGTGGGGCCCAGTACCTTGTGCCACCTCCCGCTCCACACACTCTGTCCTTTCCCCTCCCTTTGCAAAGAGTATTTTTCTAGCGCCTGAGCTGGACAGTTGTTTCTAAAACTATTTTGGTACCTGCTCCTGGGCCAGTCCCCAGCCTGTCATGAGTGTGTGTGTGTGGGCGTGGATGTGACTGGGAGCTCTGCTGGGCACCCGCAACTGGGGCCTAGTCAGGTGTGTGTGTTGCGCGGGATGAGGGGCGTCAAGATGAGTTTCCCTGTAGATTGTACCTTGGGGTTTTTTCCTGCCATTTTGTTAAAATTAGCGCCATTTTAATATTTAAAATACTGATTTTTAATATTGAAAATAAAAGCAGGCCGGGCGCGGTGGCTCAAGCCTGTAATCCCAGCACTTTGGGAGGCCGAGACGGGCGGATCACAAGGTCAGCAGATCGAGACCACCCTGGCTAATACGGTGAAACCCCGCTCTACTAAAGAATACAAAAAACTAGCCGGGCGACGAGGCGGGCGCCTGTAGTCCCAGCTACTCGGGAGGCTGAGGCAGGAGAATGGCGTAAACCCGGGAGGCGGAGCTTGCAGTGAGCTGAGATCCGGCCACAGCACTCCAGCCTGGGCGACAGAGCCAGACTCCGTCTCAAAAAAAAAAAAAAAAAAAAAAGAAAAGAAAATAAAAGCATTTAATATCTCTTTAAAAAAAAAAGAAAAGAAAAGAAAGGTAGGGAAACTTTGTTTCCTTCTAATTCTTGTAAGAATTAGAACCCAGGGACTCCATAATCATCTGGCATTCATTGGATGTTGTATCTATGGTTAGAAATGTACATGATAGGAACTCCCGGAATCTTGGAGATTCTTCTTTTAAGGTGCTGGTCAACCGTGGCCACGATGTAACATTTGTGCTGAGTTTCTCTCTGTACTAAGCAGTCATCTGTATAGGTTCCTTTGTGTGTGCATGGTAATCATTCAAACCTTGGATCCGTGGAGATCTCTTAGAGCCACTCAATACTTCTGCCCCAATTTCTCAATTTCAGCCATTACACAATCGGTTATATAAGGGACACACTTGGCCTACAGACAGTCCATCATTGACTGCACTGAGTCTGGTTTGGCTTTAATGGAAAAGTTGATGAAGTTGGTGTCAACAAGGATGTGGTAAGCTGGCCCAGCTGTGTATTATACTGGAAAAATAAGTAGGAAGGGTGTTGAGGAACTTCTCTTTCCTTTAGTATGTTGCAATCTTTCTTTTCTTCCTTTTTAGGTTTTAATCGATCCATTTCTTTAAGCCTCTGATGTCTGAGACTAAGCATTGGCTTCATGGTTGCATAATTCCTTGATTTCTTTTGCCTCTGCACACTCACATCACACTCTTGTTTCTTCCAGAATCCCATCTTAGCAATTTTTTTTTTTTTTTGAGACGGAGTCTCACTCTGTCGCCCAGGCTGGAGTGCAGTGGCCAGATCTCAGCTCACTGCAAGCTCCGCCTCCCGGGTTTACGCCATTCTCCTGCCTCAGCCTCCCAAGTAGCTGGGACTACAGGCGCCCACCACCTTGCCCAGCTAGTTTTTTGTATTTTTTAGTAGAGATGGGGTTTCACCGTGTTAGCCAGGATGGTCTTGATCTCCTGACCTTGTGATCCGCCCGCCTCGGCCTCCCAAATTTTTTTTTTTTTTTTTTTTTTTTTGAGACAGAATCTCGCTCTGTCAGCCAGGCTGGAGTGCAGTGGCATGATCTCGGCTTGCTGCAACCTCTGCCTCCTGGGTTCAAGTGATTCTTCTGCCTCAGCCTCCCGAGTAGCTGGGTCTATAAGCGCACGACACCATGCCTGGCTAATGTTTCTATTTTTAGTAGAGACAGGGTTTCACCATATTGGCCAGGCTGGTCTTGAACTCCTGACCTCAGGTGATCCGCCCGCCTTGGATTCTCAAAGTGCTGGGATTACAGGCATGAGCCCTGCCCATCTTAGCCATTTTTAAGTATACAGTTCAGTGGTGTAAAGTACATTCACATTGGGTTTTTAAATATAGTATTTTTATCTGCCCTTCATTTGTGTTTAGCACATGTTGTAAAACTGCATAAGGCTATCAAGTAACCTGAGGAATTATAGGCCAGGCGTGGTGGCTCACAACTGTAATTCCCAGCACTTTGGGAAGCCCAGGTAGGAGGACTGCTTGAGCCCAGGAATTTGAGGCTACAATGAGCTATGATGGCACCACTGCACTCTAGCCTGGGTAACAGAGAAAAACCTTGTCTTAAAAAAATAAAGAAGTTAGGCCAGGAGCAGCGGCTCACACCTGTAATCCCAGCACTTTGGAAGGCAGAGGCAGGTGGATCATCTGAGGTCAGGAGTTCGAGACCAGCCTGGTCAACATGGCGAAACCCTGTCTCTACTAAAAATACAATAATTAGATGGGGATGGTTGTGGGTGCCTGTAATCTCAGCTACTTGGGAGGCTGAGGCAGGAGAATGGCTTGAACCCAGGAGGCAAAGTTGCAGTGAGCCGAGATCACGCCACTGCACTCCAGCCTGTGTGACAGGAATGCAACTCCATCTCAAAACAAAAAAAAAAGAAAAGATAAAGAAAAAGTTATAATAAGAAGTAGCTCTTATTGAAGACTTTTTATGGTTATTAATCTTTCTTTCACCATATTCTTTTTTCCCCTAGCTTTATAAGGTATAATTGACAAATACAATTGTATAAAACTAAGGTGTACAAAGTGATTATGTTATATATGTCTATATTGTGAAATAACTACCACAATCAAGTTAGTTAACACATCTATTGCCTTACCTAGTTACCAGGTGTATCTGTCTCTGTGATGAGAATGCTTGAGATCTAGTCTCTTAGCAAATTTTAAGTATACATTATTATCAAATAATGTCACTATGCTACATTAAATCTCCAGAACTTACTCATCTTATGACAAAGTTTTTATCCTTTGACCAACATCTCCCTATATCCCCTACCTCTTAGCCCCTACAGCCACCATTTTACTCTTTCTGTGAGTTCATCTTTTTAAAATTTGACATATAAGTAAGATTATATAGTATTTGTCTTTCTCTGTCTGACATATTTCACTTAGCATCATGCCCTCAAGGTTTATTCTTGGCTCTTATGAATAATGATAATGTCGTTGCAAATAGCAAGATTTTCTTTTTGTGACTGAATCATAGTCTATCGTGTCTCTATATGTACATGTGTGCATGTGTGTATGTATATATATAACAATGTATCCATTCATCTACCAGTGGACACTTAGCTTGTTTCTGTGTCTTGGCTATTGTGAATAATGCTGCCAATGAACATGGGAGTGCAGATGCCTTTTTGACATACTGATTTCATTTCTTTCAGATATATACCCAGAAATGGGCTTGCTGGATTATATGGCAGTTCTATTATTAATTTGTGGAGCAATCTCCATAATGTTTTCCATAATGGCTTCTACCAACAGTGTACAAAGGTTCCCTTTTGCCCATCTCCTTGCCAACACGTATTATCTCTTGTCTTTTTGATAATAGCCATCTTAATAGGCATGAGGTTATATCTCCTTGTTGTTTTAATAAAATCACATTGTTGTGCAACCAATTTCCAGAACTCTTTTCCTCTTGCCAAACAATATCCACACCCACTCCTGTCCTGTGAACTTTGTTTTTAGAGAATGGAGTCTTGCTGTGTTGCCCAGGCTGGATTCTAACTCCTGGATGTGAAGTTTCCTCCCACGCCAGCCTCCTGAGTAGCTGGGACCACAGGTGCACACCACCATGCCTTCTGGGACTACAGGTGCACACCACCATGCCTGGATCCACATTGTTGTTGTTTTTGTTTGTTTGTTTGTATTTTGAGACAGAGTCTCACTCTGTCACCCAGGCTGGTGTGCAGTAGCATGATCTTGGCTCACTGCAACCTCCACCTCCTGGGTTCAAGCAATTCTTCTGCCTCAGCCTCCCGAGTGGCTGGGACTGCAGGCATATGCCACCACACCCAGCTAATTTTTGTGTGTTTAGTAGAGATGGGGTTTCACCATGTTGGCCAGGCTGGTCACAAACTCCTGACCTCAGGTGATCTGCCCACCTCGGCCTCCCAAAGTGCTGGGATTACAGGCATGAGCCACTGTGTCCGGCCTACATTGTACTTTTTAATGTAACCTAAGAACAAAGGAATCTTTAATAATCCTTTACCAGCCAGACACAGTGGCTCATGCCTGTAACCCAGGGCTTTGAAAGACTGAGGTGGGAGGATCACTTGAGCCCAGGAATTCAAGACCATCCTGGGTAGCATTACAAAATGCCATCTCTAAAAAAAAAAAAAAGAAACAAAAATTATTGCCCTTACATGGTGGCAGATATGTGTAGTCCTAGCTACTCGGGAGGCTGGGATGGGAGGTTCGCTTGAGCCCAGGAGTTCGAGGCTACTACAAGCTATGATCATGCCACTGCACTCCTGCCTCGGTGACAGAGCAAGACTCTGTCTCAAGAAGAAAAGAATAATTCTTTACCCCGATCATTTTATTTCAGTGAGAAAAAGATAAGGATGTGTTTAGATGGAATCATTCAAATGCTTTCCAAAGCAGGTACCCAACAGCAGCCACCGTACCTGGCTTCCTGTGACTTTTGACATGACTCCATCAGTCTTTGATAATTTCCTTGCTCTCTGACGCAAGTTGTCTCTGACTTATCTTGTTCCTTTTCTACCCTAGACTTGGAATCATTCATTCTTCTGAGGAAAGCTAGGGTCCATATTGATTTTTAAAATCTTTCTTTCTTTCTTTTGTTATTTCTTTCTTTTTCTTTTTTTTTTTTTTGAGACGAGGGCTGGCTCTGTCACCCAGGCTGGAGTGCAGTGGCACAATCATGGCTCACTGCAACCTCTGCCTCCTGGGCTCAAACCATCCACCCACCTTAGCCTCCTGAGTAGCTGTGACCGCAGGTGTGTGCCACCATGCCTGGCTAATTTTTGTATTTTGGGTAGCGACGGGGTTTTACCGTATTGCCCAGGCTAGTCTTGAACTCCTCAAGCGATCCTCCTGCCTCAGCCTCCCAAAGTGCTAGGATTACAGGCATGAGCCACCACTCCTGGCCTTAAAATGTTTCTTACAGGTGCCTCTTCCTTCCTGTATGACTAAGGCACTTGTACCTAGGAATCCAAGATCCAGCTGACAAATTTATTTAAAAGTTTTGATAAACATGACAAAATATTCAATCTCCAGGATAAGGATGATATATTAAAAATATATTCAGTCTCACTAGAAAGCAAAGATATGCAACTATAAATTTTGTCACTTCTGTATTGGGTAAATGTTAAACATTTGAGAATAACCAGCTGGGAAAAAAGTAGAGAAAACTCTCATGCACCAAGTATTAGAAAATAAATAGATACTACCTTTGCTTGGCAAGCAGTATGACAAATGTATCAAAATGTAGACTATCCTTTGATCCATCATTTCCAAATCTAGGAATGTATTCTAAGGAAATAGTTGGAGATATATGCATAAAGATATAGGCACAAACCTGATGATTAAAATATTGTTTATAGTAGTATAAAAGGGAAACAACATAAATGATTGTTCCCAAATATATCCCCAGCACCTAACATGCAATATGGTAGGTATCCAGTGAATATTTCTTAGGTGAACTAATAAGTGAATATCCAGCTACAAGATGTTGGTTACATAAATGCAGGTGCATCTATAAAATATAATACTTTGCAATCATAAGCTGGGCACAATGGCTCATGCCTGTAATCCCAACACTTTGAGAGGTCAAGGCAGGAGGATTGTCTGAGCCCAGGGATTCAAAACCAGTCTGGGCAACATAGTGAGACTCTATTGATACAAAAACATTAAAAATTAGCTGGGCATGGTGGCCCAGGCTTGTAGTCCTGGTTACTCAGAGGGCTGAGGTGGGAGGACTGCTTGAGTCCAGGAAATCAAGGCTGCAGTGAGATCTGTGATCACACCACTGCCCTCCAGACTGGGTGACAGAGTGAGACCCTATTTCAAAAAATAATAATACTTTGCAATCATTAAAAAATGGTGAGGTAGATTTACATTTAATGACTGTGGTAGGCAGAATAATGGTCCCACAAATATGTCCATAGGCAAATCCCTGGAACCTTAAAATACATGAAACTACATGGCAAGGGGGAATTAAGGTTTCAGACAGAACTAAAGTTGCTAATAAACTGGCCTTAAAATGGGACAATTATCCTGGGTTATCCAGGCAGACGTGGTATAATCACAGAGGTCCTTGGAAGAGGGAGAACCAAAGTCATGGCAGCATGAGAATGACTCAGCTGAAGCTGCTGGCTTTGAAGATGGAGGAAGAAAGCCATGAACCAAGCAATGTAGACTTCCTCTAGAAGCTGGAAAGGGAAAGGAAGTGGATTCTCCCCTGGAGTTTCCCGAAAGGAATGAAGTCCTGCCAACAATATGACTTTGGCCCAGTTAGACCCATTTTCAGACTTCTGACCTGTAGAACTGTAAGATAAATTTGTGTTGTTTTAAGCCACTAAATTTGTGATAACTTGTCACAGCAACAATAGGAAACTAATAACACTTTAGAAACATTTATAAGACATACTGATAAGTCTTTTTTTTTTTTTTTTTTTTTTTTTTTTTTTTTGAGAAGGAGTCTCACTCTGTCACCCAGGCTGGAGTGCAGTGGCCAGATCTCAGCTCACTGCAAGCTCCGCCTCCCGGGTTTACGCCATTCTCCTGCCTCAGCCTCCCGAGTAGCTGGGACTACAGGCGCCCGCCACCTCGCCCGGCTAGTTTTTTGTATTTTTTTAGTAGAGACGGGGTTTCACCGTGTTAGCCAGGATGGTCTCGATCTCCTGACCTCGTGATCCGCCCGCCTCGGCCTCCCAAAGTGCTGGGATTACAGGCTTGAGCCACCGCGCCCGGCCGATAAGTCTTAAAAGTAGGTTACAAAATAACTTTGTGTTGTTCTTATAGTTTGAATATATCCTCCAAAACTCTTATGTTGGAAACGTAATCCCCACTGCAACATTGTTAAAAGGTAGGATCTTTTGGGAGGTGTGTAGGTTATGAGGGTTCAGCCCCCACGAATGGATTAATGCCACTATGGAAAGGGCTTTGGAGAGCGGATTTGCTCTGTCTTGCTCTTCTGCCTTCCTTCATGGGAGAACTCAGCAAGAAAGCACTCAGATGCTGGTGCCTTGATTGTTGTCTTCCCAGCCTTCAGAACTGTGAGATAATGACTTTCTGTTCATTATAAATTACCCAATCACAGGTATTCTGTTATAGCAGAACAAAATGGAGTAAGACACATGTGATTTCATTTGTGCATATGCATTTGTCTGTATATGCATAAAGACATCAAGAAGGATGCTCATGAAAAGTTAAATTTAGACTTTTGTTAATAATCATTATACATCTATCTAAGAGTAGCTGAAGAAAAGATATTTTCTTCTGGTATAACCAAAAGACTGGAAGTGGGTGATTACTGGCATAGGTTCCTGGAAGGAGAAATGACCACCCAATGGTCTTGGGGACCCAGTGAATCCACAGTAAGATGGACTTTGGCCAGGACTGCATTTATTACCTCATCTGCCAACTCCAACAAAGGGGACCAGGATGACATGGTCTCTGTGTATAAATGTTAACTAAAACCCTGTGTCTCATAATCCTCAAAATAGTTGGGTATTCCCTAGTGTACTGTCCCTGAGTAAATGGTGATAGGTCCTTTTGGGAAAGGACTGAGGATATCATTAATGTACATGTGTATGGTAGTTATTACATGACTGTATACATTTGCCAACTCTCATAGAAATGTACACTTTAAATAGGTGGGTTTCTTTGTATAATAAAGCTATTTTTGAGGGAGTGGAGTGAGGGTTGAAAAATTACTATTGGGTACAATATTCACTATTCAGGTGATGGGTACATTAAAAGCTCAGACGTCACCACTACGCAATATATGCAGGTAAGAAACCTGGACTTGAAATTCAGAGGATCATGGAGGCTACTGTGAGCAACAAGCAAAAAAACCTAAAGAGATTGACAAATTCCTAGATGCATACGACCTACCAAAATTGAACCAGGAAGAAATCCAAAACCTAAACAGACCAATAATAAGTAACAGAATCGAAGCCATAATAAAAATTCTCCTGGCAAAGAAAAGCCCAGGACCCAATGGCTTCACTACTAAATTTTACCAAATATTTAAAGAAGAAATAATACCAGTCCTATTCAAACTATTTCAAAAAGGAGAAGAGGGGCCGGGCGCGGTGGCTCAAGTCTGTAATCCCAGCACTTTGGGAGGCCGAGACGGGTGCATCATGAGGTCAGGAGATCAAGACCATCCTGGCTAACGCAGTGAAACCCTGTCTCCACTAAAAAATGCAAAAAGCTAGCTGGGCGAGGTGGTGGGCGCCTGTAGTCCCAGCTACTCGGGAGGCTGAGGCAGGAGAATGGTGTGAACCCGGGAGGCGCAGCTTGCAGTGAGCCGAGATCTGGCCACTGCACTCCAGCCTGGGTGACACAGCGAGACTCCGTCTCAAAAAATAAAATAAAATAAAATAAAATAAAATAAATTAAAAAAAGGAGAAGAGGAGGGAATCTTTCCAAACTCATTATATGAGGCCAGTATTACCTTGATACCAAAACCAGACAAAGACACATCAAAAAAAGAAAACTACAGGCCAGTATCTCTGATGAACATGGATGGAAAAATCCTCAACCAAATACCAATAAACAAAATTTAACAACACATTAAAAAGATCATTCATTATGACCAAGTGAGATTTATCCCAGGAATGCAAGGATGGTTCAATAGGTGCAAATCAATCAATGGGATACATCATATCAACAGAATGAAGGACAAAAACCATGTGACTACTTCAACTGACGGTGAAAAGAATTTCATAAAATTCAATATACCTTCATGATTAAAAAAAAAAAAACCTAAAAAAACTGGATGTAGAAGGAACACACCTCAACACAATAAAAGCTATATATGACAGACCCACAGCTAGTATATATTGAATGGCTAAAATGGAAAGCCTTTCCTCTACTATCTAGAACAAGACAAGGATGCCCACTTTCACCACTGTTTTTTGACATAGTACTGGAATACCTACCTAGAACAATCAGATAAGAGAGAAATAAAGGGCATCCAAAGTAGAAAAGAATAAGTCGAATCATCCTTGTCTGCAGATGATATGATCTTATATTTGGAAAAACCTAAAGACTCCACCAAAAAAAAAAAAAAAAACCATTAGAACTCATAAATTCAATAAAGTTGCACCAGTACCATTTCTGCATGCCAACAGCAGTACCATTTCTACATGCCAACAGCAAACAATCTGAAAATGAAATCAAAAAAGTAATTCCATTTATAATAACTACAAATAAAATGAAATACCTAGGAATTAAGTAGTGAAATATCTCTACAATAAAAACTATAAAACATTGATGCAAGAAATTGAAGATGACACGCACAAAAATGGAAAGATATGCCATGTTCACTGGTTGGAAGAATCAATATTGTTAAAATGTCCAAAATACCCAAAGTAATCTATAAATTCAATGCAGTCCCTAGCAAAATACCAATGACATTCTGCACAGAAATAGAAAAAAAAAAAATCCTAAAGTTTATGTGGAACTATAAGAGACCCAGAATGGCCAAAGCTATCTTGAGAGAAAAGAACAAAACTGGAGGAATCACAGTACCTGACTTCCAAATATACCCCAGAGCTATAGTAACCAAAACAGCATGGTACTGGCATAAAAACAGACACGTAGACCAATAGAGCACAATAGAGAACCCAGAAATAAATCCATACATCTACAGTGAACTCATTTTTGACAAAAGTACCAAGAGCATCTACTGGGGAAAGGACAGTCTCTTCAAAAACTGGTACTGGGAAAACTGGATATCCGCATGCAGAAGAATGAAACTAGACTCCCATCTCTCACCCTATACAAAAATCAAATCAAAATGGCTTAAAGACTTAAATCTAAGACCTCAGACAAGGAAACTACTACAAGAAAACATTGGGGAAACTCTCCAGGACATTGATGTGGGCAAAGATTTCTTGAGTAAAACCCATAAGCACAGGGAACCAAAGCAAAAATGGACAAATGGGATCACATCAAGTGAAAAAACCTTCTGCACAGCAAAGGAAACAATCAACAAAGAGAAGTGACAACCCACAGAATGGAGAAGATATTTGCCAACTACCCATCTGACAAGGGATTAATAACCAGAATATAGAAGGAGTTCAGGGCTGGGCTTGGTGACTCATGCCTGTAATCCCAGCAATTTGGGAGGCCGAGGTGGGTGGATCATGAGGTCAGGAGTTTGAGACCAGCCTGGTCAACATGGTGAAACCCCATGTACAGGACAAGCTGCAGACAAAACCCCTCAGACACCGAGTTAAAGAAGGAAAGGGTTTATTCGGCCAGGAGCATCAGCAAGACTCCTGTCTCAAGAGCCGAGCTCCCTGAGTGAGCAATTCCTGTTCCTTTTAAGGGCTCACAACTCTAATGGGGCTCCACATGAGAGGGTCGTGATCAATTGAGCAAGCAGGGGGTATGTGACTGGGGGCTGCATACACTGGTAATTAGAATGGAACAGAATAGGACAGGGATTTTCACAGTGCTTTTCTATACAATGTCTGTAATCTATAGATAACATAACTGATTAGGTCAGGGATCAGTCTTTAACTACCAGGCCCAGGGTGCAGCACCGGGCTGTCTGCTTGTGGATTTCATTTCTGCCTTTGAGTTTTTTTTTTTTTTTTTTTTTTTGAGACGGAGTCTTGCTCTGTCGCCTGGGCTGGAGTGCAGTGGCCGGATCTCAGCTCACCGCAAGCTCTGCCCGCGAGTTTACGCCATTCTCCTGCCTCAGCCTCCGGAGTAGCTGGGACTACAGGCGCCCGCCACCTCGCCCGGCTAGTTTTTTTTTATTTTTAGTAGAGACGGGGTTTCACCGTGTTAGCCAGGATGGTCTCGATCTCCTGACCTCGTGATCCGCCCGTCTTGGCCTCCCAAAGTGCTGGGATTACAGGCTTGAGCCACCGCGCCCGGCCTGCCTTTGAGTTTTTACATCTTCTTTCTTTGGAGGCAGAAATTGGGCATAAGACAATATGAGGTGTGGTCTCCTCCCTTACCTGTATCTACTAAAAATACAAAAATTAGCGGGGGGTGGTGGCACATGCCTGTAGTCCCAGCTACTCAGGAGGCTGAGGCAGAAGAATCGCTTGCACCTGGGAGGCAGAGGTTGCGGTGAGCCAAGATCATGCCACTGCACTCCAGCCTGGGCAACAGAGCGTGACTCCATCTCAAAAAAAAAAAAAAAAAAAAAAAAAAGGAGCTCAAACAACTCAACAGGGAAAAAAAGGTAATAATCCAATTTGAAAATGGGCAAAAGATCTGAATAGATATTTCTTAAAAGAAGACATACAAATGACAAATGGGTATAAGAAAAGGTGCTCAACATTTCTCTGATGATTAAAATTAAAATTTTATTTTAATGCAAATTAAATGCAAATTAAAATTAGAGTGAGAGATCATCTCACCCCCTTAAAGTGGCTTTTATGCAAAAGACAGGCAACAATGAATGCTGGAGAGGATATGGAGAAAAGGGACCCTCGTACACTGTTGGTGGGAATGTAAATTATCACAACCACTATGGAGAATAGTTTGGAAGTTCCTCAAAATACTAAAAACAGGATGACCATGTGATCCAGCAATCTCACTGCTAGGTATATGCCCAAAAGAAAGGAAATCAAGGCCGGGCGCGGTGGCTCAAGCCTGTAATCCCACCACTTTGGGAGGCCGAGACGGGCGGATCACGAGGTCAGGAGATCGAGACCATCCTGGCTAACACTGTGAAACCCCGTCTCTACTAAAAAATACAAAAATCTAGCCGGGCGAGATGGTGGGCGCCTGTAGTCCCAGCTACTCGGGAGGCTGAGGCAGGAGAATGGCGGGAACCCGGGAGGCGGAGCTTGCAGTGAGCTGAGATCGCGCCACTGCACTCCAGCCTGGGCGACAGAGCGAGACTCCGTCTCAAAAAAAAAAAAAAAAAAAAAAAAAGAAAGGAAATCAGTTTATCAAAGAGACATCTGCACACTTCTGTTTATTGAAGCACTATTTACAATAGCCGAAATTTGAAAGCAGCCTAAGTGTCCATCAGCAGACAAATGGATAAAGAAAATGTGGTACATATGCACAATAGAGGACAATTTAGCCTTAAAAAGAATGAGATCCCATCATTTGCAACAGCATGGATGGAACTGGAGGTCATTACGTTAAGTGAAATAAGCCAGGCACAGGAAGACAAACTTCACATGTTCTTACTTATTTGTGGGAACTAGAAGTTAAAACACTTGAACTCATGGAGATAGAGAGTAGAATGATGGGTTACTAGAGGCTAGAAAGGAAATGGGTGGGGTGTGCTGTGGGGGTGGTTAATGGGTACAAAAAAATAGAAAGAATGAATAAGGTCTTGTGTTTGATAGCACAACAAATGCTAAAAATAAAAATAGCCAGGCACAGTGTTGCAGGGCTGTAGTTCCAGCTACTCAGAAGACAGACAGGAGGATCCCTTGAGCCCTGGAGTTCAAGACTACAGTGAGCTGTGATCATACTACTGCACTCCAGCCTGGGCAATAGAGCAAGACCCTGTCTCAAAAAATAAAAAATAATAATAATAATTTAGTTGTACATTTTAAAATAACAAGAAATATAATTGGATTGTTTTTAACACGAAGGATAAATGCTCAAGGTGATGACTACCCCCATTTACCCTGATGTGATTATTACACATTGTATCCCTGTGTATGAGATATCATGTGCCCCATAAATATATATACTACTATGTACCCACAAAAATTATACATTATAAAAAAGAAACCTGTACTTATGCTCCCTAAATATATAAAAAATTTTTAAAAAACTAAAACTTATTTATTTATTTATTTATTTATTTATTTATTTATTTATTTTTTGAGGCAGAGTCTCGCTCTGTCACCCAGGCTGGAGTGCAGTGGCCGGATCTCGGCTCACTGCAAACTCCGCCTCCCAGGTTCACGCCATTCTTCTGCCTCAGCCTTCCGAGTAGCTGGGACTACAGGCGCCTGCCACCTCGTCCCGCTAGTTTTTTTTTTTTTTTTTTTTTGTATTTTTTAGTAGAGACGGGGTTTCACTGTGTTAGCCAGGATGGTTTTGATCTCCTGACCTCGTGATCCGCCCGTCTCGGCCTCCCAAAGTGCTGGGATTACAGGCTTGAGCCACCGTGCCCGGACTAAAACTATTTTTTAAATCCCAGGTTTAATTTATTTTTTCCAGTCTCAGTAGTGCTCACTCTCCATCGTCACAACTACTAACCAGAGACTAGAATTAGACCTGGGTATCATTCCAGTGTGTCAGTGAAATTGAAAAAGAAACTTTTAGGAACACCAGAGACAAAGAGAACTCAATCATGGGGGGAGGTGAGCACAAGCTGCAAACAATCAAAAATCACATCGACAAACAACATCGGACTTTTTTTTTTTTTTTTTTTTTTTTTTTTTGAGATGTTTTGTTCTTGTTGCCCAGGCTGGAGTGCAATGGCACAAGCTCGACTCACTGCAACCTCCGCCTCCCAGATTCAGCCTCCTGAGTAGCAGGGATTACAGGCACCTGCCACCACGCCTGGCTAGTTTTTTGTATTTTTAGTAGAGACAGGGTTTCATCATGTTGGACAGCCTGGTCTTGAACTCCTGACCTCAGGTGATCTACCTGCCTCAGCCTCCCAAAGTTCTGGGATTACAGGCGTGAGCCACCCTGCCTGGCCAACATCAGACTTCTTAGTAGCAACTCTGGACACTAAAATAATGATGTGATGCCTTAAGAATTCTGAGGAAAATATATTTCCAACTAAAAACTGTCATTCAAATATGTAGTAGAAAAAATATCTTTTCAGACATGTATATAGCATAAAATTATTTGCTGAATAATGTACTCCCTCAAAAATGTGGGAACAAATTCAGGGAAAAAGACATGGTGGTATAAGAAACAAGGGCTCCAACTTGAGTACAAGAGAGGTGAAGGGGGCCGGGCGCGGTGGCTCACACCTGTAATCCCAGCACTTTGGGAGGCCAAGGCGGGCAAATCATGAGGTCAGGAGTTTGAGACCAGCCTGGCCAGTATGGTGAAACCCCCATCTCTACTAAAAAAAAATACAAAAATTAGCCGAGCGTGGTGGCACATGCCTGTAGTCCCAGCTACTCAGGAGGCTGAGACAGAAGAATCACTTGAACCAGGGAGGTGGAGATCGCAGTGAGCTGAGATCATGCCACTGCACTCCAGCCTGGGTGACAGAGCGAGACTGTGTCTCAAAAAAAAAAAAAAAAAAAAGAGAGAGAGAGATGAAAGGAATACTCTAACTAATGGTGGGGACATATTTCAAGACAGGTCAGAAGCAGGTCAGAAGGCTCCAAGATAGGCTCAAGCAAGATTAAATACACAAATACCTCATTTATCAACACATCAATAACATGTTTATTAACATTTTGAGAATTCGGAGATGAGTTACATAGAAAACTAAGCAAATGAGAAGACAATTAGAAGGTGTACAAGAAAGGAAAAGTATTAATAAGATACTTCATGGATCAGCCATAAAAACTATTTATTTGGTCCTAAAACTGAACACTGATTCAAGCAAAAATTGACCCAACTGTATTAGGAGGATGGGGAGATAGGAACTATCCATGTGTGGGGGGTATGTGTGTGTGAGAGAGAGTGTGTGGGCACCAAATCCTCATATTTCATTGCAATATGATAAATGCAATGCATTTAGACTGAAACTCTCATATTTAGTTCTAAGAAGCAGAGGAAGCTGAGCAAAGCCAAGAGTCAAAGAGACAAGCCATATTTGTAGGAAGCACTTTGCCCTGCAGAAGAGAAGACATCATTGTGAACAGTTCCACAGCTGCTTATCAAATAAGATGGAGAAGAGTAAATGCAAAATTTGGAGTCAGGTAAATGCCTGCTAAATAGGTGGGCACATAGCCGTGGAGTCCCCCTACATGTATATTCATCAAAATAGCCGGTCCAGGAAAACTCTTCCTTAAAGGAGAGCAACCACACAGACAACACAGCTGAGAGTCTATAGAAAATTAACAGAAGAGGAAAAAAAACCAGAAGGGAAAGGAACAAAAAAATCAAATGGTGGACAGAATATTAATAGAAAATAGATAACTAGGATATTCGTGTATAGGAAAGCTATCACCAAACATTTTACTCTGACAGTGTATTAGTCTGTTCTCACATTGCTATAAAGAAATACCTGAGACTGGGTAATTTATAAAGAAAAGAGGTTTAATTGGCTTGCGGTTCTGCAGGCTGTAGAGGAAGGCAGCATCTGCTGGACTTCTGGGGAACCCTCAGAAAACTTACAATTATGGTGGAAGGCGAAGGGGGAAGTAGGAAGCAGGCTCATCTGATGTGGCCACAGCAGGAGGAAGAGAAGCAGGGGAGGAGGCATACACATTTAAACAACCAGATCTTGTGAGAACTCAGTCACCACACAGTGCCAAGCAGGGGATGATGCTAAACCATTCATGAGAACTCAGTCCCCATGAGCCAGTCACCTCCCTTCACGCCCTACCTCCAGCAGTAGGGATGATATTTCAACATGAGATTTGGGTGGGGATGCAGATCCAAACCATATTGGACAGAAAGGTAGAAAGTAGTATTAGTACATTGATACTAGGTCGGTGCAAAAGTAATTGCGGTTTTTGCCATTACTTTCACTGACAAAAAATGCAATGACTTTTGCACCAACTTAATACATTTAAGATATCATTTAGGGCTGGGCGCGGTGGCTCACGCCTGTAATCTCAGCACTTTGGGAGGCCGAGGCGGGCGGATCACCTGAGGTTGGGAGTTCGAGACCAGCCTGACCAACATGGAGAAACTCCGTCTCTACTAAAAATACAAAATTAGCCGGGCGTGGTGGCACATGTCTGTAATCCCAGCTACTCGGGAGGCTGAGGCAGGAGAATCACTTGAACCCGGGAGGCGGAGGTTGCGGTAACCCAAGATCTCGCCATCGCACTCCAGCCTGGGCAACAAGAGTGAAACTGCCTAAAAAATATATATATATATCATTTAAAGGTGATAAATCAAATAGTAGGACAGAGTGTATTTTGCAATACCAAGTTAAACACCAAATGTAGAAAAAAACACTAATTTCATAATTGAATTATAGTGTGAAATGATAGATGTGTTTCCAAAAATTAAAGGTTAAGGGCATAGAGTAAGACCCTGTCTCAAAAAAATAAATGATAATGTAATTGTACATTTAAAAATAACAAAAAGAATATAATTGGACTGTTTGTAACATGAAGGATAAACGCTAGAACAAAAATGTAAACCTTCCAAATTGTTGGAAATAACATACACAAAATAAAGCAAATGGATAAACTCATGGAGGATTTTTTTTAAGGTTTAAAGGAGGGCCGGGCACGGTGGCTCAAGCCTGTAATCCCAGCACTTTGGGAGGCCGAGACGGGCGGATCACGAGGTCAGGAGATCGAGACCATCCTGGCTAATACGGTGAAACCCCGTCTCTACTAAAAAATACAAAAAACTAGCCGGGCGACGAGCCGGGCGCCTGTAGTCCCAGCTACTCGGGAGGCTGAGGCAGGAGAATGGCATGAACCCGGGAGGCGGAGCTTGCAGTGAGCTGAGAGCCCGCCACTGCACTCCAGCCTGGGCGGCAGAGCAAGACTCCGTCTCAAAAAAAAAAAAAAAAAAGGTTTAAAGGAGAGAGAATGACATAAAATAATGTGATAGATGTATGCTCAAACATACCTCTGGTGTCAAAAATGCAAATAGGCTTAACTTACCTATTAAAAGAAAAAGACTGGCAGATTGGACCACAAAGCAAAATCTAACTCTGTGCTGTTACTTCTACTCAGAACAGAGTGATGCATAAATGTTGATAATAAAAAGATGGGCACTAATACAATTAGGCAAATGCAAATAAAAAGAGAGCAGGTGTCACAATCAAACAAGGTTGAATCCGGGTCAAAATCATTAAGCAAGTCAAAGAAACACACTTTGAATGATAAAGGATCCATTTCTCAATGAAGATATAACAATTATGAATATGTAGCAAAGAAACTGGCATCAATATTCAAAAACAAAAATAGTAAGAGTCATAAGGACAGTAGAAACAGAAGATTACAAGTCATGAGAGTTGACATGAAAAAGGAGTAAATCTTATAGGCAATCTAAATATCACAAATAATAAAGAATAGATTGTAAGTATAGCTTACGCCTTGAAAACAAAGAATAGGATCCATAGCATGTTCAATAAAACTGGCTGTACCTTGGGTCACAAAGAAAACAACACTAAGCACTTACCCAGGTGCTTACTCTGCCCCAGCCATCCTTCTAAGCAATTCATGTATGTTAACTTACTTAATGCCAACAACTTTGGCAAGTACATATATTATGATTCCCATTTTGCAGATGGGGAGACTAAGGCACAGAATGGTTACATCACTTTTGCCAAGATTGCAGAGAGCATGCTAGTGAGCAGCAGAGCTGGAGTTTAACCCAGACAGCCTGACTCCCAATCTGTGCTCTTACCCACTAGGCCAGAGACTTTTATCAATAAGGTCTCAAAGTAGAACCACTGCAGATAGTTTCTAATCACAATGCCCTAAAAGCAGAAGTTAATAGTAAAAACAAAAAAGCTTAAGAACTCTGCCACCTACAATTTAAAAAGAAAAAAATAAATGAATGAACCAACCAATCAACCAAAGAAACAAACAGTTAACGAACAAAAACTACCTTTTAAGTTTTGGGTAAAAGACAATCCAAACTGGACTAGAGTTAAAGCTCAGAAGACGGGCCGGGCGCGGTGGCTCAAGCCTGTAATCCCAGCACTTTGGGAGGCCGAGACGGGCGGATCACGAGGTCAGGAGATCAAGACCATCCTGGCTAACACGGTGAAACCCCGTCTCTACTAAAAAATACAAAAAACTAGCCAGGCGAGGTGGCGGGCGCCTGTAGTCCCAGCTACTCGGGAGGCTGAGGCAGGAGAATGGCGTGAACCCAGGAGGCGGAGCTTGCAGTGAGCTGAGATCCGGCCACTGCACTCCAGCCTGGGCGACAGAGCAAGACTCCGTCTCAAAAAAAAAAAAAAAAAAAAAAAAAAGCTCAGAAGACAAGGTCTTTAATTTTTATATTAATAAACAACAACAACAAAATGAGTGACTTAAGGATCTTATCAAGAAGTTATAAAAACATAATTGAAGTAAAAATAAGGAATCCACAAAGAAAAATGAAATTAATGAATTTATGAATAGAAAAAACTGTACTACCAATAAAGTGAAAGAGCTGGTTCTTTGAAAAAAAGGTAAACCAATAAAACAGAAGAGGCTTTAAACAAGCAAAAGAAACGAAAACATACAAAATATTATAGATCTTAGATAAATTCACAGAAGTGGAAAATCCTGGTTAAAGAGTATGAACATTTATAATTTTGACAGATATTGCTGATATGCCATATACAAAAGATTTTTCCAATTTCCATCTCCACCAGCAATGAATGGAACTGATTGTTTCCTCACATGTTCAGCAACACAGTATTAGCCATTTTTATTTTTATTTTTATTTATTTTTTTTTTTTGAGACGGAGTCTCGCTCTGTCGCCCAGGCTGGAGTGCAGTGGCCGGATCTCAGCTCACTGCAAGCTCCGCCTCACAGGTTCACGCCATTCTCCCGGCTCAGCCTCCCGAGTAGCTGGGACTACAGGCGCCCGCCACCTCGCCCGGCTAGTTTTTTGTATTTTTTAGTAGAGACGGGGTTTCACCGTGTTAGCCAGGATGGTCTTGATCTCCTGACCTCGTGATCCGCCCGTCTCGGCCTCCCAAAGTGCTGGGATTACAGGCTTGAGCCACCGCGCCTGGCCTTAGCCATTTTTAAAATGTGTCAACCTAAAAGATGAAAGGTAGTGCCTCTGTATAGTATTATAGATAAATGTCTATTTTTTTTGTTTTGTTTTGTGGTTATAGTCTTTGCCAGAATTGGAATCTGTTTTGCTTGAGTCATGATAAGAAGTTGGAAATTTTTCTCCTATTATGTATGTTGTATTACTTTAAATAATATTAAACCTATTTTTCTTTTTTTTTTTTTTTTGAGACGGAGTCTTGCTCTGCTGCCCAGGCTGGAGTGCAGTGGCCGGCTCTCAGCTCACTGCAAGCTCCGCCTCCCGGGTTCACGCCATTCTCCTGTCTCAGCCTCCCGAGTAGCTGGGACTACAGGCGCCCGCCTCGTCGCCCGGCTAGTTTTTTGTATTTTTTAGTAGAGACGGGGTTTCACCGTATTAGCCAGGATGGTCTCGATCTCCTGACCTCATGATCCGCCGGTCTCGGCCTCCCAAAGTGCTGGGATTACAGGCTTGAGCCACCGCGCCCGGCCTAAACCTATTTTTCTGTAAGTGCTTCGTTGGATTCCTCTATGAAGCTGTCTGGTCCTAGTTTTTTTTGTTTCATTTTGTTTTGTCTTGTCTTTGAGACAGGATCTCACTCTGTTGCCCAGGCTGGAGTGCTGATGCATGATCACGGCTCACGGCAGCCTTGAACTCCTGGACTCAAGTGATCCTCCCACCTCAGACTCCCAAGTAGTTAGGACTACAGGCATGCACCAGCACGCCTGGACAGTTTTAAAATTTTTTTTTGTAGAGACAGGGTCTTGCTATGTTGCCCAGATTGCTCTTGAAATCCTGGCCTCAAGCAATCCTCCCGCCTTGGCCTCCCAAAGTGCTGGGAATACAGGGCAACATTCTTGATTTCTTCTATAGTAACTGGTCTGGATTTTCTGTCCTTTCTGAAACCAGTTTTGTTATCCTTTTTTATGGATAAGCCATCACTGTAATTCAAATTTTTTACAACAAAGCATCCTGCATCTTTTTTTTTTTTTTTGAGATGGAGTCTCACTCTGTCGCCCAGGCTGGAGTGCAGTGGTGCAATCTTGGCTCACTGCAACCTCTGCCTTCCAGGTTCAAGCCGTTCTCCTGCCTCAGCCTCCCGAGTAGCTGGGATTATAGGTGTTTGCCACCATGCCTGGCTAATTTTTGTATTTTTAGTAGAGACAGGATTTCACCATGTTGGCCAGGCTGGTCTCACACTCCTGACCTCGTGATCCACCTGCCTTGGCCTCCCAAAGTGTTGGGATTACAAGCATGAGCCACTGCACCTGGCCTTTTGTTTTTCTTTTTGAAATAGAGGTTTGCTCTGTCCCCCAGGCTGAAGTGCAATGGAATCTTGGCTCACTGCAACCTCCGCCCCCGGGGTTCAAGCAATTCTCCTGCCTCAGTCTCCTTAGTTGCTGGGATTACAGGTGCCTGCCACCAGGACCAGCTAATTTTCTTTTGTAGTTTTAGTTGGCCAGTCTGGTCTAGAACTCCTGACCTCTAGTGATCTGCCCTCCTTGGCCTCCCAAAGTGCTGGGATTACAGGCGTGAGCCACTGTGCCCGGCCCATCCTGCATTGTTTTGTTCTGCTATCTCATGCTGTAAACATCAGGTGGATTGCCTGACAGGCCCCTTACCCTTTCTTGGAGTGGCATCCTGCTCCCTACGCCCCTTCCACCTAATCAGAAGCTCCTGGTAGCCATACCTTTCCTCACAGTTGTTTGACCTAGGGATGAGCACCTGTCCCAAAATAGGTCAATCACAGATCCTTCCCTAGAATTTTGGAGGTAGGTGTAAGGGTTTCCAGTCTTAGTCTGCACTGGTCTCTTCAGTAAAGAAGGTATTTTTAAAAATTGCTAATTATAACAAGGCCATATTTTTAACCATGTAACTTGGGGAGTAGAGAAAACTAATCCACAGAAAGGGGAACAGAATGAAGTAGATCTTAGATGCATAAATGAGACAGAGACAAAATTGCCTGGAATCCATGTGACTTTTTATTTATTTATTTATTTATTTATTTATTTATTTATTTTATTTTTTATTTTTTTGAGGCGGAGTCTCGCTCTGTCGCCCCGACTGGAGTGCAGTGGCCAGATCTCAGCTCACTGCAAGCTCCGCCTCCCGGGTTTACGCCATTCTCCTGCCTCAGCCTCCCGAGTAGCTGGGACTACAGGCGCCCGCCACCTCGCCTGGCTAGTTTTTGTATTTTTAGTAGAGAAGGGGTTTCACTGTGTTAGCCAGGATGGTCTCGATCTCCTGACCTCGTGATCCGCCCGTCTCGGCCTCCCAAAGTGCTGGGATTACAGGCTTGAGCCACCGCGCCCGGCCATGTGACTTTTTAGTTCCTGATTCTGGTTCCATCTTCTTGGGACCTGACTGCAATCCTTCCCTTGGATTCTGGGAGTTATCCCGACCTCTGCTGTACAAACTCTTCTGTTTAAACTAGCTTAAGTTGATTTATAGTGCATGCAACCAAAAATTCTAACATATTCTTCACTTCTAATTCCCACTGCCCCTCTTCTGGCTCTGTGCTGTCGGTGCAGCTCACTCCACCTTCCCACGCTGTTAGAGTTCATCTCTAACACTATAGTCATGCCTGCCTTTTTCTTTCTCTCTTTTTTTTTTTTTTTTTTGAGAGAGTCTCGCTCTGTCACCCAGGCTGGAGTGCAGTGGCATGGTCTCAGCTCACTGCAACCTCCGCCTCCTGGGTTCAAGCAATTCTCCTGCCTCAGCCTCCTGAGTAGCTGGGACTACAGGCATGTGCCACTATGCCCAGCTAATTTTTGTATTTTTAGTAGAGGTGAGGTTTCACCATGTTGGCCAGGCTGGTCTCAAACTCCTGACCTGAAGTAATCCACCCACCTCGCCCTCCCAAAGTGCTGGGATTACAGGTGTGAGCCACTGTGCCTGGCCATGCCTAACTTTTTCTATTTGTCCATATTCTCATTAAGTCCCTGTTTCCTCCACCAAGTTTTCCCTGACTATTCTAAATTTCATTGATTTCTCCCTCCTCTGAATTTCCATGTTGCATTTATATATTGGAAGAGCTGAAAAATGTTACCCCCACTATGCCAAATAACTCTCAAAGCTTTTTTAAATCTCAAGCCTCTGAGTGAATTTCACATGGAATCTTTTAGTCTTCCTGCTTCTGCAGTGAAATTCCCACAGCTTTGACTCATGGTTACAATCTCATGAACCTATTCAAGACTAAATCGGCTGGGTGCGGTGGCCCACACCTGTAATCCCAACACTTTGGGAGGCTGAAGCAGGTGGATCACCTGAGGTCAAGAGTTCAAGACCAGCCTGGCCAACATGGCGAAACTCTGTCTCTACTAAATACACACACACACACACACACACAAAAAAGATAGGTGGGCGTGGTGCCAGCCACCTGTAATCTCAGCTACTGGGGAGGCTGAGGCAGGAGAATCACTTGAACCTGGGAGGCGGAGGTTGCAGTGAGCCAAGATCGCGCCATTGCACTCCAGCCTGGGTGACAAGAGTGAAACTCCATGTCAAAAAAAACAAAACAAACAAACAAAAAGGACTAAATCTACTATTATTTATTATTTCACTAATTCCAGCACAATTTGCAACAAAACAAGTTTTGCTCAAGGGAACTGTTCAACATTAATTAAAAAACAAAATTATTGTACTTTATAAGCATAAAACCAGAATAGTACATAAAATGTCCATTATAAGTTCACAGTATAAACAAATGGTGGTATATTCATAAATGGAATACTATACAGCAGGAAAAAGGATAAACGACTGATGATATGCAGTAACATGGATGAATTCAAAACCATTGTGTTGAGAAAAAGAAGCCAGACATGATATATAAATACATACTGCAATGATTCCATGCACATAAGGTTCAAGAACAGGCAAAACGTATCTGTGGTGATGGATGTCAGAATGGAGGTTACCTCTGGGAGCATATGGAACAGAAAGGGGAAAGATGGACCTTTAAAAGTGATGGAAATCTTATACATCTTGAATGGATAGTGGTTAAAGGAATGTGTGCAAAGGGTAAAATTCACCAAGTGGTGTGCATCTTTCTGTATGTCTAGAATCCCCCTTTTTTTTTTTTTTTAAGACAGAGTCTCACTTTGTCACCCAGGCCTGGAGGGCATGATCTCCACCCAACCAATTTTCCTGCCTCAGTCTCCCAAGTATCTGGGACTACAGGTGCAAGCCACCATGCCAGGCTAATTTTTTTTTTTTTTTTTGAGATGAAGTCTCACTCTGTCACCCAGGCTGGAGTGCAGTGATGCAATCTCGGCTCACTGCCAGCTCCACCTCCCAGGTTCATGCCATTCTCCTGCCTCAGCCTCCTGAGTAGCTGGGACTACAGGTGCCCACCACCATGCTTGGCTAATTTTTTGTATTTTTAGTAGAGATAGGGTTTCACTGTGTTAGCCAGGATGGTCTCAATCTCCTGACCTCGTGATCCACCTGCCTCGGCCTCCCAAAGTGCTGGGATTACAGACATGAGCCACTGCACCAAGTTTTTTTATTTTTATTTTTTTTGTGTGTGTTAACTAGTTATGGGGTTTCACCATACTGGCCAGGCTGGTCTCGAACTCCTGACCTCAGGAGTTCGTCTTGGCCTCCCAAAGTATTGGGATTACAGGCATGAGCCACTGCGCCTGCCTAAAAATTTTAAAAGATGCAAATGTTCTGCTATGAGAGTTTGCCCCAAGGCTAAACAAGCACAGCTGGGCTGTCTCCATAGTTAAATCTGTGGGTCTGTCTTCTGCTTCTAAAACTGGGCCACGTAATATCGCTTTTGAGATCAGTTCTCAGTGTTGTGAATATACATGAAGAGATTTTTAAAAATAAATTCTTATATACATACACATACATACATACATGCATATACAAATAATACGTTAGTTCTCCCTTTTAACAAAATGTTCCTCTTTCTATCCTAATGGTATTTCTATCCTAATGGTACTATTAAATAATAGTCTGCATATTTCTTTTTTCACTTAAGAATAGATTTTGGTAATCAACGTTTTAAAAGATTGCATAGAATTTGATTGCATGGATTTACTCAAAATAAGAGAAATGTACACCAAAATCATTTTTTGAAATTTATTAGTTTTTGGCAAAGATTAAAACATTTGATAACATAAGTTGCCAAGGGTATTGGGAAATAGAGACCCTTATGTATTGCCAGTGGAATATAAATCAGTACTTTCTATGGAAGGCAATTTATCAAAGTTAGAAATACACATATTATTCGGTTCGGCAATTGAGTTAGGTTGAACATATTTCATTGGTTTAAGAGCCTTATATTTCCTATGAACTATTTGTTCATATCTTTCGCCATTTTTTCTAAGAGGTTATTGTTGTTTCTATGATCTGCAGGAGTTCTTTATAGATTAGGGAAATTTACTCTTTGTGAAATGTAAATTTTTTTTCCAGTTTCGTCATTAGTCTTTTGATTAATGCTGTTTAAGCAGTTGAAATTATCAATCATACTTGGAAAGGCCTTTCTTAGTCTATTATTTTTTTAATCTCAGCCAATATCTTCTAGAAATATTATGACTTTTTTATATTTAACACATTTATTCACTAGAAATTTATCCTTTTGTAAGGTGTGAGATACAATTATATTCTAGTCTAGATAATTATCTCTTTGTCTTAAGCCATTTATTGAATCATCTAAACTTTCCTCACTGAATTGAGATCCTTGTATATTCAACCAGAAAAAGACAGGAACCATAATGGAAATATGAACAATGATTATAAACAGGCAATTTACACAGGAAGAAACTTAAAAGACTAGCAGATATATGAAGAGATGCTCAAATTCCTTAGTCATCAGAGCAATGCAAATTAAAATAATAATGAATGGCAGAAATTAAACTGTATTTATTGGTAGCAATACGATGGGAGAAGAGGAGGTGATACAGGAATCCTAACACCACTGGCATGACCATTTTGGAGAACAGTCTCTTAATGTGTATGCATGCCTGAAGATCCAACGGTTCTTTCCTGGGTCTGTGTCCGAAGTAAATTCTCATATAGACTCAAAGAGCACATGACTGAGGATGTTCAAGCACTGTGGTGGTGGTGGGGCCAAGGGGTAGTTGGAGGCAATCCAAGCATCCATCACTGAGGAAGTAAACAGGCAAAATATGCAATTGCAGATTACTACTCAAAAGTTGTAAAAAAAAAAAAAAAAGTTGTAAACTGAATATATTATACACAGGAGCATGAGTGGATATTCAAAATATGGTGTTGAGCAAAAAAGGAAACAATGAGATATATAACACAATAGCAAATTTACAAATTTAAAATATATACATGTAAAATAATAGTATATACAAGGTCACATACAAAAAGTTAAAATTGGCCGGGCGCGGAGGCTTGCGTCTGTAATTCTAGCACTTTGGGAGGCTGAGGTGGGTGGATCACCTGAGGTTAGGATTTCAAGACCAGCCTGGTCAACATGGCGAAAACTCGTCTCTACTAAAAATACAAAAATTAGCCAGGCATGGTGGCAAATGCCTATAATCCCAGCTACTCGGGAGTCTGAGGCAGGAGAATCGCTTGAACCCAGGAGGCAGAGGTTGCCGTGCGCCAAGATTGCGCCACTGCACTCCAGCCTGGGCGACAGAGTGAGACCCTGTCTCAAAAAAAAAAAAAATTGAAATTGTAGAATTTTTGCCATTGGAGGCAGTGAATGGAAATAAAGAGGAATTTCAAAGACAGAGAGAAAGACTGATGATGATAATGTGCCACAAACTGTGAAATATGATTAATTCAACCTTCTTTGCCTGAAGTGAAAATTAAAAATAAAAAGCTCATTAAAGTCACCAATCTCTCTGCTCTCATCTTACTAGAATTCTTGGTAGCATTCAACAGTTAGTTGGCTACTCCTACTTTCTTGAAATGTGTTTGTTGTAAGATCATGTCACTTTTCTTTTTTTTTTTTTTTTTTTTTTTTTGAGACGGAGTCTCACTCTGTCGCCCAGGCTGGAGTGCAGTAACCGGATCTCAGCTCACTGCAAGCTCCGCCTCCCGGGTTTACGCCATTCTCCTGCCTCAGCCTCCTGAGTAGCTGGGACTACAGGCGCCCGCCACCTCGCCCGGCTAGTTTTTTGTATTTTTTAGTAGAGACGGTGTTTCACCGTGTTAGCCAGGATGGTCTCGATCTCCTGACCTTGTGATCCGCCCATCTCGGCCTCCCAAAGTGCTGGGATTACAGGCTAGAGCCACCGCGCCCCGCGATCATGTCCCTTTTCTACTTAAAATTTTCCCAATGGCTTCTGGTTTCATTTACAGTAAGATCCAAACTCTTTTTTTGTTTGTTTGTTTTTGTTTTTGAGACAGGGTCTTGGTCTGTTGCCCAGACTGGATTGCAATGTTACGATCACAGCTCATTGTAGCCTCAATCTCCTGGGCTCAAGCAATCCTCCCACCTCAGCCTCCTGAGTAGCTGGGAGTACAGGTGTGTGCCAGGCCTGGTTAGTTTTTTTATTTTTATTTTTTATTTTTTTATTTTTATTTTTTGAGACGGAGTCTTGCTCTGCCGCCCAGGCTGGAGTGCAGTGGCTGGATCTCAGCTCACTGCAAGCTCCGCCTCCCGGGTTCACGCCATTCTCCTGTCTCAGCCTCCCGAGCAGCTGGGACTACAGGTGCCCGCCACCTCGCACGGCTAGTTTTTTGTATTTTTAGTAGAGACGGGGTTTCACCGTGTTAGCCAGGATGGTCTCGATCTCCTGACCTCGTGATCCGCCCGTCTCGGCCTCCCAAAGTGCTGGGATTACAGGCTTGAGCCACCGCGCCCGGCTCTATTTTTAGTTTTTTTTAGAGACAAGTCTCATTATGTTGCTCAGTCTGGTTTCAAACTTCAGGGCTCAAGTGATCCTCCTGCCTCGGCCTTCCAAAGCGCTGGGATTACAGGCATGAGCCACCACACCTGGCCAGATCCAATCTCTTTGTGCCATTCCATGGCCTGGCCCTTCGCTCCCTCTCAGATTCCATCTTTGCCCACCCTGCTCACTCTACTTTGGTCACCCTCATCTTTCTTCCAGCTCACCAAATCACTCCCTCCATAGGCTTTGTGCTTGCTTTTCTTTCTCTCTGATACTCTTCCTTTGGCTCTTCACAGGGCATTTTGGTCTTTAAACCTAAATGTTGTCAAGAAGGGATGAGTAACTTGATCTCATAGGGTATTTTATTATGTATTTATTTATTTGCTAAACAAGAGTTCCTGATAGCATTACAGTTAAATAATATTAAAGGTATTTTGACTGTGTATTCTACAGGAATTGACTTTGACCTCTTCTCAGCCTCCTTGAAGGGCCCCCACTATCCAACAAAAGCGTTTTGGATTTTCCAAATTTACCTGGAAATGCTTAAGTAGGTGTGCACTATCCCTAGTCCCCAGTAACAAAATTACTTTCTGATCACCTGCTCAGTCTCTACTGGAAGAGACTGAACTAACTTTCAAATTGGTAATTGCAGCCAATTAGAATGTGAAACAGTTTTGAGGGTCACAAGCAGCATTTTAAAAACATGCAATATATTACCATAGAATCTTATGGAAAATATCAGAGTGTACCACACTGATCCTTATCCAGGAATATAGACACTTTAACTGCTGATGAAGAGAAGGACAGGGAGGGAAGGGTGACTGCAGTCACTGGGATCTCACTGGAACTCCTAGGTTCCTTTGTTGGACATTGTACAGCTTAATTTTAGGTTATCACAACTGTCCGTGACTTATGAAATGAAGTAAAGGAGAATTTCATTCAGTGATTAAAAAAACTCATAATTTTCAACTGGGTTACATTGAAGAGCTGTAAGTATGTTTTTGGGAAAACACCATCATGTGTGTTGTGTGTGACATGTGTGTGTGAACTATGATACATGAATCAAACTAGTATAAATTGCTCTCAAAGAGATTGCTTTATTATTAGAAGAAAAAGGAATAAGAAAGTGAAAAATACAGAAACATATTCCAATTTAGCTGCTGGGTCTGGAATTATAGTGGAAATATTGAGAAAATGTTCACTCTATCATCAAACATTGACTTTATGTCTCATTCTAAAAAGAAAAAGCACTTTTCCTGCAAATAAAAGCTCAATACCTTCAAAATTAATTAAAAGAACATCTGAGGCTGGGCGTGGTGGCTCACACCTGTAATCCTAGCACTTTGGGAGGTCAAAGTGGGCAGATCACATGGTCAGGAGTTCGAGACCAGTCTGGCCAACACAGTGAAACCCTGTCTCTAAAAATACAAAAATACAGAATTTTCTAAAAATTTCTAAAAATACAAAAATCAGCTGGGTGTGGTGGTGCGTGCCTGTAATCCCAGCTACTTGGGAGGCGGAGGCAGGAGAATTCCTTGAACTTAGGAGGCGGATGTTGCAGTGAGCCAAGATAGCGCCACTGCACTCCAGCCTGGGCAACAGTGCAAGAATCCATCTGGGGAAAAAAATAAAATGACATCTGAATATTTAGCATGATGAACTTGTCAATAAACCCCTCCTATATGTTGCTTAAAAAGGTGGGGGTTGAGTTATTGACACAATTTCTCAGTTTTTCCACAAATCTTTTTAATTTTTTTGGTTACATAAATTAATCCATTTATTATAGGCTAGTGATCCATTTATTATAGGCTACTCTCAAAGAGTAGAGGAGCGTCTACTGGTCATTCAATTGCTTCAGTCTTCTGATGGTGTTCTTTACCGTGACAGCGGAAGTGGTATTCTAGGTCCAGACAATGTGGTTCCTGCATGAAGACAGTAGCGGTGTCTTCATGCAGGAACCACAGTGCCAGATCCCCACAGCTCGTCTCTGCATCTTGGTTTTGCCACAGAAAAGAGCAAATGTACTTGGAGTGCTGGCTGATTTCAATTTTCTTCACCATTTTCCGGAGGGAGGCCCCACAGCGGGTCCTATATTTACCAACGATTCCAACTTCTTGGTTCAGCCATGTCACCGTGAACTATGACCCAGCTCAGAGAGCTATTCCACAAATCTTAAGGAGAAAGACAATCAGTGTGCAAAAGAAATATGGGTCATAGTAAGTGCTGAAAAACTTCATCCCGTATTTATGGGTATGGTGCACATGCTTTCAGCGACAAATCAGCTGATAAATGAAAAACTATACTTCTTGGCAAAAACACAGTATCAGTGTATTACCTACCACAGAATATTTACAGCAACAATAACTATGATGTAGTAACAGTCCAACTTGCTAAGAGTACTAATACTGAAAGTTGCATAATATTTTTATGCCAGATTTGTGTAGCAAGATAATTTTATAGAGGAATTATTGACTGTATAGAGAAAAATGTATTCAGAATTTTAAAATAGTTCCCTTGGCCTCCATCACAGCAAGTAGTAGCGGCAGCAGTGATCAGAATGCGGTGAGGGAGATCGTGGACATTCTGCTTGTAGTCCCAGCTACTCCGGAGGCTGAGGCAGGAGAATGGCGTGAACCCGGAAGGCGGAGCTTGCAGTGAGCTGAGATCGCGCCACTGCACTCCAGCCTGGGCGACAGAGCAAGACTCCGTCTCAAAAAAAAAAAAAAAAAAAAAAAAAAAGAGAGATTTCAAGAATTCTGAATATTGGCTTACTGGAAACTCTGGCCATTTGTGTACAGCTTTGTGAGCAAGGACTTAACCCAGAATTAATTAATAATCAAGGAAATATCACTGGTTATCAAGGAGCTTCGAAAGACTACCAAAGCACTGAAGGCTGCTGAAAACATGACAAGCTAACTTTCTGGAGAAATCCTGATATGTCGAGCTCTTCCAGAGGATTTGAAGACTGCGTTGTAATCAAGAACGTACAGTGAAACTACTGCATGCAGCAGTGTAGAAAAATTGTCCTTTTTAAAAGAATTACAGAACCATAACTTTATAAGTCAGTGGGAAAGTGGCTTACAGAGGGAACTATCAGGTGTGTTTACATTGTATCTTATTCACTTTTTTAAATGGCACCAATGTATTGGCATTGCTATGTTTATATTTAGCATTCCTTATTTACAGCTCTAATAGCTTTAATTTTCTGAGCGGTCTATTACATGTTTATATCTGCTGTGCCTGGTTGAAGCATGGTGGAACCCATTAGTAATAAGGTGTGGTGGTTATATGACTTGACGTTTCCTTTATAAACTAATTTTGAATTGTTTATGCACAATAACTATGGATTTATGTTGTACTCTAACAGGATTTCAGCCACCATTTGTGAATTTTGATTTAGGTTCATTATATCAGAATCTTGTTTTTTAAATTAAGAACATAGAAAACACTTCTTGTAATCTGCCCTTTAACAAAGAACATTCAGTTTGTTAGGCAATGAATAGGGTGAACCAGATCATTTTTTTGATTTAAAAAATTAATTTGATTAAACTTGGTATTTTATGAAGAGAATAAATTATTACAGCTTAGTACTTCATTTACACAGAAAAATGATTGTGAGGTATGAAATTTATCATGATGTTGGACTAAGATTAAAGAAGAATTTATTGCTATGAAGAACATGTATATGCATTATTACTATTCACGACAGCCTATATATCTGAACTAGGGATTTCAATTTTGATCAGTTTAGAAAAGAAAAAGATCCGCCGGGCGCGGCGGCTCAAGCCTGTAGTCCCAGCACTTTGGGAGGCCGAGACGGGCAGATCACGAGGTCAGGAGATGGAGACCATCTTGGCTAACACGATGAAACCCCATTTCTACTTAAAAAAAAAAAAAAAATACTAGCCGGGCGAGGTGGCGGGCGCCTGTAGTCCCAGCTACTTGGGAGGCTGAGGCAGGAAAATGGCGTAAACCCGAGAGGCGGAGCTGAGATCCGGCCACTGCACTCTAGCCTGGGCGACAAAGCGAGACTCCGTCTCAAAAAAAAAAAAAAAGAAAAGAAAAGGAAAAGATCAGGCGCCACAGTGGATCAGATGTTCATGTACCACTGTCCTCATGAATACTGGAGTACAATAAACCTATGAACAGGCAAGAACTTCCAGGGCGTTAAAGAAAATCTTTCCCAATTTGCTTCTATATGATATTAACATTTTTTTCTACACTGTATTATAAAATATTTTATATTAACTCTGTTGCGTCTGTTGCTTTTACTTTATCCTAAGCAGTAGGTAAGTATTGTGAAACTTGTATTTCAGATATGCACATATGTGTTATGTATATATGGGTGTACATTCTGGGTTACGGTGTAAAATTTCTTACTGTGGGTTGTGGATCAAAAAGTTGGAAAACTCAGTGGGTTAGAAGTTAGAAGATAATGTTGGACAAGTAACACACCTGTACTAGGATTTGGCCCACAGACCACCAGTTTGCAGTCTCTGAGCTAAACTGTGGAGGATATTGAATGAGTATACATACATAGAACTCAGTTTGTAGGTAAGTTGCAGCCAGAGCAGAGAACGACATAATAAAAACTCTTTTAGAGACATTAATATGACCCCATCTCAAGACTGGCGGGGATAGAGACTGAAGGCAGGTCATTTAAGTATCACAAAGAATCTAAAAATGAGACCCGAATTCGTAATCAGAAAAGGAGCAGTGGGGAAGGAGATAATGGAGGTAAAACATGGTGCTAAGGAGAAAAGATAGGGTTTTAGAGTTGGGAGAGACCTTTGGAATCATAGATTTCATCATCATCTTCGTCCAAGTAGGGAAAGTAACAGGAGAGGAAAAAACAGTACCCTCTCAGAATTTGTCTATGACGTCACACTGACTTAATAAATGAGCTTTGAACAGTTAATCCAGTTAATGCAATTAACAGAAGGCTTGGATGTGAAGGGCGACCCCTCAAATTTGCTTTTTATTCAATGGATTAAAATGGCCAGTAATTCTCATCCTTTCAGACCTGACTTCCAATTAATTAATTACAAGTGAGCCTATGGGGCGTGCCCAATCAATTCCTTCCCCATCCTGAAATGGGTCCTTCAGCATTCTTTTAAACCACCAAACCCTCTTAAGAAGTTTTCTGTGATTGCCTTTGCCGTCGCGATTCGCGGGATCACGCCGGCCTAGCGCTCCCCGGCTCCCACCCAGGGAGGGTCGTTGTGCGCCTGCGCCAAGATTGTCTAAAGCCCCAGGAAAAATGGTGGAAAATTCACCGTCGCCATTGCCAGAAAGAGCGATTTATGGCTTTGTTCTTTTCTTAAGCTCCCAGTTTGGCTTAAATATTGGGCAGTTGCATTACCTGTCTACCTCCTTATTACTATAGTAATTGGCTACGTGCTCTTGTTTGTGATTAACATGATGAGTACCTCTCCACTCGACTCCATTCATACAATCACAGATAACTATGCTAAAAATCAACAGCAGAAGAAATACCAAGAGGAAGCCATTCCAGCATTAACAGATATTTCTATTAGTGAAGTAAACCAGGTGTTCTTTCTTGCAGCCAAAGAACTTTACACCAAAAACTGAACTGTATGTAACCATACTAACACCAAGCACGTATTTATTTATAAGTTTTTGCCATTATAATTTTGGCCATAAATTAATTTGACCATCTCTCTTATTAACAGAGAAAAAATGTCAGTTGACCTTCTCTTAGATTATATTCAATGAATATTGTAAATGTTCTCAAGTATTAATTGTTAATGAACAGAATAAATCCAAAAAAAAAAGAAGTTTTCTGTGATTTCAACAGTTTAGGCCTTCTGAATGAGCCCAGAACTCTTCACCTGCTTGTTAATTTTCCAACTGCAAAGCGTTATTGAACATTTAACGACCCTGCCCCACGCAACGCCCACTGCGGCCGGGCGAGGGAAACCAGAGTAGGTCGAGGAAGGGGAGGCCTGCGCTTTCGGGAGGGAAGCCGATGGGGCTAGTCGGGCTGAAGGTGGGCACTTCCTTTTTTCCCTCGATACTTAAGGCTACGGGGACACACGCCTGGCAGGCACAACGGCCGGCGCGTCTGTCTACCTTTGCCCAGAGTCCGCCTTGAATAATCAGCTAACAACCCCAATTCCCTTGAACCCAGCGCGGGAGACCCGGCGCCATGGCTAGGTCGGTCTCAGGCACATCCCGATGCTCGCCCCGGGAAGCTCCTGGAGCGCCTCTGGTTTCCGGGTACGAATAGGAAGCTGCTCGGGAAACCCCAGAACCCTCCCTTTGAGGAAGGGTGCAGACGGCGTCTCCGTTTCCACGGAAACAGGCCGAGCCATGTCGTCACTTCCGCCGACCTGTCTGGACGCCAGACTGTTGGGAGGAAAAGAGGAAAACTGAGCAACAGCCACGACAGTGGACGCGAGCGTCTCCTCTGTGCGCATGCGCCCGCTCAGCGGCCTGCTTCTATTTATGTGGGGGATCCAACATGGCGGCCGCGGCGACCCTGGCGATGGCGGTGAAGCCCATCAGAACGTAGTAGCGGGGAAGGGGACACGGTCCGCACTCACCGTGGCGTCGGCGGAGACGGCTGAGGGTGGTGGAGGGAAGAAAAGCGACGGAGAGCAAGAGGAAGGGCGGGCAGGCACGCAGCGCGGCGTAGAAGCGAGCGCCGGCTCGAGCTAAAGCAGAGGGCCAGAACAGTGGGGATGGCGGAGCCGCGCAGAGTAGCGTTCATTAGCTTGTCACCGGTGCGGCGACGCGAGGCCGAGTACCCGGGGCCCGACCGCGAGCCCGAGTACCCCCGCGAACCCCCCCGGCTGGAGCCGCAGCCGTACCGCGAGCCGGCCCGGGCGGAGCCGCCGGCCCGCGGGAGCCTGCCCCCCGCTCGGACGCGCAGCCCCCGCCGCGGGAGAAGCCGCTCCCCCAGCGCGAGGTCAGCCGCGCCGAGCCGCCCATGTCGCTGCAGCGCGAGCCCCCGCGGCCCGAGCCGCCGCCGCCGCTCCCGCAGCTGCCCTTGCAGCCGCCCCCGCCGCGGGAATCGGCTTCCCGGGCTGAGCAGCCGCCGCGGCCGCCGAGGGAGACGGTGCGCCTGGAGCTGGTGCTCAAGGACCCCACCGACGAGAGCTGCGTGGAGTTCAGTTACCCGGAGCTGCTGCTGTGCGGAGAACAACGGGTACAGAAGATTCCTCCCTCCTGCCCCAGACCCCGAGAGCCTCAGGACCCGCCGTCTTCCCCAGCTGGTTTGCACCTTGGGACGCCCACCGAGCGCGTCCGGGTCGCCCCGAGGGTGGGGTGCGGGGGGCCGGGGCCGAGCGGGTGGACGGGCGGTGATCGGTGCTTCCTCCACTCCCTGGGGTGGCCGAGGCTCTCACCCGGCTGCGCCGAATTCCCAAACCCCCGGCACTCGCTCCCAACGCCGCGCCGAGCCTGTTTTCTTGTGCACTTTTCGGAACCTCAGATTTTCCTTCTTTCCTTTCTGCTCCCCACACAAAATCCTGGGGCCCTGCAGGCCGTGTGGCTGGGTTCTCCCTGTGGCGCTACAGCTGTCGTTCCAGTAGAAAGGAAGAGAAAACCTTGGGGGACACGCCCCCCAGTCTGAAGCAGAGAGATTGTGTAACCCCTCTCGTATCATCCTCATCCTCATCACTGTTTGTTTTGCTGGGCTTCGTGGCTGCTGAGGTGTGCTTGCGTGCCTGTGATATTTTTCTTAATCGAAGGAAATTTAAGAATAATTAAAGGTTTTCAGAGACTAAGGATCCCACTTTAGGAATGGAGAAGTGAGTTAGATAATCTGGTTACTAATTTTTCTCTCGTGTTGGTATTGGAAAACCTTTTTAGCTTTCCTTTTTTGTGAAGTTTGTTCATATTGTAATTGAATGGGAAGGTGTCTCCTGTTTTATTTGACACCTACCCGTCATATTATTTAAATGTATTATCATTAGTTTATAGAAGAACATTGTACTCGGCCTTTGTAATTTTCGGAGGATGATGAGAAAAATCTCGGCTTTGAATTTTTTAAAACAATTGAAAATATATAGGTATGCTTTATGATGTAAGAGGTGAACAATGGAGAAAGGATAGGGCTTATGTTGGTAATTGTAATTTGTATTGTTGTGGGTTGGTGGATCTTCAGAAGTACGTTAGAAAAGGAAATGATAGATTAACAGTAAAGAAAGAGAACAGTTTTCTCTGTTGCTTAGCAGTTATGCCCGTTATTAGGCTTTGCTTTAGCTTGGGTCTAATGGACTCCAGAAGTCACTTGTTTTTTCATCTTCGGCTACGTTTATGGTCAAAATGACTGACTGCTTAGTCACAAAGTATCATGTTGAACAGTTTCACTAGATTTTGTTTACTTTATGGCCAGCTAATATTTTGATCATTATTTAGAAATGTTGTGTGGTCAAATCATTACAAAATGTTTTAAACCAAAATGAATTGCTTAAAGGTAGAGATCATTTTGGTCACTTCCACATAACATTTTGCTCTTTAGACTCAACTTGAGTGCCCCCTCTTTATAAATGTGATGTCACTTTTTTCCCAAAAGAATATTAAAAATATTGGATTGGAGCATTTTCTAAACATTGTATTTGAGCTGCTAATCTAAGTTGGTTTGCAGTTTTTGTAATTTTCATAAGTTACAGGAGAAAAGCATTATCTTTGTGTAAAAAATACATAGCAATAACTACATTTACTGAGTTCTTACTGTGTGCTAGACACAGTTCTAAGCACTGCACGTGGTTTTTCTAGTAGTCCTACAGAACTCTATGGGGTAAAAACTATTATCCTCACTTTACAAACGTATGTAATTTTATTAGTACTTCTTTCCATAGTGATACAATTTCTTAGTAAAACAAAATTTCTTAAAATTAACTCATATAGTTTAGAGGATTCTGCCAAAATGAAGTAAAATGTAAGTCATGGTAGAAATACAAAGACCTTTATTATGTCCCTGTTTATGCTGTAATATTCACACGATGGCAAATTAATAATAGATGTGTATCATTTAATTATAAAAAAGTTTGACACCCTAGCTTTGTTAACTTGATAACACCAGAACTACTACTTTCGTGTAATAGGAGAAAGAGGAATAATTCCATTTAATTTTTCCGTTTACTTGTTAACAGTGTAGGTGTCTATTGGCCCAGTTTTCTCGTTGTATATCAACCTTCTATCTTTTTTCATATACCTCTGAACAAAACAAAATCCATTGTATACAATCACTTTTGCGACAAAGATTTGCCACATTTTCCTGTGATTGCTGCCAGTGAATACCCTTATTATGCAAGAAAGCATAGAAAACATATGTTTAAGTAAGATTGTCATGGTTTCATGAAGGGAAATCCTAGAAGAGAGACCATCAGAAAGCAAAATGCGAACATTAGAATTGGTCTGGAAAGTTGGTGGTTCCCAAAATTAGAAGAATTAGAGGAGGAAGGACTCTACATTTTTGAAATAGCCATCTATCAGTAAATAACATTTTAGCGCCAGATGCTGAAATTGGTAGATGTGGGGCTATTAAAAAGAAAAACAAAACAAAAGGTGTGTTACATATGGATACCATTCATATGGGTGCATTTAAATCAGTTCCCTTTGTAAATACTAAGTGAACAGTAAAACCTTGATTTACTGAAACACAATCAGAAATTTTTCTGTGCTCTATTTTTAATGCGAAAAGCACAATTAAATAATTTGTGCTGGGAAAATACAAAAAACAAAACCACAGGTTAGGTAAACCTTTAACCTTATTGTCTCTATGCAGTATAGTGCTGTGATTGAGGTGGTTTAGGATGATGACCGGCATTGGAATCATCTCTATCCTGAAAGATTAATTTGGTCACCATTTCTGGCTAAAGGATAATAGTGCATTTTAGAAATAAATTTTGGCAATGATTGATATACAAAAAAAGGTTTAACTCTTAGTAAACCAGAAAAATCAGTTAACCAGAACACCCATTTGTGAACATGCTTAATTGAACATTTACTGTGAAAAGAAAAATAAGTGTTTATAGTATGTTAATATAATTGTACTATTTGAGAATTCCTTGGCATTTCATTGTTTGCATATTTTGGATAAAATTTGTGAAAGAATCTCCTGAAAATGGTGTTGATAAGTTAAGATCAAAGGACAAAATTACTGCATCAGTTTTGCATGTGGGTAGTTGATAATTTTCAGATATTTTTTCACCTGAAAAAACCAAAAAAGCTTAGTCTTGATTGGGGAAGGGTGTTTATTCTTAACTGTAAAAGAAAAGTGAGTCCATTTTCTTAAATTTGTTTTTGTAGGCTGTCAAGAGAAAATAAGAGCTGTACTTTTGATACCTACATAAAGTACATAAAATATTTTAGAATGGTATATAAGGTGATTCTTATTAAAAATATAGATCCATAGGTTTATATTTATACATATAAAATGAGTCATACCACAGAGTAAGTATTTGGGCTTCACAGTGCACGAGGGAGCAGTTTGTAATAGACATGGTGATTGCTCACTGACCTTAACCTGAGCCTCTAGTTAAGGTTATACCTGCCGGGCGTGGTGGCTCACGCCTGTAATCCCAGCACTTTGGGAGGCCGAGGTGGGCGGATCTTGAGGTCAGGAGATCGAGACCATCCTGGCTAACACGGTGAAACCCCATCTCTACTAAAAATACAAAAAATTAGCCGGGCAAGTTGGCGGGCACTTGTAGTCCCAGCTACTCTGGAGACTGAGGCAGGAGAATGGCATGAACCCAGGAGGCAGAGCTTGCAGTGAGCCGAGATCGTGCCACTGCACTCCAGCCTGGGCAAGAGAGCAAGACTCTGTCTCAAAAACAAATAAACAAACAAGGCTATACCCTGGACATGCCTAGGATTCCTTATTATTCTCACTAGTTTATTCCTTTTTGGATCATGTTTATGTTTTTCATTGGTAAATTTTTTTTTTGAGGGGGGATGAGGTCTCTGTCTGTCTCCACCAGGCTGGAGTGCGGTGGTGCGATCTCAGAATCTCAACTCACTGCAACCTCCACCTCCCGGGTTCAAGCGATTCTCTTGTCTCAGCCTCCCGAGTAGCTGGGACTACAGGCAGGTGCCACCACACTCGGCTAGTTTTTGTATTTTTAGTAGAGACAGGGTTTCACCATGTTGGCCAGGCTGGTCTTGAACTCCTGACCTCCCAAAGTGCTGGGATTACAGGTATGAGCCACTGCTCCCGGCCTTTCATTGGTAACTTCTATTGGGGTGAAGTATTCTATAAATTTATTACTTATTACAATGATTTTAAAAATTGATTCTAAAGTTAACTCCTTTAAAGAAGTATCCCTTTATTCTAATGTCCCAGATGTGATGAATTGTCTCGTATTCATTCTGTCCACATTTTTCTATCATGTTTTTTAGACCGATCACTTATCAACCTTTATATCCAGGATGAAGTATCTCAGTTTCTAAGTGTGCAAATCTTCCTTCCTTCTGCATTTTTTCTTGCCCTTCAGAGTCCATTGAATCTGTATCAGTATTTCAGTTGTAGTATACCTTAATTTTTAATTACCTCAGTCAGTTGTCTGAAATTGGATAAAAGTAGTATTTTTATCCTTGTTTTGGCTTTTTTGTGCATTGAAAACCATATATATGTTTGTATGCTAAAGTAGAAGACTTAAGGATGTGATGGCTATTTTTGTTTGTTTTGTTAAATAGATGGTTAATGTGGGCTTCTAGCTCTGTGTGTGTTTTAAACCATGTATTATAATAAACTTTCACTCTCCCCTACTAGAAGAAAGGCATGGTAATGTAATCTTTTTGCAGCTATTTCTCTTTTCTAGCTTTGTTTAAAAGTAGTGTGTATTCCCTGAATGGATATCCATTGACAGGATATTGGTGATATAATGGTTGTTGATACTGGACCTCAACAGAAAGCCTTAGCTGCTATACACACTCAGTGTTAACTCACAGGCAGATGATAAAGTGTTGATTTTAATTAATAATCTAGAGCTCCTTTTAGAAGCATTTCCTGATCAAAGCAGTTAATCTTTGCTAGTGAAGATATCAATCTAGAGTTATAAGTGAGATTTTCATGTTTAGCTAGTGTTCCTGGGGATTTTTTTTCCTTGTTATTTTGGATGAGGTGACCATATGATCATTTTGCAGGTGAAGACAATTTGGATTGTTCTTACTCATCAAAACACTATGAAGTATATATGATTCCATTACAACTGTAAATATTTTTTGCTATGAACCAACTTTTTTTTTTGTTTTAATACTTCTGACTTACTTGTTAGTATTAGGAAAAGTTGTCTCTTATTGATTAAATTTAAAATATAGTTTCTGAATAATGTAATTGTATAACATATATATTCTCACTAGTTTATTTCCTTTCGGATCACATTTATTGAAATAGAATTGAAGTGTTTGTTACATAATGATAAATAAATAAACAATAATACTGTTTGTAATACTAATGGATACTTCTGTTTCTTTTCCCACTCACCTTGAATCAGAAGAAGCTCATTCACACAGAAGACCCATTTAATGATGAACATCAGGAGAGGCAAGAGGTGGAAATGTTGGCTAAGAAATTTGAAATGAAATATGTGAGTATAATAAACTGATCACTGTTTTTAATCCTATTGACCTGTTTCCTTTCTGTGACTGGTCAGGAGGGCCTATAAATATCCATTGCCTGCCTTACCTTGTTCTCACAAATTGAAACCAAGTGAATGGTTAGATAGTCAAATAAAGATTCCAGTAGGCTTGTGATAAAGTAGTCATCATTCATTTTTATTTTTATTTATTTATTTTGGAAACAGGGTCTCGCTCTGGCACCCAGGCTGGAGTGCAGTGGTGCAGTGGTGCAGTGTTGGCTCACTGCAACCTCTGCCTTCCAGGTTCAAGCGATTCTCATGCGTTGGCCTTCCAAGTAACTGTGACTACAGGGGCAACACCACACCCAGCTGATTTTTTGTATTTTTAGTAGAGACGGGATTTCACCATGTTGGCCAGGCTGGTCGTGAACTCCTGACCTCAAGTGATCCATCCTGCCAAGTAGCCATCATTTATTATAGTCTTTCAAGAGTCCAGGCGGTTTGCTTTTCATATATTATCTCCAATCTTTGTAACAAAACCACAAGCTAAGTAATATTGACCAGATTTTACAGATGAGGAAACTGAGGCTCTGAGTTCAAGATTAAGTAACTGATACAACGTCACACAGTGGCAAGAGTAAGCTACAGGTCCAGGTCTGTGTAGCTCTAACTCTATTCGCTTTCTGCCACCATCGAGAATGCTATTTTAATTCCCTTGATATAGTAGTTCTCAAACCTTTCTGCCTCTTAAGAGTTTGACAGTGAATATGTGTACTTCTAAGCCTGTAGCATCAGACTCAGAACCAGCATGATACCTCTTTGAAAGTGTCCGGTTTATGCTAAATATTCATGTACATTTTACATTCAGTGCCACAATATATTGGTGTTTGTTTGAATACAAAAATAATTTTTAATTACCTGATTAAGTTGCTTAACATTTTTCTCAAATTTTCTAGTATTACTGACTTTGTAGAAAGCCCCACTCCTCACCTATGGCTTTAAGTACTCTTGGCACTTTGCTAAAACATAACCCAGTTGAGAAGCAGCACTTTACCCCTCTGATTCCTCTGTGAGCATGGAAAATTATCCCACGAGAGGAAGGATATCAGCTCACACTGGCCTTGTCATTCGTACTACCCTCAAGATACCACTGGGATCTTGACCCAATCATGCTGGCTCCTTGTAATTAAGAAACCATTTGAGGGTAGAAGAAATAGATGAGAATAGATTGGAATTGAAATCAGGTCCTAGGCCATACTTTGCCATCTTCTACTGCCTCAGCCACCTGAGTAGCTGGGATTACAGGCATGCACCACCACGCCCAGTTAATTTTTTGTATTTAGTAGAGACAGGGTTTCACCATGTTGGCCAGGCTGGTCTTGAACTCCTGACCTCAAATGATCTGTCTGCCTTGGCCTCCCAAAGAGCTGAGATTACAGGTGTGAGCCCCTGGGCCTGGCCAAGGCCAGTTTTCTTACCTATAAATTGAGAGGTTCAGGTGTTTCAGAGACCCTTCTGGTTCTCTGCTCTGTGACTATATAATAATAAATTTAGGGATGGACTGATGGGTATTTAAATAGAAGGAATAGCAAAAGTTGTTACACTAATTTGTAGTATATAATTTCAATGTAATATTTTGAGACTATATTGTATCATGATTACATGTATCATAAATTATAAAATCCTATAGAATGTATAAATCCTAAAATCCTAGCATGTATAAATCCTAAAATACTGTGTTTTTTATACAAGTTATGCATGGGTTACACTTCATGTTTTAACCAACTAGTACACTTAAGTGGCTCAAAATTCAAAAATTAAAAATCTTCCTTTTATTGTATTGCCCACCCATTGAATCCCACTTCCTAGGCAAGTAACATTCCTGTGGTACCAGAGATATATCTCTGTACATACACATCTATTCCTTTCCCACCCCCTTTTTATACATATTATAGAATACTGTACACACTTAAGCTCTTTGCTCTTTATTTACTGCATCTTAGTATGTTTGGGCGGGAGGTCATATCAGGACAAAGTGCTTTCTCTCCATTGCTGTTTCATTGCATGGAACTCTCACACTGTAACCAGTCCCCAAATGATTTAGGTTGTTTTCAGAAATTTGCCCTTATTAATAGTGCTGCAGTAAATTAGTCTGTAAAATGGCTTTTTTTTTTTTTTTTGAGACAGTCTCGCTCTGTGGCCCAGGCTGGAGTGCAGTGGCCGGATCTCAGCTCACTGCAAGCTCCGCCTCCTGAGTTTACGCCATTCTCCTGCCTCAGCCTCCCGAGTAGCTGGGACTACAGGCACCCGCCACCTTGCCCGGCTAGTTTTTTGTATTTTTTTTAGTAGAGACGGGGTTTCACCGTGTTAGCCAGGATGGTCTCGATCTCCTGACCTCGTGATCCTCCGGTCTCGGCCTCCCAAAGTGCTGGGATTACAGGCTTGAGCCACCGCGCCCGGCCAAAATGGCATTTTACAGAATTTCAAGTTTATCTGTAGGACAGATTCCTAAAAGTAGACGACTCAGGTTGGAGGATTTATGCTTTTATAAATTTAGTATATATTACTAAATATATATGTATATTATGTATAATATATATTTTAAATATATATTTATTTTAAATATATTTTAAATATATATTTATTTTAAATATATATTATACATATATATATATATATTTAGTATATATTACTAAATTACCAGTTCTACTCCCTCCAGCACTATATCAGAGTGTGTCTTTTTTGGGGGGGTTTTTTTTTGTTTTTTTTTTGTTTTTTTTTTTGAGACAGAGTTTCACTCTTGTTGCCCAGGCTGGAGTGCAATGGCGCAGTATCGGCTCACTACAACCTCCACCTCCGAGGTTCAAGCAGTTCTCCTGCCTCAGCCTCCCAAGTAGCTGGGATTACAGGCATGCACCACCACGCCCAGTTAATTTTTTGTATTTAGTAGAGACAGGGTTTCACCATGTTGGTCAGGCTGGTCTTGAACTCCTCACCTTAGGTGATCCACCACCTTGTCCACCCAAAGTGTTGGGATTACAGGTGTGAGCCACTGCACCCAGCCTAGAGTGTCTATTTTGCCATGGGTTACAAAATCAAGGATTAGAATTGCCCTTTGCAAATGGAAAAATTCCTGTATATAATCCTATAAGTAAAATGATTCAGTGTATGATGCACTACCTTAAAGTTAGCATTAAGTCTTCTTAGTTAACCCTAGGATAGTATCTGGCATAGAAAGACCAACGTTCTGAAGAAGTTATTTGATGCATGAAACTGAGTTTCAGTTGACTTAGATATATTCAAGCCTTGTTATTTTATTTACAGTGATAAAATATTACTCTTGTTATAATCTAAATTAATGGGCTGTATTTCTTCTCTGGATTTTTATTTTGGTAACTTACTTTCTTATTTCCATTCTAATTAGAGATATTATGTACGTTAACCAAAAAGCATGCCCAAGTGTTATATCTATGAGCATTAAGTGTGTGTGTGTGTATGTGTGTGTATTTATTTACTTGTTTGGTAGAGACAAGGTCTTGTTGTGTGGCCTAGGCTGGTCTTAAACTCCTGAGCTCAAGCGATCCACCTGCCTCAGCCTCCCAAAGTGCTGGGTTTGCAGGTGTGAGCCACTGTACCCAACCTAAATATATATAAATATATATATGGTAATTATTTGGAACCTTTTAAGAAAATCATCAGGCCAAAAGTGACCTGAGAGAAGATAGAGTGTCCTGCTAGGTGCTATAGGCCTAGAGCTCTAGGCTATCACAAAATCTCTCTTCAACTACAGTAATCTTCGTTGGTGTTTGGGGCAGGTGTTGCAGCAGTTGAAAATCAGTGATATCAGAAATTATAGGGAGTATAGGCCAGGCGGGCTGGCTCATGCCTGTAATCCCAGCACTTTGGGAGGCGAGGCGGGCGGATCACCTGAGGTCAGGAGTTCGAGACCAGCCTGACCAACATGGAGAAACCCTGTCTCTACTGAAAATACAAAATTAGCCAGGCGTGGTGGCACATGCCTGTAATCCCAGCTACTTGGGAGGCTGAGGCAGGAGAATCGCTTGAACCCGGGAGGCGGAAGTTGTGGTGAGCCGAGATCACACCACTGCACTCCAGCCTGGGCAAGGAGAGCAAAACTCTGTCTCAAAAAAAAAAAAAATTATAGGGAGTATAAAATTGTATAAAGAGCACCCTGCGTTGAATTTGTGGAGTTCCCCCCTCCATTGTGTCCTATTTTTATGGCCATGTTCTGTTTCCTGTTATGTTGTTCTTATGCTCAGGTAATGTGACAGTTCATATTCAACATCAATTACTAAATGGTTTTTTGGAAAAAGACCAATATGACTGTTAAGTACTTAGTTTTACCTAGATTATACTAAATTGGTTGTTTTACATAAATCTTTTTAAATAGCTAAGTCCAAGTTTTGACATTTCTACAACCGTGTAGGCTCCAGATTCGTCTTGATGGTTAGAAAGAAGGCAGGATACAGGTAAAAGAGGCTCCCATACCTCTCTTTATTCCCAGTTAAGGCTCCAGAATGTTTAGGCGAAACATCTTGGTTTTCTTTTTTTTTTTTTTTTTTTTTTTTTTTTGAGACGGAGTCTTGCTCTGTCACCTGGGCTGGAATGCAGTGGCCGGATTTCAGCTCACTGCAAGCTCCGCCTCCCGGGTTTATGCCATTCTCCTGCCTCAGCCTCCGGAGTAGCTGGGACTACAGGCGCCCGCCACCTCGCCCGGCTAGTTTTTTGTATTTTTAGTAGAGACGAGGTTTCACCGTGTTAGCCAGGATGGTCTCGATCTCCTGACCTCGTGATCCTCCGGTCTCGGCCTCCCAAAGTGCTGGGATTACAGGCTTGAGCCACCGCGCCCGGCCAACATCTTGATTTTCAATTCAGTTTTTAGACGGTCTCTAGGTAATATATACCTTTTATGAGGCCACCTGTACTCTCTACTCTATACTCTGGAGTAAGATGCTTCTATTTGATGGGTAGAGACTTGTTCTCTTGGCCTTCTAGGACATAAGATAACCTATAATTGTTGAAAGATTTCTCTTAGTGATTTTTTTCTCACCCCATTACCCCAGCCATTCTGAAACATCATGCTGTCTTAGAATTGGATATAAATTCAGTAATCTAAATGAAAGCACCTAGCACAATACCTTGTGCCTAGCAGGGGCTCAGTTAAGACTATTTGAATCTGAACGACTCTGAATAGGAAGGCGTATATTCTGCCAGACATTTATTAGTATTCATGAAATCACATTATAACTTTAAAATCTGCTTACTGTGCTATATAGACATTGAATACCATCTTTCACGCTTAGTTCTATGTGGTTTTGGACTCTCAGAGCCCTAGTAGTTTCATATTTGTTTTAAAAAGAAGGGTAAGGGTAGATTTGATAATAGAAAAGTTATTCTGAGCAGTCTTATAAGTGAAACAGTTGACCAAATGGAATAACACTGTTTTTACTCAAAGACAAATTATTCTTCTAAATACTCTTGATTTTCTTGAGACCCTGTCTCTAATAAGAATAAGAATAATAAAATCGGCCAGGTAAAGTAACCTGTGCGTGTAATCCCGGCACTTTGAGAGGCCGAGGTGGGCAGATCACCTGAGGTCAGGAGTGCAGCCAGCCTGGCCAACATGGTGAAACCTTTCCATCTCTACTAAAAATACAAAAATTAGCCGGACATGGTGGTGGGCACCAGTAATTCCAGATATTCAGGAGACTGCGGCAGGAGAATCCCTTGAACCCAGGAGGCAGAGGTTGCAGTGAGCCGAGATCGCGCCATTGTACTCCAGCCTGGGCGACAAGAGCGAGACTCCATCTCCCAACAAAAAAAAAAAAAAAAAAAAAAAACAAAAAAGAAATATATATATATATATAAATGAGAAGTCTTGATTTTCTTTTGTATGAGTTGTAAAAGTGATTCTTTCCAGATAATGTTTTAAAGAATGGCAGTATCTTGGAATAACTAATTTCTGATGAGTAACTTCTTCACAGTAAATACTACTCGGCTGAGTGGAAAGAAATATAATTTTATCTTAAAATAATTATGGATTAAACTGTCTTCAGATGTGAAACTGATACCACGTAGTTGTTTTGAAAGCATTTGTGTACTGTTTCCGGGAGTTGTAAGAAGTCAGTTACTCATTGGTTGATCATCCACACTTGCTGAGGGGTTAGAGCTTCCTTGGGAACTTCATAGGCTAGTTTTCCTGTTTGTTTTGGCCTTATGTTAGGTCTGGTCCCTAAGGATCACCTCAGTATAGAGCTTTGGGAAAACTTGTTGACACCACCACAAAGTAAATCCTACTTGCAAAACACAAATACCAGTGGATTTAGGGTTTCATAGACCAATAATAGTATGCTATTACATGTACAATAAAGACATAAAATAATCTTTTAAAGCAAACTGGGGTAGGGGAGAGGGCCTTAAATAAAGGGCAAGGAGGAATTCCTAGTTCAAATTAATAGTTTCTTGCCGGGCGCGGTGGCTCAAGCCTGTAATCCCAGCACTTTGGGAGGCCGAGACGGGCGGATCACAAGGTCAGGAGATCGAGACCATCCTGGCTAACCCGGTGAAACCCCGTCTCTACTAAAAAATACAAAAAACTAGCCGGGCGAGGTGGCGGGCGCCTATAGTCCCAGCTACTTGGGAGGCTGAGGCAGGTGAATGGCGTGAAGCCGAAAGGCAGAGCTTGCAGTGAGCTGAGATCCGGCCACTGCACTCCAGTTTGGGCGACTCCGTCTCAAAAAAAAAAGCAAAAAACAAAAAATCAAATTAATAGTTTCTTTATTGAAGTTACCAATTCTAATCACTTGCTGTGATATGCCCTTTTAATTCCTTGGCCTCTTTGAATTGAATAAATTCTCTTCAGCCTTCTTTAATCCCTTAGGAACAATTGAGAATCAGCAGTTTTAGGGTATTTAGGAGGAAGGACTGGTGTCCATATGTGGTAATTAAAGAAATTGTGTATACTATTTTTGTGCTGTGTAGTCAGCTCTTGGCTGTATTTCCACTGCTTTGAAACTCAGCTCCTTTCTGTTGGTAGGTTGAAGAAATGGGCATAGATGTAAAGAGATAAGGTTGTGGCAGGGCTGGGACAAATAGGGAGTCTTGTGTCGACAGGATGTTTTCTTCTCACTTGTAGGACTGGAGTGTTTTTTAGCAATCAGGGTCATTCTTGCTCTGTCTACTAGAGGTGATCAATGAATGTTGGTTTTTAGTTTGGTTTACTATTAGCTGGAGGCAATTCGGGGTCAGGGGGTCCAGTACTAAGAACATCTTGTTTGTTTGTTTTCCAGTTTAGTGTTACGGTGTAATGAGGCTGCATTGGCCTAAAACACCGATTGTCAGGTTAAGCAAGTACTAATGACTCAGTGAGGAATATTCTTCTGAGTCACAGCGGGCTAGTGCCTAGAAGAGTAGATAAGAAGGAGGTTCTTCACTTTAGGTGTAGCAAAATTCAAGGGTTTTTTGTTGTTGTTGTTGTTTGGAAAATAAGTTTTGATTTTTAAAGATCTACTTAAGTTATAAACTATGTAATATCAACTGCAGAGGTTCAGAGAATTAAGTAAGATTTTGATTCTGCTGCAGTAAGGATACTGAAAAAGAGAGTAATTCAACAGAGATCTTTCTAGTAGGGAAGACACTATAATCCTTTGCCAATGTAACTTGAATTTCTTTAGGTTAAATTTTAATATTTGTGAATTAATTTGTATGTACCTTTCTGGCAGCTGTCAAAAGTTTGGTTCCAGCTTATACAATTTACGCATTATTGAATTTTAGTTTTTTTTTTTTTTTTTTTTTTGAGACGGAGTCTTGCTCTGCCGCCCAGGCTGGAGTGCAGTGGCTGGATCTCAGCTCACTGCAAGCTCCGCCTCTTGGGTTTACGCCATTCTCCTGCCTCAGCCTCCCGAGTAGCTGGGACTACAGGCGCCCGCCACCTCGCCCAGCTAGTTTTTTTTTTGTATTTTTTAGTAGAGACGGGGTTTCACCGTATTAGCCAGGATGGTCTCTATCTCCTGACCTCGTGATCCGCCCGTCTCGGCCTCCCAAAGTGCTGGGATTACAGGCTTGAGCCACCGCGCCCGGCGAATTTTAGTATGATTGGGGAACTGGAGGGTGGAGAATAGAAATGGGGTGGTAAGGCAGGAGGCAGGTCAGGGTTAGAAGTTTTCCAGGAAGACCGCAAGTGAGGAAAAGCAGACTATACCTAGAAAACTACTCTAATGGCCTCTGTGATGAAGGAGGGAACTGGATTGTGCCTTATAGTTGGCAGAAATCTGTTTATAAGTGGAGCAATGCTTGTGGAACCCTGGTTGTTGGAAAGTGAGTCAAGAAAGAGGTACTCAGGTATGGGTGTGTCAAATACAGGTTATCCAAAACTCTTTCCCCACAGTGGGACTGAGAAGTAGAGCCAAATGAGGAGGAGTTCCAAACTCTGGTAGTGAACATTTGGTGGGCCAAACCTAATAAAATAACATTTATTGAGTGGGTAGTACATGTCCTTAATAAAACTCAGGAGATACAAAAGGTCAGGTGATAAAAAGAAAATGTCCTTCCTACTCCTTACTCCCAGCTAACCAGGTCACTCCTTAGAGACCCTGTCAGTTTCTTGCCCCAGAGAGCTGTGTGTATGTGGGCAGTCACATATTTCAAAGACTTTTTTTTTTTTTGTTACTGTTCACTGAAAGAGGGTATATAAATACAGATAAATGAAAAGATCAAAATAAAAATCAGCAAATCACCTGTAAGTCCACCGCCAAGCAGAACCACTGTGAATAGTTTGATGGTTTAAAGTATATCCTTTCGGGAATTTTTAAAATGCATGTGCAATTACATATGTACTTTCTTGCACTATAAAAAAAATTTTTTAGAGCCAGCTGTGGTGGCTCACACCTGTGATCCCAGCTACTTGGGAGGCTGAGGCAGAAAAGATGTCTTGAGCCTAGGAGGTCAAGACCAGCCTGGGCAACATAGTAAAACCTCGTCTCTTAAAAAATAAAGTTAGATCACCTGAGCAATACATGAATATGTTCCTTTTATTAAAGACAAATTCAAATAATACATAGTACATCAAAGTCTTCCTGTACCACTGTTTCCAGTTCTATCCCTTCTCCATCGTAATGACCATGGTTATCTGCTTGTTGTGTATTCTTTGAGCATTTTATACATATCTATAGATATATAGTGCTATTTTTTTTTTTTTTTTTTGAGACAGAGTCTCGCTCTGTCACCCAGGCTGGAGTGCTGTGGCCGGATCTCAGCTCACTGCAAGCTCCGCCTCCCGGGTTCACGCCATTCTCCTGTCTCAGCCTCCCGGGTAGCTGGGACTACAGGCGCCCACCACCTTGCCCGGCTAGTTTTTTGTAGTTTTTAGTAGAGACGGGGTTTCACCGTGTTAGCCAGGATGGTCTCGATCTCCTGACCTCGTGATCTGCCTGTCTCGGCCTCCCAAAGTGCTGGGATTACAGGCTTGAGCCACCGCACCCGGCCATGTTTTATTTTTCATAGATGAGATCATCCTGTTCGTATGATAGTGGAAGAAACAATATCTTGTTATTTAGATGTTGTCTCCAGAATTACCATTTAAGTTGAGGACCTTTTCAGATGCTTAGTGAACACTGATAGCACCTTTTCGTGAATAGCCTGAGCTGTACATAACATTTAGGAAACTGTTCTTGTTACCCTCTATATTAATAAATACTCTCTATCACAATTTTTGAAAATTTATTTACTTATTTATTTGTTTTGGGGACAAGGTCTTCATCGCTCAGACTGGAGTGCAGTGGTGTGGTTACAGCTCCCTGCAGCCTTGACCTTCTGGGCTCAAGTGATCCTCCCACCTCAGCCTTCCAAGTAGTTGGGACTACAGGCATGCACTACCATGCCCAGCTTTTTTTTCTTTTTATTTTTTTTTGGTAGAGACAGGGTTTCACCATGTTGCCCAGGCTGGTGTTGAACTCCTGGGCTCAAGCAGTCAACCTGCTTCAGCCTCCCAAAGTGCTGGGATTGCAGGCATGAGCCACCTTCGCCCAGCCTACCACATTATTCTTCAATGGCTGTTAACGTTTAATAGATATGTGGTAGTTTGTATAATTTATACTTTTATAATTGATACGCTTGGTGAAGACCTTATACTTGTAAGATCATTTTGGGGGGAAGCATTTTGGTCAGATAAATACTTTTTTTTTTTTTTTTGAGACGGAGTCTCACTCTGTCGCAGGGGCTGGAGTGCAGTGGCCGGATCTCAGCTCACTGCAAGCTCCGCCTCCCGGGTTCCCGCCATTCTCCTGCCTCAGCCTCCCGGGTAGCTGGGACTACAGGCGCCCGCCACCTCGCCCGGCTAGTTTTTTGTATTTTTTAGTAGAGACGGGGTTTCACCGTGTTAGCCAGGATGGTCTCGATCTCCTGACCTCGTGATCCGCCCGTCTCGGCCTCCCAAAGTGCTGGGATTACAGGCTTGAGCCACCGCGCCCGGCCAGATTAATACTATTATGATCAAATAAAACTTTTAAGTCTTTTATTTGCTCCCCTTGATAAGATATATACTTGTTTAACAATGCTAATCATTTTGCTGCTTAGATTAGATTATGGACTCAGAACTATTATGGTTTCTGGTGGCAACAAACTAGTCACTTTGGCTAGACATAGATGTTCCTAAATCTCTAATTACCGATAAATTGTTTGCACTTCTGCATGTATCTGATTGTGCCCATTACAACAGAACGTGTTTGTTTAGCTTTCCCAAGTAAATCTTTTTTTTTTTTTTTTTTTTTTTTTTTTTTTTTTTTTTTGAGGCGGAGTCTCGCTCTGTCACCGGACTGGAGTGCAGTGGCCAGATCTCAGCTCACTGCAAGCTCCGCCTCCCGGGTTTTCGCCATTCTCCTGCCTCAGTCTCCCAAGTAGCTGGGACTACAGGCGCCTGCCACCTCGCCCGGCTACTTTTGTATTTTTAGTAGAGACGGGGTTTCACCGTGTTAGCCAGGATGGTCTCGATCTCCTGACCTCGTGATCCGCCCGTCTCGGCCTCCCAAAGTGCTGGGATTACAGGCTTGAGCCACCGCGTCCAGCCCCAAGTAAATCTTACAGGCAGCTGTTTATGCCTAGACAAAAAGTATGATAGGAGAGCAGAAAAAGATCATTGTCATTGTGATTTTAATTAGAAAGCATCTTGGAGAAAAGATTGAAAATGTAGGCTGATATGTGAAAGCTGGGAGGATTAAGAGAGTAGCAGGAGACTATCCGAGATGGGGAGAAAGCACAAGGAATGGTAAGAAGGTGTGTTTGGGGGAGAGTTGGTAGACAGTTTGAATGGATGAAGTGTTCATGTTGGAAAATTGTAAGTAGAAAGTTGGAAAGGTGGTTTGAGTCAACATGTAGAAGGCATTTGACTGGTGCCATGTTAAGGGTTTTCAATTCTTATAGATGGAATGCTTCTGAAGCATTTTGAGCAGGGGAAATGATAGGGTGTTTTCAAAATATTAATTAGGTGGTAATTTTGCAGGATAAATTTGAGGGAAGAGGCTAGGTGCGGTGGCTCACGTCTGTAATCCCAGCACTTTAGGAGGCCAGGGCGGACGGATCACCTGAGGTCAGGGGTTCAAGACCAGCCTGGCCAACATGGTGAAACCCTGTCTCTACTAAAAATACAAAAATTAGCCGGGTGTGGTAATGTGCACCTGCAGTTCCAGCTACTGGGGAGGCTGAGGCAGGAGAATCACTTGAACCTGGGAGGCAGAGGTTGCAGTGAGCTGAGATCATGCCCTGCACTCCAGCCGGAGCGGCAGCAGAGTGAGAGTCCATCTCAAAAACAATTTGAGGGAAGAGAGGCTAATTAAGACATTCATTATGTTTAAGTGAAAAACAAAGGCCAACATTCTAGCATTGACAGAATGGAAAGGAAGCTGTAGATATGGTTAATCATGGCAACAAAGATTTGTGGGGAGAGATACTTGGAAGCAGAAATTATGAGAGACTTTTGAAATAGCATTATTGAGGTATAATTTAAATAAATTTAATTCATCCATTTTAAGTGTACAGTTGGATGAATTTTAACAGATGCATACAATCCTGTAACCATTACTACAATCATGATACAGAACAATTGCGTCACCCCAGAAAATTCCCTTTATAGACAGATCTGTCCCTCCAGACTTAGCCCCTGGCATCCTCTGATCTGGTTCCTGTGACTCTAGGCTTTTTTGGTGTTTGTTTGTTTGCCTTTTCTAGGGTTTCCTGTAAATGGAATCTCATGTCTTCTGCTTCTGCTTCTGCTTCACTTAGCATAGTACTTTTGAAATTCCTCTATGTTTTGCCTGTGTCCCTTTTTATTGCCGAGCAGTAATCCACTGTATTCCTACTGTGGACTATGTACCACAGTTGTTTATCCATCCACCAGATGATGACCGTCGGGTTGTTTCCAGTTTTTGGCTGCCATGAATCAAGCTGCTGTAAACATGAGAGTACAAGTCTGTGTGTGAATACACATTTGCATTTCTCGGTGCATGTAAGAGGGGGGTTGTTAGGTCCAATGGTAACTATGCTTAATAAGAAACTACCTGATTCGCTGAGAGAGAGCTTTAAAAGGAAAAAAGAAACTACCAAACCATTTTCCAAAGTAGCCACATAATTTTGCATTCTTGCTAGTGATGTATGAGAGAACCAATTGCTCCATGTCCATGTTAGCATTTGATGTCATCACTCTTAATTTTAGCCAATGATGGTTTTAAGGCAGAAAAAATAGGATGAACAAAATAGGAATGTCAAGTGGGAGAAGCTAATTTAGAGACAGATGACAGTGGGAACACTAATTTCAGTTTTGCTTTATTAGAGTTTAAGGTGTTTTCAACTTAAAAAATGACCCTATAGGTTCTATAACTTCTCATATAGAATTTTTAAAAGAATGGCCTGTTGGAGTTAGGCAGTCATGAGTTTGAAGATTGGCTTGCTTACTTTCTGTGTGACCTTAGATAAGTTACTTGACCTTTCTGAGCCTTCGTTTTTCTCATTTGTCAAATGTGAACTAATAGATCATTGTACTTAGTATAGGATCTGATGCAAGGTTAGCATTCAGTGAATGGTAGCTTGGTATTTAAATATATATTTTATGCCCCCAGTGACTTGTGAATTTCTTGCAAATCTGAGCTTTTTTTTTCTTTCTAGCTGTTTTATTCCCCAACTGTGTTAGTTCCCCATACCAGTAGTCAGAGTGATTTTATTAAACACTGATCTTGTCAGTTGCTTCCTTGTGCTGATGCCTTCAGTGGCTTCCGCAAGTGCTTAACTCCACTTGTCCTTGTCTGGGTATGATTATCTTAGGAAGAAGCCTTGATTAGGTCCTCTGTTGAAAAGATCTCCTTTCGACCTTTTTCCTTTCTACCATTTATAACTACGGTAGTCATTTGTTTAATCTTTCTCTTCCCCTCTCTGTACTTAACTGCTTGTGTATAACTAAAAAATCCATGAAGGCTGGCACATGATAAGTGCTCAGTAAGTTTGTTTAATAGATTATCTTGTTTTAAGTTACCTGAAGACAAAGACATTTCATACTTAAATTCTTTCTGGTATTTTAACATATTGCTTTCTATGGCATAAGTTCTTTTTTTTTTTTTTTTTTTTTTTTTTTTTTGAGACGGAGTCTCACTCTGTCGCCCAAGCTGGAGTGCAGTGACCGGATCTCAGCTCACTGCAAGCTCCGCCTCCCGGGTTCACGCCATTCTCCTGCCTCAGCCTCCCGAGTGGCTGGGACTACAGGCGCCCGCCACCTCGCCCGGCTAGTTTTTTGTACTTTTTAGTAGAGACGGGGTTTCACCGTGTTAGCCAGGATGGTCTCGATCTCCTGACCTTGTGATCCGCCCGTCTCGGCCTCCCAAAGTGCTGGGATTACAGGCTTGAGCCACCGCGCCCGGCTGGCATAAGTTCTTAACATTTTTGACTCTAAGTAATGGTTCGAAATAAGCTATGTAGAATCACTGGGTCAAATAAGATGAAGAGTTTTAAAAATTATTTTAGCATATTTCTTTTATAACAGTAATGCTTCATAGGAAATTTGGAAATCATAGAAAAAGCAGAAGAAGAAAATGTAAGAGTATTGCAAAGTCTCTTGGCAGATGCTTTCAGTTTGCTTTCCAAAAGAGTTTTATTGGTACACTCTTTATCAGCAGTGTTTGAGCAGTCCTATTCTCCATCTTTTCAGAATTTAAAGGTTTATAATTTGATAGAGGAAATCGATATCTCACTGTAATCTCATTTATTGATCATTTTCCATTGAGTTGTAATGCTGCCTTTTTCATCTTTAATTGTTATATGCTAGGGTAGGTTTCTGAACAGTGCTGTTCATTAATATTTTTATTCTTTTTTTTTTTTTTTTTTTTTTTTTGAGACAGAGTCTTGCTCTGTCGCCCAGGCTGGAGTGCAGTGACGCGATCTCGGCTCACTGCAAGGTCTGCCTCCTGGGTTCAGGCCATTCTTCTCCCTCAGCCTCCCAAGTAACTGGGACTACAGACGCCCGCCACCACACCCGGCTAATTTTTTGTATTTTTAGTAGAGACAGGGTTTCACTGTGTTAGCCAGGATGGTCTCGATCTCCTGACCTCGTGATCCACCTGCCTTGGCCTCCCAAAGTACTGGGATTACAGGTGTGAGCCACCGCACCCGGCCATCTTTTTATTCTTATGTTCTTGCCTCATCTATTTTAACTCCCATAACTTTAAAAATATTTCGTATGTGGCAGGACTAGCCCTCTTCATTAGTTTTGTCTGTGGATTTTTATATATTTCTTAGATCTCTTCCTCTCTCTCTCATTTTAGGACAAAATCATCCCTCATGTCCTTAACTGCTTGTGTGTAACTTTTTCTCAATAGACTATCTCCTACCAACCTCTCTCTTTCCCTTTCCTGAATGCTGATTCTCACCATAATTCTATAACATAATGTAAAATAAAGGTCTCAGTCTGCAGACCTGCCCAAATGGGAAAAATAAGGACAATCTAATATGTATTTTGCATCTAAGCACACGGGTATGTTGTATGTATATATGTGTATATGTGTATATATATATATTACACCTGTGTGTGTATACACACACACACACACACACACACACACACATATATATGTATGCATGTTGTTTAAGGTTGCCAACTGGTATTTCTTGAGGATTGTCATTGTTCTGGGATTATACCCTCAGTGGCCTTATTTAGCAAGATGTTGCCACCCTATGTTGGTTCCTAGAATTGTACTTGAAACTTTTACCTAACTTGTAAAATCTAAAAATATGGGAGCCATTACTTATATTTCGCACCACAATGTCTTTCTTGGTGGTGATGGTGTAGTAATCGTGTTGTTTTGTCCGCCAAAAAGCGTACAGTGGAATCATAGCTTATATGGGAGTTAGGTTTTTTTAAGATCACTATGTAATAGTAGCTAGTCAGAATTGCCTTTGCAAGTTACTTGTAAAGTGATGACACCATGTTGGAGATGTCTTTACATCTTGCATCTCATGCTCTCTATGAGGCTCACTGTGGCTTAGTGGTGGCGTATTGGTTTGCAGAATCCTTTGCACTCATTGTTTTCTTGATTTTGTTTTTGCTTTTGTTTTTTGAGATAGGGTCTCGCTCTGTCACCCACGATGGAGTGCAGTGGCATGAACTTGGCTCACTGTAGCCTCAACTTCCTGGGTTCCTCCTGGCTCAGCCTCTCAAGTAGCAGGGACCACAAGCACATGCCACCATGCCTGGCTAATTAAAAAAAAATTTTTTTTTGTAGAGACAGGTCTCATTATGTTGCCCAGGCTAGTCTCAAACCCCTGGGCTCTTGCAGTCCTCCTGCCTTGGCTTCCCAAAGTGCTGAAATCACAGGTGTGGGCCACTGCACCTGGCCTTCTCTTCTCTTTCCAAGCGTCCTCTTCCCTGCTCCCCTACCAAAAAAATCATGGGACAGGGAAGTCTTAGAAGATGCTTAGAAAATTTAAGATGGGTACCATAGCTTGTGACTGCAGTCCTGGCTACTTGGGAGTATGAGGCAGGAGGATCACTTGAGCCCACGGGATCAAGGTGAGCTATAACCATACCATGGCACTGTAGTCTGGGCTACAGAGCCAGACCCTGTGTCATTTTTTTTCTTTTGGAGACAGAGTCTCGCTTTGTTGTCCAGGGTGAAGTGCAGTGGTGCCATCTCAGTTCACTGCAACGTCCGCCTCCCCAGTTCAAATGATTCTTGAGCCTCAGCCACCCAAGTAGCTGTGATTACCGGGGCATGCCACCACACCTGACTAATTTTTATATATTTAGTATAGATGGGGTTCAGCCATTTTGGCCAGGCTGGTCTCAAAGTCCTGGCCTCAAGTGATCCCCCTGCCTCGACCTCCCAAAGTGGTGGAATTACAGGCATGAGGCACTGTGTCTGGCCCAGACCCTGTATCAAAAAAAAAAAAAAAAAAGAATTATAGACTCACAAAAAGTTGCAAATATACTACAGAGAAATCCTATGTGCCCCTTGAACCCAGCTTCTCCCAGTAGTAATATCTTACATATCTACAGTTATCCAAACTAGGAAATTGACATTGGCATAATACAGTTAACTAGGTAATAGATCTTAACTCAGATTTCACATACTCATTTCAGTTTTTACATGCACTCATTTTTCATTTTCTTGTATGTCTGTGTGTATAATTCTAATTATTAAAACAAATACTTTTAGGCTAGACCCAGTGTCTCACACCTATAATCCCAGCACTTCAAAAAAAAATTAAAAATTAGCAGGGCTTTATAGCATGCACCTTTAGTCCCACTTACTCAGGAGGCTGAGGCAGGAGGTTCACTTGAACCGAGGAGTTTGAGGCTGCAGTGAGCCATGATCATGCCACTGCACTCCAGCCTGGGTGACAGAGTGAGACCCTATCTCAAAAAACAAACATGCAGTGAGCCATGATCATGCCACTGCACTGCAGCATGGGCAATAGATCAAGACCCTGTCTTTAAAAATAATAATAATAATAATTTTAAGCATAATTTTAGGTTTAAAGGAAAGTTGCAAAGACAATACAGAGAGTTCCCACACAGCATTCACCCACTTTCCCCTGTTGTTGACATCTTGCAGTGTTGTTGACATCTTGCAGTGTTGTTGACATCTTGCAATGTATACATTTGTTACAGCTAAGGAGCCAACATTGGCACACTACCATTCAACTCCACATTTTATTTGGATTTTACTAGTTTTCCCCTAGTGTCTTTTTCAGTTCCTGAATAAGCCAGGTTACCGTATTACACTTAGTCATTATTTCCCCTTAGGTTCATCTATACTGTGGCAGTTTTTCACATTTTCCTTCTTTTTGATGATTTTGATAACTTTGAAGAACAGTGGTAACTCACTTCATAGAATGTCCATGAATTTGGTTTTGTCTGATGGTTTTCTCAGGGTTAGGCTGGGGTTATAGGTTATTGAGAAGGTCACAGAGGTGATGAAGTGCAGTTTTTGTCACAGATCGTGGATGCGTGCAGTCAGTATGATGTGTCCCTGTTGATGCTGACTGTGACCACCTAGTAAGGGAGTGTTGGCCAGGGTTTCTACTGTGAAGTTCCTCTGTCCTGCCCCTTTTCATACTCGTTGGAACAAGTCACTAAGTGCAACTTGCACTCAAGGTGTGGGAGGTCTTAAACTTCCTGGAGAGGGGGATTGTCTACAAAGATTAATTGAATTCTTCTAACAGGTCTTTTTAAACTTGATGAAAACAGCATGAGTACCGAATCAGTCTAACATGTCTGTTCTTTGCAGGGTGGGAAACCCCGTAAACACCGGAAGGATCGGCTACAAGATTTAATTGATATAGGCTTTGGCTATGATGAGACAGATCCATTTATTGATAACTCAGAGGCTGTGAGTAATGTATCTTTAATCTAGCTGCTAATTCATTGTTTGTATGGGATAGTAGAAGTCAAGGGTAAAGTAACTTAAATAGTGCAGTGAATGTTTTTATTTGTGCTTTTAAAAGCCGTGTTCACTACTTAAATTTTTTTTTACCTTTTTTTTTTTTTTTTAAGAATACTGCAGATTGAGAATTTTGTAATTTCGGGTTTGTCTATGGTGAGTTGTTATTACACTGTTAAAATAGACCAAGTTTTATGAAAATTTTTTCTGTAAAAGGCTACATAAGTAAGTATTTTAGACTTTGTGAACCGTATGGTTTCTGTTACAATTACACAAGTTTATCATTGTAGCATGAGAGCAGCCATAGATAATACCTAAAGAATTAGTGTGGCTGCATTACAATGAAACTTGACTTATGGTCTGTGAAATTTAAATTTCATATCATTTTCATGTGTCATGAAATATTTATTTCTTTTTTTTCCAATAATTTTTAAAATGTAAAATCCATTTCTAGCTTGCAAGCCGGTGGGCTGGATTTGGCCAGTGAATCTCATGCTTGCTGACTCTGTACAATGTCTTTATTTTCATATGCTCTGCTCCTTTCCAGTTACTGAAAGAACCTCTTGGGATTCTGTAATAGTTGCTCATTTTCAGATGTCTAATTATAGCGTTGACTCCATCATCACCCCTTGCTCAAACTGAGAACAAAAATAAGTTTTTAAAAAGGAAAAAGGAAAATCAAATGCTGAAAAACATTATGTTAAGCTAATGGTTCTCAATCAAGGATGAGAATATTAGTACACTTATCTTAACTCAGACTTAAGGAATTAGGATTTCTGGAGGTGAGGCCTACAGAGATTTTAGTGTTTTTGTTTTTTTTTTTTTAATGTAAGATTAACATGCTTATGGTAAAACAACAATAAAGTACAAGGTGATTATGAAGTAGAAGGTAAAGTACCCAGAGGCCCCACTCCTGAGAGGTAAATACGAAAAATCTTCTTGTGTAGTTGTCCAGAAATTTCAGTGATACATATTAGTACATGGATATAATCCTAATGGCTGTTAGCGAATATACCTAAAGTACATAGTGTATTTGTCTAGTCCTGTTTGATGTACGTCTAAATTGTTTCTGGTTTTATGTACATACAAATAATTGAGCATCTGGATGCTTTTATCTACTTAAGTAAATGTGTATGAAGGGTATTTGTAGAGTGCATTTATATGGGTAGGGTAAATTTCTAACAGTGGAATTTATTGGTCAAAGGGCATGTATTTGCATCTTGATTTTTACTGATACTCCCAAACTTGGGCAGGTGTGTTTCTAAATGACTTCCAACATAAGAGCCATGCAGTCTTAAAGATTGGTGCTACTAGGTTGAAATTAATCTGGCAGACATCTCTAATACCTATTTAATTCTTTATTGCTGCCATGCCTTATTACCAGGATGGTACATTGAATGCCAGTCTTTATCACCAGTCTGTTTTGATTGAGCCCTACAGCTTTTCCCCTGGAATCCCCTGTCTCTTATAAAAGGAAGAGGAATTTAGGAGAGCATTTAAGGACTGTAGCAGCCCCTTGATCACATAGCAAATGAAAGACAGCAAGTCATGTTTTGCAGTAGAGAATGTATATATTCTTCCATTCTTGTCTATATACTAGAGTAATCTAATCCCTGGGATTATGATATCCTCTGCGATGTGCAGTAATTAAGGATATACAGAAAGTGATGCTAGGTGACTATTACACTCCCCACAAATTATATAGTATGTCTTTTTTCCTGTTGCTACAGTGCTTGCTTATAAAGTTGATGACAGAACATATAAAGGTAGTAGAATGACAGTAAGGACTTCAACCTGAGGCACATTGGATACTCTGTCAAACTCCTAAGTTGCTTCTGGTGTCCTGACATAATCTTATTTACCATACTAGGCAGCCTGGTCTGTAGAAGTAACATATTGCCAGTGCCCTTTGGAGTAAAATGGGCTTCGTATTACAAAAAAGGTTGTCAACCAATAAATCAGGGCATGGAATGTTTTCCAGAGTCTTGACCTTGATTTGTAACTCAGTGAAGAAGTCTAGATTATACTCTTAATTCAGTTTCTTTTTTTTTTTTTGAGACGGAGTCTCGCTCTGTGGCCGGGGCTGGAGTGCAGTGGCGGATCTCAGCTCACTGCAAGCTCCGCCTCCCGGGTTTACGCCATTCTCCGGCCTCAGCCTCCGGAGTAGCTGGGACTACAGGCGCCTGCCACCTCACCCGGCTAGATTTTTGTATTTTTTAGTAGAAGTGGGGTTTCACCGTGTTAGCCAGGATGGTCTCGATCTCCTGACCTCGTGATCCGCCCGTCTCGGCCTCCCAAAGTGCTGGGATTACAGGCTTGAGCCACCGCGCCCGGCCTCTTAATTCAGTTTCTAATTTGCCGTGTAGCCAGGAGCAAGTCTTTCAGCACTATCCGGTTTTCTCTGCTGTAACTTGCTTACCCCACAGAATTATTGAGCCTCAAATATGGTAATGAATGTCAACTAGCTGAAGAACGTGAAGCAAGTGCAAAGCATCAGTAGAAGTGTTAATATTATGTGTACATTTTGAATTCTAAATAACCCAAGAAGGAACTTAGCCATATATAAATGGGCATCACATGTACTCACATGTGATTAAGCTACTATTAAGTAGCTTAAATAGCTTTTTTTAATTAATAAACTTTATTTTCTTAGAGCAGTTTTAGAGTCACAGCAAAACTGAGCAGAAAATACAGAGCTTCCATGAACACCTTGCCCCCATGCACACACTACCTTCCCTCCTCTCAGCATCCTGTACCACAGTAGTACATTTGTTATAGTTGATGAGCCCGGAATTGTGACACATCATTGTCACCGAAGTCCATAGTTCACGTTAGGGTTCATTCTTGGGGTTATATACTTTGTGGGTTTGCACAAATGAATAATGACACGTATCTACGATGGTAGTATCACACAGAAGTATAGTATCACTTCCCTCAAAATCTTCTGTGCTCTGCCTATTCATTCCTCCTTTCCTCCTAATCACTGGCAACTACTGGTCTTTACTGTCTTTGTAGTTTTACCTTTTCCAGAATGTCTTATAGAGAAAATCATATAGTATGTAACTTCTATAAATAACATTTTCAATATCTCCTTTTGTAGCATTTAGGACATTTTCATGCTGACTTTTGTAACCCATAATTGGATTATACATCAACTTAAAGGACATGACTGGTATTTTTAAAGAAAATGAACTCAAATAGAATAGGAATTAGTACATCATTGGTAGACTATACAGTTTTTATTGTGTGTGTATGTTTGTGCTAGATTTTGATGGATAATGTATTTTCCACTTGGATTGTGGTGAAGAAAAGTTGAAAGCTACTGTTAATTAATAAGTTAGGATGAATTTTGTACATACAGATTGTTTAGTCATACAACTAGTTTCTGCACGAGATAGGTTCCTGTTTTATAAGAACAAATTGAACTGAAATGCAGGTTGCTTGACTTACAAAATAACTTAGTGTCTTTGCCCTTGATATATTATTTGTTTTTTTTTTGTGAGATAATTCAGACATAAAACAACTATAGTCAAACCAAATGATTCTTGTTCTTTTCATTTATCGTATTGCCAGTAAGCTTTCCATGTTGGCATATTTTTGATATATTCTGAATCATGCACTAATTACTAAAAATAAATACCTGAAAATAAATGCTTTTGAAGGTTATTTTTAGTCTCGTATTTATGCTACCAAATTGTAAAAGAGCTGAAAGAAAATGTTTTATTTATTATTAATGATACCAGGCATGAATCACACTTTATTTAGATAATCTCTTTTAAATTTCACTAGAACTTTGTGAAGTAATATTGTCCCTGTTTTATAACCGTCTAAAATTGATGTTAAGTGATTTTCCCTGGGTCATAGTAGCTAGTCATAGGCAAGGAATCTAAATCCAGGACTTTGGATTCTTAAGTTCAGTGTATTACCTCTTAATACATTCTACTGAAATGGCTAAACTAAATATTCATGAAGAGTGTATTCCCCTGAAGAGTGTTCGGATAGGAAAAGCTCAGCAGAATACTGCATAAGAAAACAGACTTTGAGCACATCAGAATTGCCCTGAATACCTGGGGATGAACATGTTTCACTCCCACGTGAAGCTGCTTGATATAGTAGATGGGTTGGAGGCAGCCACTGACTTTGCCATAAACATGTATATAGAATTGCTTTGGTAAGGTACTTACCTGGCTTTCACTTTTACAGTGGGAGTAATATTTGCCTTTTTTACCTCACAAGGGTATCATGAGGACCAAATGAAATACTTTATATGAAGAAGTATTGAAAATTATAAAACATGGTACAAAACAATGTAGGCAAAGAGTACAGGTGTTTTTATCTTGTCACAGTTAGTTTTCAGAATTATTACAGTCTTTTCACTTTTAATCCTTCACTCCTCACATCACTTCTTTATTTGCAGATGGTCCTGCCCCTTTTCTTCAAGATCTTTATAATAGTGTAGCTCTTTGTAGTAGATTGTTCTAGTAGTGTATCAAGTAGAGCAATAAGAAGGTAGTTCATTTTTTTCTTTTACCTTTCTTCAATCATTTTATTTCTTTTTCATTCAGTGTGATTGAACTGGACCCTCTTCCTTTTTCCATTCTCCATATAATTGAAAAGGATACAGTTTAAAGTTACAGCCTTTGTAGTTAGCCTTAATATTCTTACAGTAACTAATGGGGTATGTATATTCCTTGCCCATGGCAAAGAAGTTTCCCTAAAAATCTGACTTTCTTTTTTTTTTTTCTTTTTTTGTTTTTTTTTTTTTTTTTGAGATGGAGTCTTGCTCTGTCGCCCAGGCTGGAGTGCAGTGGCCGGATCTCAGCTCACTGCAAGCTCGGCCTCCCGGGTTTACGCCATTCTCCTGCCTCAGCCTCCCGAGTAGCTGGGACTACAGGCGCCCGCCACCTCGCCCAGCAGTTTTTTGTATTTTTTTTAGTAGAGACGGGGTTTCACCGTGTTAGCTAGGATGGTCTCAATCTCCTGACCTTGTGATCCGCCTGTCTCGGCCTCCCAAAGTGGTGGGATTACAGGCTTGAGCCACCGCGCCCGGCCAAAATCTGACTTTCTTAAAGACTGGTTAGATGATGTGAAGAACCTCGGAAGTAGAGGTCTGGAGATCCCAGGTAACAGATATCTTTCTGCAATCAGATAAGTTCCTTTTTTCTTTCCTACTTTGAACACCTTCATTTGGTTAAGTTGTCCTTCACTTAATGTTTGCCTTTTACCCATTTTTATCAGGTGAGGTAATGATAAACCTTAAGATCCAGCCTTTGGGGACATAAGTGTGATTTAAACAAATTGAGTTCCTTTCTGCAAGCAAAGTGCCTCCTCATTCTAGGTCCTCAAGTATGTGCTTTCTGAACAGGGCAGTTGTTTTTCTGTGCTATTCTTCTTTTAAAATATGTGCTATTCTTATTCTAAAATGTATTTGCTGTTTTTCTTTCTTTCTCTTTTTATTTCTGAGACACAGTCTCACTGTGTCACCCAGTCTGGAGTGCAGTGGTATGATCTCGGCTCACTGCAACCTCCACCTCCTGGGTTCAAGCGATTCTCCTGCCTCAGCCTCCCAAGTAGCTGGGACTACAGGCACCCGCACCCCACCGGCTAATTTTCTTTTTGTATTTTTAGTAGAGATGGGATTTCACTGTGTTGGCCAGGCTGATCTTGAACTCCTGACCTCATGATCCACCCGCCTTGGCCTCCCAAAGTGCTGGGATTACAGGCGTGAGCCAACATGCCTGGCCTAAATTAAATGTTTTTAAAATTTTCTCCACTTAAAAGCATACGGCTAAGACAGGAAAAAAATAGTTTCTGTTAAATAGAATGTTGTGTTGTTTTTTGTTTTTTTTAGACTGAGTTTTGCTCTTGTTGTGCAATGGCGCAATCTTGGCACACTGCAACCTCTGCCTCCCAGGTTCAAGGGATTCTCCTGTCTCAGCCTTCTGAGTCGCTGGGATTACAGGCGTACGCCCGGCTAATTTTTGATATTTTTAGTAGAGACGGGGTTTCACCATGTTGGCCAGGCTGGTCTTGAACTCCTGACCCCAGGTGATCTGCCTCCCTCCACCTCCCAAAGTGCTGGGATTATAGGCTCCAGCCACCGTGCCCAGCCAGTTTTGTTATTCTTTATAAAATCTCCTTATGGTAGGAAATGAAATTTACTCCTTATCTGGACACTTAGTCATCTTTTTAAACTTGATTTCTCATCAGAACCATTTGTCATTAAGAATAGTAGCAGTGGGAAGGAAAAAAAAAAGGAATAGTAGCAGTGATCCTTAAATTTTTCTCAGCAGGTGATATATTTAGAATTTGCTTTATTATTTCAGAAGTTTTTTTCTTATACCAAATTATCAGAGCTAATTTTTATTCCAGATAGTAACTTTTTCTAAATTTATTTTACAAACATCCTCATTGCAGTCTGTGTTGCAGTTAGGATTTAAGGGAGATGCTGCCATGGTGGATGAATTTCTTTGACATTTATAGAGTTAAAGACAATAGGATACAGCTGAAACTTTTTTTTTTAATCTAGTATGATGAATTAGTTCCCGCTTCTCTAACAACAAAATATGGAGGCTTTTATATCAACACTGGCACTCTACAGTTTCGCCAAGCTTCAGATACTGAAGAAGAAGATATTACAGACAACCAAAAGCACAAGCCACCCAAAGTGAGTTTATCAAACATTGCGACAGTAATGAAAATGTTCAGTTAATAGGATTTTTTAAATGTTACTTGTGTCACAAGTGTGAATGTAAGGAAAAGTAAAATACAAACCATTGTGTCGTGGATATATAGTTACATGCTTTAAAATTAAATTATGTGGATATGGGAAAATTGGTATTTACATCATAGAATTATATTTTCTTTGAAAAACTTCTCTCTACAAATGTGGGCTAATAATTTACTGTTTCTGGGAGAAGGTTATATTTCTCAGATAGGTTGAGACTTGCTATAGAAATGACTAATAGCTGTTAACCTTTCTCCTAAGATGTCATTTGTAACAAAATCTATAGAATTTGTATACATTGTCTTTGGGAAAGATAGAGTGTCCTTAGATAAATGTTTCTTGAAGTGTGGTCCAAAGACTTACTTATACCGGAATCACCAGAATGCTTGTTTAAAATGCGAATTATAAGGTCCTAACCCAGATAACTGAATCGAAACCGGAGGTGAGAGTGCTCTTGAACCCCAAGGATCTGCATTTATAACAAGCGATTGTAATGCACACTGACATTTGAGAAAAACCGCTGCTGGTGCTGGATTGCTAACATCAAAGAGTAAAGCATTGATACTTTCATAAATGATCATTCTTTTATCATTTTGCAGGTCCCCAAAATAAAAGAAGATGATATCGAGATGAAGAAGCGGAAGCGGAAAGAGGAAGGGGAAAAGGAGAAGAAGCCAAGGAAAAAAGTACCCAAACAACTAGGGTACGTTCAATTAAACCTAAGAAGGGAACTAGTGTCACAGTATGACTCTCTCTCCCTTTAGAAAGATATCTTACCATTAACTAATTCAACTTAGCTGAGTCTAATTTAGTACATTATTGACAAATATTAGTGACTTACATTTAATACTACTGTAGTATTTGTTCATAAGTAGAAGGCCTTGTAATCTTAGAGACTGAGTGTTTTAGATGAAATTTATAGATTGGTTCATTAAGTATTTTGCTCATTATAACTTTTACCGACAAGAACCAATTTGAAAAGATACTATAAACATTGAAAAAACGGTTCTAATCTTTTGGTACTAAAACTAAGATGCCTGGGGAATGAGGATTAGCAGTAGCCTATATGTAAACAATTTATGGTTGTTCTAATATTTAAAATTTTGATTTGATTGATTGATTGATTGGAGACAGATTCTCACTCTGTCACCCATGCTGGAGTATAGTGGCCCAATCTAGGCTCACCGCAACTTCCATCTCCTGGGTTCAAGCGATTCTCGTGCCTCAGTCTCCCAAGTAGCTGGGATTACAGGTGTATGCCATCACACCCGGCTAATTTTTCTATTTTTAGTAGAGAATATTTTAGTAGTGAAACATGAGGGTTTCACTATGTTGGCCAGGCTGGTCTCAAACTCCTGACTTCAGGTATTCCACCTCCCTCAGCCTCCCAAAGTGCTGGGATTACAGACGTGAGCCACCCACTGCACGCAGCCAAAATTTTCATTGATTGTATATGGCTGTTCTTTTTTGTTGTTGTTGTTCCTCCTTGAGACAGGGTCTTCTGGCACAATCATGGCTCACTGCAGCCTCAGCCTCCTGGGATCAAGGGATCCTCCTACCTCAACTACCTGAGTAGCTGGGACTATAGGCATGTACCACTATGCCTGGCTAATTTTTATATTTTTGTACAGATGGTGTTTCGCTGTGTTACCTAGGCTGTTCTTGAACTCCTGGGCTCAAGTAATTCACTAGCCTCAGCCTCCCAAAGTGCTGGGATTACAGGCTTGAACCACTGCACACAGCCAGTATATAGCTAGTATTAATGATATTGCTGCTAAAAACGAAATAGAATTTCTTAGAAGCCTTACATCAGGAGAACAAAATATTTGTATAATGTAGTCAAAAATTACCAATTGCCTTGACTTCTCTGTGGCTTTTCTCACAGAGCTAAGGGAAAGACACTTGCGAGAGGCTGAATTTTCTTACTCTACTTAGCAGTGGAGGTGCATCTGAATTTTGGGTTATCAGTATCCATAAGGTTGATGTAGGGAGTATTTCTCCCCTTCTAAGACTTGGGATTACAGTCATTAAAAAATTAGGAGAAAAAATGTATGTATTACTAATGGTTGTCTTAAATGTTCATTATTTACAAGTAGACTTCTTTGGGAACGTGGGCTGCAAGTAATCCCTTCTATTGAATGTGTTGTTTTTCAACTTTATAACTTATTCATGTATTCAGCTAATATTTATTAAGTACCCTGCTGTATACGAGGCACTGATGTAGGGTTTGGGTTGTGTAACAGTGACTGAAACATGGGGCTGCCTTCAAGATGCTAATAACCTTTTAGGTTCTGTAGTGCACATAGAAGCATTTAAGCTATAGGATTTAGAAAAGATTTCTAGGAGGAAGTAATAGCTAAACTGAGCTGTTTCCACATTTTCTTCACTATAATGGCCATTTACCTATTTGCCTTTCATGGGTGACGTTCCAGATTATACTGAAGAAGATGCTATTGTAATGGCATAAGTTAATAAGAAATTAAGAAAACTGCTCTGTTACCTGTCAAATGATTATTTTAATTCTGTGCCTGCTTATTTATATGACACTTTAAAATCACACATAGCCTAACTGATCATTTTTTTCTTCACAGAGTTATGGCTCTAAATTCACACAAGTCTGAAAAAAAGAAGAAACGTTACAAAGATTCTCTTTCTCTGGCTGCCATGATCAGAAAATTCCAGAAAGAGAAGGATGCATTAAAGAAGGAGTCTAACCCCAAAGTCCCAGTGACCTTGTCAACCCCCTCTCTGAATAAACCCCCATGTGCTGCTGCAGCACTGGGGAATGATGTCCCGGACTTAAATCTGAGCAGCACTGATCCAGACCTTCCCATTTTTGTTAGCACAAATGAACATGAGCTGTTTCAGGAAGCTGAAAATGCCCTAGAGATGCTAGATGATTTCGACTTCGACAGATTACTAGATGCTGCTTCTGATGGTAGTCCCCTATCTGAATCGGGGGGTGAAAATGGAACCACCACCCAGCCAACCTACACTTCTCAGGTTATGCCCAAAGTGGTACCTACACTCCCAGAGGGTCTACCTGTACTTCTTGAAAAACGTATTGAAGACCTTCGTGTAGTAAGTGTAATAATTTTCTTGCTTTTTATTTGCTGTACAAACATGAGAATTAATGCTTTTGTTTGTTTGTTTTTATTTTCCACATAACACTGATATAATTGCTTTTGTTTTTTAAAGATAATAACCACAGTCCCAACATTTTTATAACTTTTTATTTTCCGTGTTTCCTCTTAGACCTTTCTTTTTTTTGAGACGAAGCCTCTGTCCATCGCCCAGGCTGGAGTGCAGTGGCATGCTCTGCTCACTGCAAATTCCACTTCCCGAGTTCAAGTGATTCTCCTGCCTCAGCCTCCTGAGTATCTGGTATTACAGGCGCCCACCACCTCTCCCAGCTAATTTTTGTATGTTTAGTAGAGATGGGGTTTCACCATGTTGGCCAGGCTGGTCTTGAATTCCTGACCTCAGGTGAGCTGCCTGCTTCGACCTCCCAAAGTGCTGGGATTACAGGCGTGACCCACCGCACCAGGCCTAGACCTTTTCTTTTAAATAGAAATAACTGGCTGGGCGTGATGGCACATGCATGTAATCCTAGCACTTTGGGAGGCCAAGGTGGGTGAACCACTTGAGGTCAGGAGTTTGAGACTAGCCTGGTCAATATGGTGAAACCCTGTCTCTACTAAAAATACAAAAAAAAGTTAGGTGGGCGTGGTGATGCGTGCCTGTAATGCCAGCTACTTGGGAGGCTGAGGCAGGAGAATTGCTTGAACCTGGGAGGTAGAGGTTTCAGTGAGCCGAGATTGTGCCACTACACTCCAGCCTGGGTGACAGAGTAAGACTCCATCTCAAAAAAAGAAAAAAAACCCAAATAAATAAATAGAAATATCTTAGTGATAATATCAATAGAGTTGATTATTTTATTATTAAATAGGATTCACCTGACTCTAGAGTAGATGGCATAGGTATTTTGTTATCCCATGTGGCCCCATCTCTATAATCTTAGTTTCTTTTAGGTTTTAAAAAGTGCTAATGATGCAATTCAGTTTTTAAAGGTGTAATTATTAATAATGGCTTATTGTTTATTTAGCAAGAACCAATCCTGTGTGTTAGTTCCTTATTTATAAGATAGGGACTGCAACACCAACTTTTTTGGCTGTTACGAAGGTTAAACATGGTGATGAGCATGAAGTCAGACACATGGTAGACAGTAACGTGTATAGAAAGTGAGACATCTCCTTTCTGTCTCCTTTCTGTTACCTTGGAAATCACAGCAAGAATTAATAAACCTATGGATAATCAAAATACACAAGATATCCAAAGTATTTGCCTCATTTTGTGAATTTAGGAAGATAAATTATATGTATTGTATGTGTATGTATATCAAATATGAAAGAGAAGGGTATGTATGCTGAATTTCAACACTCAAACTGCATACCAAGGACACAAAGTTAAGTGAATTATAGCCGTACCCTCAAGGAGCTTATTCTTTAGTAAATAGATATGGAAACAGTATCTTGTTTTTTGAACTGTGGATTGAGACTTATCAATGGGTTGGAAATCACAATAGAAGGTAAAGGCCAGCATTTTTAAAAAATGAAATAAAAATGGCCAGGTGCGGTGGCTCACACCTGTGATCCCAGTGCTTTGGGAGGCTGAGGTGGGCAGATCACCTGAGGTCGGGAGTTTGAGACCAGCCTAGGCAACATGGTGAAACCCCATCTCTACTAAAAATACAAAATTTAGCCCCGCATGGTGGCAGGCGCCTGTAATCCCAACTAGTTGGGAGGCTGAGGCGGGAGAATCGCTTGAACCCAGGAGGCGGAGGTTGCGGTGAGCCGAGCCTGCCACTGCACTCCAGCCTGGGCGACAGAGCAAGACTCCATCTCAAAAAAAAAAAAAAAAAAGATAGGAATACGTGCTAACACATCAAAAGTAGGTTCCAAAGGTATTGTTGTATGACATTTTTGTTTATATACGTGTGTGACTACTGGATGACTAAATCTAATTTTCTATAGCTAGGTCATATAAAAAGTCTTGCGGTTATAAAGTTTAAAATTCCATCAGAAATTCTTCTAGGTGTTTTTACTCAAAGGAAATCTATTTTTTATTCACATTAGGCTTTGGTAAGTACTATAGATGCATCATGAAGACATTGTAACTTAATTTGCAGTTTGATACCTTTTATGACCTATGATGGTGATTGAATTTAAAAATAGGCAGTACTAATTTATTATTCACATTACTTTTTAAAAAATATTGTTTTTGCCTTTACCAAATCATCAGTTAAATGACCTTTTAAAAAATCCTTTATTTCAGCAGTTGTACTATTGATTCCATATTACTTTTTCACTACGTTTGACTTTTTAATTTCCTCTTAGAGATTACCAACTCTACTGATTTTTTTGTTGTTGTTGACTATATCTAAGATTATTTTTTTCCCCAAAATATAGCATACTGCCTCCAGCCACCCATTTCAGCTGGATCATTGACTGTATCCTGGTCAGCGATCCTCATGGAATGTAGCTAACTCTATTAATAATTATGTCAGTGACTCCTTAAGGACAGAGTCATAGAGTCTGTCTTCTTGGATTCAAGTTAGATATGGCACCAGATTCTTTTGTCTGCTCGTAGAAGTCTGCAGCTTCAATGTGGGTTGATCACACGATTTGGACCTTTTTTTTTTTTTTATCCTACACTATTTTTGTTTGTTTGTTTTGAGATGGAGTCTTGCTCTGTCCCCAGGCTGGAGTGCAGTGGTGCGATCTCAGCTCCCTGCACCCTCCACCTCCCTGCAACCTCCGCCTCCCGGGTTCAGGTGATTCCTGCCTCAGCCTCCCAAGTAGCTGAGACTACAGGCGCGTGCCACCACACCTGGCTAATTTTTTGTATTTTTAGTAGAGATGGGGTTTCATTGTGTTAGCCAGAATGGTCTTGATCTCCTGCTCCAGCCTCCCAAAGTGCTGGGATTACAGATGTGGGCCACTGCACCTGGCCGATATTTTAAAAATCTGTAAAAGTTGTGATCCTAAGAATATGAAAAACAAAAAGATCAATTCCCATCAAGGTTAAGAGCCTCTGGAGGGACCATGGGCCTGCTGACACCTTGATTTCAGCCCAGTGATACTGACTTTGTACTTTGGACTGAGGAAGGGTAAATTTCTCTTGTTTTAAGCCAAAAAGTTTGTAGTTTGTTACAGTAGCTGAAGGAAACTTACACAATACCCAGCTGAACTTGAATCTCTCAAATGACTTTGCCTGTCTGTTCATCACAACTCATTTGGTGTTCTGATAGGAGCTTCTTTTTTTTTTTTTTTTTCATTAGATATTAATCTCAAAGTAATTGTTTATTACAGCAGGGCACAGTGGTACATACCTATAATCCCAGCTACTTGGGAAACTGTAAGGTGGGAGGATTGCTTGAGCCCAGGAGTTTGATACCAACCTGGGCAACATAGTGAGGCCCTATCTCAAAAAACAAAACAAAACAAAAACCAAAAAACCTTTGAATATGTGTCCTAAGAATAGAAAATAGAGTAATGGCTTATTTTGAATTATGGCCATCTTTCTTGTTTGTCTAGGCTGCCAAACTTTTTGATGAAGAAGGAAGGAAAAAATTCTTTACACAGGATATGAATAATATTCTTCTGGAGTAAGTAATTTTCTTTAAAAAAAAAATTAAGAATGATTCATTAAAAAATGTAATAGTCCTTTGAGATACTGGGTGATTGGCAAGTCTTGGGCATGAGTTCTTCCCTTTAAGCCTTACAGCATGTATGATTCACATTTGTTTCTCAGCAAAATTATGTTTCTGCATATATTGGTTTTCCTGGACCACTTAGGATAATCAAAGCTTTCAATAGTTACAACTGCCAGAGCAAGTGGCCACTGTACAGGTTGGATATTTAGCTAGACTTAAAAGTACTTCATGTCACCTTATGTGAAAGTGTCTTTCTGGGAAATGTTAGAGCATTTATATATGGATTTGGCATGATTTTCCATCTACTTTTATTACTTACCCTGGGGAATAGTAATTCCATTGACACCTAGTGAGGTTAATTATAATTTGTACAAACTTTTATAGTCAAATGGAAAGTACAGTTTTGTAAAGAAATTGTGGTTGTGAGGTAGGATAGAGATAATGTAGAGGAGATTGCAGTTAGATTGAGAATAAGGTGAAGGTGGATATATAATATAGATTGTATTTAAATTAGCAAATTTTGTATTTCACTTAGCAATAATTTTGCACTCAGAGTTTGATACTAATGAAGCAGTAGGTTCTAAGGTTGTGGTCAAATAAACCGAACTTGTAAACCTTGTTCTCGACTTAGATTTTAACCATTGTTTCCAGGAATCAGGTATATAATTGGATGCAGATCTGGTCAAAAAGTAATCATGGGGAAAATAGCGAATTTTCACCTCTCTGGTGAAAATAATATTTGCTTATTCTTAGTGATTTAGTAGCATCATATATTATAGAAAGACACAGGAAAGGCCAGGCATGGTGGCTTATGCCTGTAATCCCAACACTTTGGAAGGCCAGGGTGGGAGGATCACTTGAGTTGAGGAATTTGAGACCAGCTTGGGGAATGTAGTGAAACTCCATTTGTATAAAATATACAGAAAAATTAGCCAGGTGTAGTGGTGCACACCTATCATGTCAGCTCCTCTGGAGGCTGAGGTGGGAGGATTCATTAAGCCTGGGAGATTAAACCTGCAGTGAGCTGTGTTCGTGCCACTGCACTCCATCCTGGGTGATAGAGTGAGACCCTGTCTCCAAAAAAAAAAAAAAAAAAAAAAAAAGAGAGAAGGAAAAGGGAAATAATGGGAAAAGGAAAAGGAAAGTAGTATTTATAATACTATAATTGCCATCTTTTAAATACATAATGGAGATAGTTTCTCATGAAATGTGAAGAAGGGCTGGTTGAATCATTGCTTCTGATAATGCTTGTAATTTATTACAGTCTATTATTTTGGAGTGCTTAAAAATAGACTCAGAGAACATATAACTTAGTCTGCTGCTAGTATGGTGGCAGAGGAGTTTCTCATTTCTGTTCCTAGTTATTTTAACCAGGAATTTTCAGATGGAGTCTTTCTGCCATCTACACCAGCTCCTTTTCCCTAGTTCCCTTTGAGACTCCAGACTCAGTGAACAGTGCAACCATTACTTGTCAGAGCTGTCCCAGATTCCATAGTCAGGGATCCGCAACTCTTCTTTTTCTTTCCACCTGTGAACCCAAAATGTGATCAGGGCCTTCTCTTGTGACTGAGGCTGTTCTTTTTTATTTTACTTTTCTATAAAAGGGAGCAACTGTTTCTGTCCCGGGAGAGTCAAAAGACCATCCTTGGGACATAGCTTCTCAGATAAGCAGAATATCAGCATTCCATTTACAGGCTTTCCTGTTTATTCCTCTCATGTCTATCTTAAAACGAATCTTTTCATTTTTTGGAGCCCATCTGCTTTTTATTTCACAGAGGGTATGCCTCCAGTTTCACAAGTACTAGTGTTCTGAGTTGAAGTTTTTCCCTTTTAGTCACTTTCTTATTCCCTCAGCCTCTTTTTCCACTTTCCTAAACAAACATGTCTTATTTTCTGTATTGAGTTGCCCTCCTAAGAGAATATGGAACATGATTATTTAGAGTAGGAACTCCTGTGAAGATATCCAGTTGTATTGGTGATGCCTCGCCATTGCTTCCTTATACTAGGGGAAAAAAAGATCAATTTGTTGGAATAGGGAACCCCCTTCCCCCTTTTTTGCCTGATTGAATTTTGCCTACTCAGAACACTAGATCAAGAAATATACAACATGCTGACTTGATTTCCTTGCCTACTACCTAGAACAGACATTGCTCATAAATTTTTTTTTTTTTTCTTTTTTGAGACAGGGTGTCGCTCTGTTGCCCAGGCCGGAGTAGTGATGTGCTCATGGCGCACTGCTGCCTTGACCTGCGGGCAGTTGCCACTGGGCTGAGGGGTAGTATAATATCTCTTTGAGGAAAAGAGCTTTTGGTTAATTACAAATTTATTGTGTTTTACCTGAAAACATAGAGTTTGCCCCTGTAACCCAAAAAATATTTCCAGCTTGTTCATGGTTATAGAAGTTCTACTCTTAGACTGATAGAATACTTTTATAGCATTACTATTTATTGGTATGGGGCTGGGCGCAGTGGCTCACACCTGTAATCCCACACTTTGGGATCAAAGGCCAAGGCGGGTGGATCACCTAAGGCCAGTAGTTCAAGACCAGCCTGGCCAACATGGTGAAACCCTGTCTCTACTAAAAATACAAAAAACTTAGCTGGTCACGGTGGCAGGCGCCTGTAATCCTGGCTACCTGGGAGGCTGAGGCAGGAGAATCGCTTGAACCCAGGAGGCAGAGGTTGCAGTGAGCTGAGACCACGACATTGCACTCCAGCCTGGGCTACAAGAACGAAACTCTGCCTGTAAATAAATAAATAAACTATTTATTGCTATGGGTTTTTTTTTCCCCCATGAAAAATACTCTTTAGGAAATCATGAAAAGATACAATGAGAACAAGAACTGGCTTTGCTTTCTTGTCTGTACAATGCCACCTAAAACACATTGTATATTGTTCATTGTTGTTAACTTTTTTGGCCAGCATTGAGTTACAGCTACAAGAACTAGGCCCCGTCATTCGCAGTGGTGTCTACTCCCACCTTGAAGCTTTTGTGCCATGCAATAAAGAAACACTCGTAAAACGTCTAAAGAAGTTACATCTCAATGTCCAGGTAAGAGGAAGAACGATAATATCTACATCTTGGGTTTTATAACCTGTAAAGACAACTTGTTTCTGTTTGGGGCCTTTGCACATTAATTGATTTAATATAAGTACTCACCTTTTTTTTTTTTTTTTTGCTTTTAATACAGGGTCTTGCCCTGTTTCCCAGACCGGAGTGCCGTGGCGTGAACATGGCTCTCACTGCAGCCTTAACCTCCTGGGCTCAAGCAGTCCTCCCACCTTAGCCTCCCAAGTAGCTGGGACTACAGGCTGGCATCATCACACCTGGCCATTTAAAAATTTTTTTTTGTAGGGACAGGGTCTCACTATGTTGCCTAGGCTGGTCTTGAACCCCTGGCAAATTTGAAGTTATTTAATATCCCTTTGGCTATGGAAGAAAGATATCTTACCCTTGCTTTTCTTTATATGGTTTTTATCACATATATTTGTATCCCTAAACATTTTATTTAGTTTTGCATGTTTTTGAGCTTCATGTAAAGAAATACTGTCTACTTTCTTCTGTAGTTTGTAATGTTCAATATTGTGCACCTGAGATTCATCTTATGTCTACATATAGCAGAAATTTTTTTTTTTTGGAGGCAGAGTCTCGCTCAGCCCAGGCTGGAGTGCAGTGGCGTGGTCTCAGCTCACTGCAACCACCATCTCCCAGGTTCAAGCGATTCTCCTGTCTCAGCCTCCCGAGTAGCTGGGATTACAGGCACCCGCCATCATGCCCAGCTAGTTTCATATTTTAGTAGGGACGGGATTTCTCCGTGTTGGCCAGGCTGGGGTCTTGAACTCCTGACCTCAGGTGATCCTCCCAGCTCGGCCTCCCAAAGTGCTAGGATTACAGGCGTGAGCCAACGTGCCCAGCCGGAAATACATTCATTTTTACTGCTGGGTAGACAGCGTTCCATTGTGTGAATATATCCCAATTAATTTGTCCATTTGACTATTTATGGATATTTGGATTGTTTCCAGGAAGATAGTCTAAGCTACATAATTCTTCAAAAGTAATCATCTAGGAACGATGATACTGGATGTTCACTTTTTTTTTTTTTCTGGCCACTGCGCCTGGCCAGATGTTCACGTTTTTAAAAATAAGATTTTATGTCATATGTGCTATCATATTTATTTACTGGTGTTCATGGAATAGGTTAATATGTACATTTTTAAACATAGGATTTTACGTTATATGTGCTGTAATATTTACTGGTGTTCATGGAATAGGTTAATATGCTTATTTGTAATATTCGTGTTTTTAAAATCTTTTCTTTACCAAAAATCACATTTTAAAAACAGTTGTTTTGGCTCGGTAGCTCACGCCCGTAATCCCAGCACTTTGGGAGGCTGAGGCAGGCACATCACTTGAGGCCTGGAGTTTGAGAACAGACTGGCCAACATGGCAAAACCCTGTCCTACTAAAAATAGAAAAATTAGTTGGGTGTGGTGATACACACCTATAGTCCCAGCTACATGGGTGGCTAAGGCACGATAATCACTTGAACCCAGAAGGTGGAGGTTGCAGTGAGCCAAGATGGTGCCACTGCACTCCAGCCTGTGTGACAGAGCGAGACTCTGTCTCCAAAAAAAAAAATTGTTTCAGTGAAGAAAAGTAAAGTCTTATAATATTTCTGCACCTATAATGGTGATAAAAGTATGTTTTAAGTAGTTACATACATAGATACGGTTGCTTGCAAGGTGAAAGTAGTAAATTGGTTGATTAAAACTGTCAGATGCAAGCCTACTTTCTTTTTTGCCCGGAAAACCCACGTGAATAAGAGTTTTCGGGTTCCTTTCACTTTGGCCTTGACCTTGCATTTTTACTTGCAGCCTAAGTCAGAATTACCGTAACTGAGAGAATAGGATACTAACATCCGGTTGGTAGTCACCCAAACCAAACACGTGTGTTCGTGTTCCAGAGCAGTGTCTCTTCTTAGGGCACTGGTTTCCCATCATAATGGAGATTAACCAGTAGTAGTCTATACAAGTAGAAGACAATGATTTTGTTTTATGTTATCTATATGAAAGTGTCCATGGGGCATTTTTGGTTTTTTTTTTTTTTTTTTTTTTTTTTGACGGAGTCTCACTCTGTCGCCCAGGCTGGAGTGCAGTGGCCAGATCTCAGCTCACTGCAAGCTCCGCCTCCTGGATTTATGCCATTCTCCTGCCTCAGCCTCCCAAGTAGCTGGGACTACAGGCGCCCGCCAACTCGCCCGGCTAGTTTTTTGTATTTTTTAGTAGAGACGGGGTTTCGCCGTGTTAGCTAGGTTGGTCTCGATCTCCTGACCTCGCGATCCACCCGTCTCGGCCTCCCAAAGTGCTGGAATTACAGGCTTGAGTCACCGCGCCCGGCCCATGGGGCATTTTTAAGAGTGTAATGGAATACCATTAATAACTATGCTGGGCAACAGGGAAAAACTGGGACTCTTCTTGGGTAACTTGGAAATGTCAGTCTAATTGTGTATCTAGTGTGTATTACGAAAAGTCAGTGCCGTAGGAGAAATGTCCATATTTAGATATGCTAATATTTCAAATCTATAATTGGTATCTAAAACATGATTTTTATCTTTTGAGGACCTGCTTACAAAATTTTGTAAATATGTCTGATAAAAACTTTTAGTATGTTTTTCTTTTTAGGATGATCGTTTAAGAGAACCTCTGCAAAAATTGAAACTGGCTGTTAGCAATGTCATGCCTGAACAGCTATTTAAATACCAGGAGGACTGCCAGGCTCGTAGTCAAGCTAAGTGTGCCAAGTATGTATCTCTTCTATTTGGACTGGCTTTTGTATTTGAGAAGTGTATGTATGTATGTATGTGTGTGTGTATTTTGAGACGGAGTCTCACTCTGTTGCCCAGGCTGGAGTGGAGTGGTACGATTTTAGCTCCCTGCAACCTTTGCCTCCCGGGTTCAAGTGATTCTCCTGCCTCAGCCTCACAAGTAGCTGGGATTACAGGCACCTGCCACCACACCTGGCTAATTTTTGTATTTTTAGTAGAGAAAGGGTTTCACCACGTTGGCCAGGCTGGTCTCAAACTCCTTACCTCAGGTGATCCACCCGCCTCAGCCTCCCAAAGTGCTGGGATTACAGGTGTAAGCCACCGTGTCTGGATGTGCATTTGAGAAGTGCTTTTAGCTGTTCTGATGTTAAGTGGACCTCATTCTCAAGTAGAAATCCACATATACCACTGACATGATATAATTGAGTATTTTGTAAATGGCACTCAGTTGCTTTGGAGTCAGAGACAAAAAGTGTTTGTTAATGGATTGTATGGAGGTGATCAAGCAAGAGCTAACACTGTTGAGACATTTCACAACCCCACCTTGACTTGTTGTGATTGAATGCAAGTATTTTCTGAACTAAAAGATGAATGTTGGTGCCTTTAGATTGTAATTTGAAGTCCTTATTTACCAAACTACTTTATAACTCCTTTCAAATTCGAAGTATTTTGTGGAAAGGTAGATTCCCTGTTTACCCTCTCTTTTAACATTCAACTAAGCAATTCAACAAGTGTTTATGGAGCATATTATATAGGCAGTGATGGGTTAAAAGTTTGTTTTGTAAAGTGTTTTTCATTTTTAGATTGCATACAGATGAAGAACGTGAAAAAAATGGATCCGAAGAAGATGATGATGAGAAACCAGGAAAACGTGTCATAGGACCAAGAAAGAAATTCCACTGGGATGATACCATCAGGTAAGATTTAATTCGTTTTCACTTTTAATGTATAATGCAGAAGTAAGATTCCTCATTTAAAAAAAAAAAAAAAACTCTATAATAAATATAAAACTAGATTGGAAGCAACCAAAGATTAGTGTGTAGGAAAAAATTATTCAAGAGAAGATTAACTGGGCTCTACTATCCTCACAGTATTATTGATTTTATTTTATTTTATTTTTTTTTTTTTTGAGGTGGAGTCTTGCTCTGTCGCCCAGGCTGGAGTGCAGTGGCCGGATCTCAGCTCACTGCAAACTCCGCCTCCCGGGTTTACCCATTCTCCTGCCTCAGCCTCCCAAGTAGCTGGGATTACAGGCGCCCGCCACCTCGCCTGGCTAGTTTTTTGGTTTTTTTAGTAGAGACGGGGTTTCACCGTGTTAGCCAGGATGGTCTCGATCTCCTGACCTCGTGATCCGCCCGTCTCGGCCTCCCAAAGTGCTGGGATTACAGGCTTGAGCCACCGCGCCCGGCCGATTTTATTTTCATATACACTGTAATACTTTTTATAAACTAATCTAATAATGGAGTGAGTCGTACTGGTTTCAGAAAGTGAAGTACTTTCAACATATTTCTTCTTGAGCCATCTTAATAGTGTTTCTGTACCCCAAGTAGAGAACCATCCCTTTCAATCTTTGGTGCTTTGATTAAAGATATCAAAGGAAATTGTTTCATATTGGGAGTTTGACTGTGGTGCAATGAATGATATATGTTAGAAATTGTTATTTTCTGAATTTTTCACATAATCTGTATTATTGCTGCCAAATTTATGTTCTTCTAAAAAAAGTTTCAAATTTAATTTTCAATCTGTTTAGAACTTTGTTATGTAACCTTGTTGAGATCAAATTGGGATGCTATGAGTTAGAACCAAATAAAAGCCAGTCTGCTGAAGATTATCTTAAGTCTTTTATGGAGACAGAGGTGAAGCCCCTGTGGCCTAAGGGCTGGATGCAGGCAAGGTAAGAAATGCAACTTACTGGATTTTATTTAATTTTATTATTATTGCTGTTATTAAAGATACACATACACATATGTGACACTGATTTTGCTAAGAACCTAATGTATTCAGCATGCTGTATAGTCATCTCAGATGATCCTTGCTTTGAAGACCTTAAGCACTTGAATGACAAAACAGTCGTGCATACACAGAGATAGATGTAAAGGTGATATTTTACTTAACATTTTTTTAACACCCAAATTTGCTAGTAGAGAAAATGAGAGAAGACTCCCAAATGGTTATGAAGTTTGGGAGAGGAACTTCATATGGGTAACATGAAGATAAGGAACCAAATACGGGATTAGAGCATAAACAAAGAGACATAGCCTTAGGTTCTATTGAAAATAGTCATTGTAGAGGCTGGGCACAGTGGCTTATGCCTGTAATCCCAGCACTTTGGGGGGCCAAGGCAGGCGGATTGCCTGAGGTCAGGAGTTCAAGACCAGCCTGACCAACATGGAGAAACCTCGTCTCTACTAAACATACAAAATTAGCCGGGGTGGTGGTGCATGCTTGTAATCCTAGCTACTTGGAGGCTGAGGCAGGAGAATCGCTTGAACCCAGGAGGTGGAGGTTGCAGTGAGCCGAGATCATACCATTGCACTCCAACCTGGGCAACAAGAGCGAAACTCCATCTCAAAAAAAAAAAAAAAGAAGAAAAAAGAAAATAGTCATTGTAGGCCAGGTTCCCAGTGGCTCATACCTGTAATCTCAGCACTTTGGAAGGCCAAGGTGAGAGGATTACTTTGAGCCCCAGGAGTTTGAGACCAGTCTCAAAAAATAAGTAAACAAATAAAATATTCAGTGGAGAGAGGTATCTCAAGAAACTAAGAGTCACTCTGTTTAAAATCTCAAGTGTTGGCCGGGCATGGTTTCTTAAGCCTGTAATCCCAGCACTTTGGGAGGCCAAGACGGGCGGATCACGAGGTCAGGAGATCAAGACCATCCTGGCTAACACGGTGAAACCCCATCTCTACTAAAATATACAAAAAATTAGCCGGGCAAGGTGGCGGGTGCCTGTAGTCCCAGCTACTTGGGAGGCTGAGGCAGGAGAATGGCATAAACCCGGGAGGCAGAGCTTGCAGTGAGTTGAGATCTGGCCACTGTACTCCAGCCTGGGCAACAGAGCGAGACTCTGTCTCAAAAAAAAAAAAAAGCTCAAGGATTAAGTAAAGAATGTGGCCCGTTGCGATGGCTCACACCTGTAATTGCAGCACTTTGGGAGGCCGAGGCAGGTGGATCACCTGAGGTCAGGAGTTCGAGACCAGCCTGGCCAGCATGGTGAAACCCTGTATCTACTAAAAATGCAAAAATTAGCTGGGCATGGTGGTGGGCACCTGTAGTCCCAGCTACTCAGGAGGCTGAAGCAGGAGAATCACTTGAACCTGGGAGGCAGAGGTTACAGTGAGCCGAGATTGCGCCGTTGCACATCACCTGGGCAACAAGAGCAAAACTCTGTCTCAAAAAAAAGAGTTAAGTAAAGAATGTAAAAATTAAATTTGGCTAGTTCTACCCATGATCTTAAATTACTCCATCTTTTTTTTTTTTTTTTTTGAAACGGAGTCTCGCTCTGTTGCCCAGGCTGGAGTGCAGTGGCCGGATCTCAGCTCACTGCAAGCTACGCCTCCCGGGTTTATGCCATTCTCCTGCCTCAGCCTCCGGAGCAGCTGGGACTACTGGCGCCCGCCACCTCTCCCGGCTAGTTTTTTGCATTTTTTTAGTACAGACGGGGTTTCACAGTGTTAGCCAGGATGGTCTCGATCTCCTGACCTCATGATCTGCCCGTCTTGGCCTCCCAAAGTGCTGGGATCACAGGCTTGAGCCACCGCGCCCGGCCCAAATTACTCCATCTTACATCAACAGAAAAGATCTGTTGACCAGGTCTGGTAGCTCACCCCTGTTTTCTCAGCACTTTAGGAGGCACAGGGCCACAATGTGAGGATTGCTTGAGGCCAGGGGTTCAAGACCAACCCGGGCGACATAGTGAGATCTCTGACTCTGCAAAAAGTTTTAAAAATTAGCTGGGCATGATGGCACACACCTGTAATTCCAGCTTCTTTGAAGGCTGAGTTAGGAGGACCATTTGAGCCCAGAAGGCCTAGGTTACAGTGAGCTATGAATAAAACTCTCCATAAAATAGATTATTGAGTATACTGTACCATTATAAATTTACTTGGTAAATAAGCAAGCAATAGTCTGTTGAAAATTAAATTACTTTAAAAATAAAACAATTATGTTATTATCTGCTATAAAAAAGTAGTAATTGTGTTCTTTAAATTTTTCCAGAATGCTTTTTAAGGAAAGCCGGAGTGTTCATAATCATCTTACTTCTGCTCCGTGAGTAAATGCAGACTCCAGATTGCTTCATTTATTCACATTATGTGCTTTAGTGAACAAAAGTATCATTTATTAAATGCTAGTTGGAATAGGACTTAAAAAGATCATTTTGACCATTGACTATTTAGATTTCAGAACACATTTATCTATTGAAATAATTGTCAGGCTACCCTCTAAACACCTACTAAATGCATACTGTGACACATAATGGCCTCGGATTCTGGTAGTAGGGAAGCGTGAAGGCTCAGGGGTTTTCCTTTGTTCCTGGGCTTTCTACCTGCCAGTCTTTTTCTCCACCTCTTAACGTCCATCTGCATTTGTAATCCACAGCCCTCTGCTGTCTTGAGTGTACCAGGACAGATCCATATGCACACCCACCCTTGCTGTGCTGCAGAGTGTTTTCCACAAGATTAACCGACTCTTGAGGTCTTTCCTTCTGTTCAAAACTGGGTATTTCCTTAGTGAAGTGATTACTAGAGAAAGATCTTTTACCCACATAAAACAAAAAGGCAAGTTTTTTCTGTGGTCACCTTTTTGGTTAATTATTGGTCAATTCCAGAACAGTTTTGTTTTTCCCTACAAGTTAGGGCACCTTCTCTGTAGCCTGCAAGGGTGGCATTAAGGATTAAAACCTGGCAGAGTGGCTCACACCTGTAATCCCAGCACTTTGGGAGGCCGAGGTGGGTGGATCACTTGCCCAGGAGTTAGAGACTGGCTTGGGCAACATGGCGAAACTCCTTCTCTACAAAAAATACAAAACTTAGCCAGGCATGGTGGTGTGTGCCTGTAGTCCCAGCTACTCAGGAGGCTGAGGTGGGAGGATAGCTTACGCCAGCCAGGGAGGTGGAGGTTGTCATAGTGGAGATCATGCCACTGCCCTCCAGCCTGGGGGACAAAGCAGACCCTGTTTCTAGGGAAAAAAAGGGGAGTTATTAAAATATAAAATTAGCAAGTTACTGAGAATTTACTGAACACTCTTAATTTAATATTCTGCTGAGAGGTCTGTTTAACATCTTTTGGGCAACATTATAAAATTCCTACTCTCCTTGTATGCAATTATATAGGAATTTTTTAGTTTTTAGGAAGGACACTTCATTATTACAGTTGACCCTTGGAATAACACAGGAGTTAGGGATTACACCCCCTCACCCCACACAGACAAAAATCCACGTGTAACTTTCAGCTCTCCCAGAACTTCACTGCTGGTAGCCTACTGTTGACCCAAAGCCTTACTGATAACATGAATAGTTCATGAACACATTTTGTATATTTTATGTACCATATATATACTGTATTCTTAACAATAAAGTAAGCTAGAGAAAAGAAAATGTTAATAAGAAAATCATAAGGAAGAGAAATTATATTTACTGTTCATTAAGTGGAAATGAATCATCATAAAGGTCTTCATCCTCAGGGGTCAACTGTATATCATCAGGGATGTATTGAGTTAGTTGTGGTTTTTGGTTCTTACTGTTTTTTTAGTATAAGTTCTAAGTAGTTTGGTTTCATATATTATAGGTTTACTTGTTGCAAGTGTTTTTGTTGTCTTTGAAATAAATTTTATATACATATATATGTATATGTTTGTGTCAGTAGTATTTTTGGCTTTAATTTTCCCTGTACAGTAGTCCCCCTTATCGTCAGACAATATACTCCAAGATGCCTGCAGTGGATGCCAGAACTGCAGACAGTACTGAACCCTATATAGACTATTTTTTCCTATACAGACATTCATATGATAGATTTTAGTTTACAAATTGGGCGCAGTAAGAGATTGACGACAACAATAATAAAAGAGAACAGTTTAACAGTATACTATAATAAAAGTTATGTGAATGTGGTTTCTCTCTATTTCTGGAATTTTCCATTTAATATTTTCAGACCTCATTTGACCACAGGCAACTGAAACTGCAGAAATTGAAAACTGTGGATAAGGGGGGGCTATTGTAGTTCCAAAGCCGTATATGCATTACAATTCAGGTACAAATAATGCATTCCTTTAATTCTAAAGGTGTTTACAAAAGATGTCTCCCTCTCTGTCATGTTTTTTTTTTTGTTTTTTGTTTTTTGTTTTTGAGATGGAGTCTTGCTCTGTCACCCAGGCTGGAGTGCAGTGGAACAATCTCGACTCACTGCAACCTCCATCTCCCAGGTTTAAGCAATTCTTCTGCCTCAGCCTCCCGAGTAGCTGGGACTATAGGCGTGCGCCACCACACCTGGCTAATTTTTGTATTTTTAGTAGAGACGGGGTTTCACCATGTTGGCCAGGCTGGTCTCAAACTCCTGGCCTCACGTGATCTGCCTGCCTCAGCCCAAAGTGCTAAGATTACAGGCTTGAGCCACTGCACCCAGCCTCCTTCTCCCTTTTTTAAAATATCTTCATTATTATCATTAACTTTGTGTTTTGTTTTGTACTGTAAAGTAGGAATCTATGGGATAAGTGGGCCTAGAGGTCGTTTCCCTAAATGGCCTTCATCAAAAAAAACTTAGAAAATTACTGTTGCCTAAGTGAAGTTGTAAATTGACAGTTTTAATCAAGATTCTTGTTAATCTAGTTAGTGACATTTTAGCCAAGTGAAGTAGACAAGGTGAAGTATTTTAGCTTGTCAATACTTATTCAACAAACATTTGAATACTTTGACTTACTATGGAACTCGTTAGTTTTTTTTAATCTTTGAACTTTTTCATAGTTTTCCAAAACTTCCAAGATTCCATAGTAATTTTTCTTGCCCTTTTTCTCCCTGTCATTTTGACATTTTTTATTTGAATTTTTACATTGCAAAAATTTTTCTTTAAAAGCTCAGGGTTTTTTTTGTTTTGGTTAAGTTAAATCTCATTCACACTTTCTTGGCATGGTTTAATTTGAGCCTGAAGTTCCTTAAAGCTCTTTTAGGAGGGGGGTTGTTTTGCAGTTTATGTATTTACATTTAATTTTTAGAAAATTGTATTATCTACATTTCATGTTTTACTGTCTGTTCGGTCTTTCAGTTAATCTGAATTGGGGAAAATGTTGCTACGTACTTAGTATAAACTGAGCACTTAAATATGGTTCCTTCAAAGAGCTTTCCAAATAGCAGAAGGAATTATTTACCACATAATTACAAAGCTATTGATTATAACTTTCTAATGAGCAATATAACTGCTACTGAAATAGCCTTTTAAAATCTTTTTATCTTAGGGCAAAGAAAAAGGTGATTCCTGCACCTAAACCCAAAGTAAAGGTAAGTATTAAAACAAAATCTTTAATTAGTTATAGTTGGTGAATGTTGAAATACATTCCTAAGATGAAAAAGATTTATGGTATTTAGCAGAGGTCAGTAGGCACTATAAGATAGGTGTTTTCAACTTCATAATAATCTTAGAACTTTTATATTTGGGAGAATAGATTCCTGTGTAGCAGTGGGAAATATGCATATGCCAATTATAAAGCTTAACTTTATTAATACTTGGAAACGCTAGGTAAAATATAACAAATATTCTTTCATAGCACAGCTGAGATTGAAAATATGTAAGAAAAATTCCTAAGACCAAAAACAAAAAAGGAGCTGACAGTGTTAATCTGTCGCTTAAACTTTGGTTGCCCTTGGAGGCATTTGGCACTTTCTGCCCATCACTTTATGGTTTCTTTTTATGTTTCTTCTCAGAGCATAGCAGTTAGGGTTTTCTTGGGCTTGTACAGGTTAAAACTTGGGATGAAATCTGTGTAAAGCTGGACCTTCAAACTATAATGTATTTAGTAAAAGAAAGGACTAGAAAAAAATCCGGCCACCAGCAGAGACATTAAGAAAAGTGGCTGTTGGCCGGACGCGGTGGCTCACGCCTGTAATCCCAGCAATTTGGGAGGCCGAGGCGGGCGGATCACTAGGTCAAGAGATCGAGACCATCCTAGCTAACATGGTGAAACCCCGTCTCTACTAAAAATACAAAAAACTAGCCGGGCGTGGGTGGCGGGCGCCTACTGTAGTCCCAGCCCCTTGGGAGGCTGAGGCAGGAGAATGCCATGAACCCGGGAGGCGGAGCTTGCAGTGAGCCGAGATCGCGCCACTGCACTCCAGCCTGGGAGACAGAGCCGGACTCCGCCTCAAAAAAAAAAAGAAAAGTGGCTGTCTTGGACTGGGTTCTGGTTTGAAGGAAGAATGTCCTTGCTGAAAATTTTTCTTGGCTTAGGAGTTTAAGTTACACTACCTCTACAATCTGAGAAAACCCCAAGCGGAAAAAGTAACTTAGTTATTGGATTAGTAGTAACCCAGGGCCTCTGGCAAAAGTAAATTCTCTGTGGTATAATGTGCCCTCTTCAGAGGCCTCAAAGGCCTTCCTCCTATACACCACGTCAGACCTGAACTTGCAGTCTGAAATACAGAATACATGAGAGGATAAGTTACTATGAGTGAGAGTCAGTAGGAACAATAAACAACAGTTAGATCCCTAAGACAGACAAGTAGTGCATTTATGGAATTTAGCACATAAAATAATTTTACTTAAAATGTTTTAATATTTAGAGAAATAGAAAAGGGTATAAAAGATATCCTATCAAAATAGACAAAGTAGATTTGAAAGAGAATCAAAATATAACCTCTAGAAGTAAAAACTATAATCATTTGAAATTAAAATTTTAATGAAAGCCCATACCCTTTAGGTTTTACACTTTGCTCTGTAGGCTTTGTCTCTCTGGTTTTTTGTTGTTGTTGTTGTTTTTAATAGATGAGTTTCTTTGCTTATAAGATTGTGTCCAGATGATCAATATTTATTATTCTGTGGCCTTCCGGACTTTTTTGGTGTTAGAGCCTCTTTAAATGCAGGGTAAATAGTCTTCTTTTTCTTTTTTCTTTTTTTTTTTTTTTTGAGACAGTCTTGCCATGTCACCCAGGCTGGAGTGCAGTGGTACGGTGCAATCTCGGCTCACTGCAACCTCCACCTCCCAGGTTCAAGCAATTCTCCTGCCTCAGCCTCCTGAGTAGCTGGGATTACAGGCACGTACCACCACGCCTGGCTAATTTTTGTATTTTTAGTAGAGACAGGGTTTCACCATGTTGGTCAGGCTGGTCTCGAACTCCTGACCTCGTGATCCACCTGCCTTGGCTTCCCAAAGTGCTGGGATTTCAGGCGTGAGCCACCGTGTCCAGCCAATAGTCCTCTTTTTCTTAATAACCTACTACTTTGTCTTCTGATCCAAATAATATTGAGCCAATCCTTCATTAAATCTCTTGAGTTTGGACTTTGTTTTGACACTTCACTTTATTTTTATTAGAATACTAAAGTTTTAATAGCCTCCATAAAGGATTGGTTACATTTTGATACATCTGTTCAAACATATGATTAATAGAATAATTGGATAGGAAATTTATTAAATTCTAACACTGGATGTGTTAGAATGATATGGGGGAGTCATCAGGTTTTTGTTTGTTTCCTTCTCTATGGTTAAATTACTTTTTCCTTTTCCCAAAATGGAAAAGCTATATTGTTGATGTGGTTTTTTTCCTACTGTAACTCCCCATATAAAGGTTAAGGTAAGGAAATGCCTATAATAGAAAATGCAAATAACACAGAAAAGTAAGGAGAAAAGTAAAAGTATCTATAAATTTCTCCTCAGTGAGAGAGTAAAAGCTCTTAACTTTCTAGGACACATCTTCCTTCCCTTCCTCTGAAACTCTGTTCTTCCCTCCCTCCCTTCCATTCATCCATCCGTCCATCTATCCAATTAGCTATCCATTTATTTAGTCTTTTATATAAATGGGACAACCTGCTTTTTTGACTCAGTTGTATATCCTGAACAATTCTCTGCCAGTATAAATCTATACAGTATTCTATTAGAGTGCATTTAATGTTTTTATAAATAAAAATTAATCAAAAAGTCACTTTAAAACAGCAGTTTTATACTAGTAATACTTCCAACATTTGGATACATTTCCCACCCTTTATTTTGTACTTTTTATAATGGTATTTTCACTAATTATGTAAGTGGATGACATATCAAAACAAATGTGTCTCATTTGTATTACCTGTTCTTCTTAGCAGACATTGGTGACCTTAATGTAGTACACTTGTACTTCCAATAGGCAGTGAGGTTTTTAATCAGGGGTTGTAGAATAAAAGCTTAGAAAAAATACTAAGGAAGTTAGAGTGTAACAGTATTCTTAACAGCTTGCTTATGTAATACCTTAGGAGGTGATGGTAAAGACCCTTCCTCTCCATTCTTTCCCCACTATGCTTAAGGTAAGTGCTATGGTTGTATAAATCAGTATGTAATATAACACTCTAGGTTTGTTTGGGTTTGTTTAAGAAACTAATTGAGGAGACTTTGATATGACTTCTATGTAATAGGTTTTTGCTTCTCAATAAAATGAGTCAAATACTTTATATTTATCTTTAAAAATAAATAGATGCTTTTTAATTATTTTGCTCTTTGAATATTATAAACTGTGCTCTAGTTATTTTCCTTAAATATTAAGAAGGTTGATTCTTTGAGAAACAGACTCTAACAACTCTTAGGTATTCAGAGTTGTAATTCTTAATACCCTTGTTTTCTTAGCATAGAGCCCTGCTCACAGTGGACACTTAATGGATATATATTGGATAAATGACAAATGAATAATTTACAAATAAATTACAGATTCACCATAACAAATAGCATAATTTATATATGCTTGGATTGAATCATCTGCCACTTTGACGTACCAGTTTTTCTATGTACTGGCTGTAGGGTAGCTGCAGGACAGGGCATACAAAGAGGCAGAAATGCATGGAAGCAGAAAGTGAAGGTCAGCCTCCTAGCAAACCATCCCAGACGAGAAGGGGAGAGTCTTAATATAAAGGCAGAATTTCTCCTGAGTGCAGGGGAATAAAAAGAGAATAATCTGAACAGATGGATTTGGAGCAGGATGTGAAGATCTGATGCAGGTGAGGGAGGCTCATCAGTAATGTTACTAGTATATGAATGTTCCTTCCACTTGGTGTTAAGCTTACCAAGGTATGACAGCTATGTGCAATATATCAGATACTTTGTCTTGTGAGGACAGCTCAGTCAGGAGCTCTGTCATCTCGAAAATTATTTTTGTTTTGATAGTCTCTAAACATTTCCAGTAGAAAAACAATTTTAATTGTCATGAAAATCTCTTAGTTATTTAAAATTAACTTTGTAATTTTTTATTCACCATTTCTGTTTTTTTCATATGATACTTTACATTAGGAGTATAGTCCAAAAAAGGACCAGAAAACTCCGGCATCCCTGGTGGCTTCGGTTAGCGGTCCTCCAACGAGCTCCAGCACAACTGCCGTTGCTGCAGCCAGCTCTAGCTCTGCACCAGCCCAAGAAACCATCTGCCTCGACGACTCACTAGATGAAGACCTTTCTTTCCATTCACCTTCACTGGATCTTGTTTCTGAAGCTTTAGCGGTTATCAACAATGGGAACAAGGGCCCTCCTGTTGGCTCAAGGATAAGCATGCCAACCACAAAGCCTCGTTCAGGACTGAGAGAAGAAAAATTAGCTAGTATCATGAGTAAGCTGCCACTGGCTACTCCCAAAAAACTAGATTCTACTCAGCCTACACATTCTTCAAGTCTTATTGCTGGTCACACAGGGCCAGTACCAAAGAAACCCCAGGATTTAGCTCATACTGGCATCTCTTCAGGCCTTATTGCTGGTTCTTCCATTCAGAACCCTAAAGTTTCTTTAGAACCTTTGCCAGCCAGGCTACTTCAACAAGGACTTCAGAGGTCAAGCCAGATTCACACTTCTTCCTCTTCACAGACCCACGTCTCCTCTTCTTCCCAAGCCCAAATTGCTGCCTCTTCTCATGCTCTGGGAACATCCGAGGCCCAAGATGCTTCTTCATTAACACAAGTAACAAAGGTGCACCAGCATTCAGCTGTCCAGCAGAACTATGTGTCTCCATTACAGGCCACCATCAGTAAATCCCAGACCAACCCTGTGGTGAAGTTAAGTAATAATCCCCAACTCTCCTGTCCCTCCTCGCTTATTAAGACTTCAGATAAGCCACTTATGTACCGCCTTCCTTTATCTACGCCCTCACCTGGAAATGGTTCTCAAGGGTCCCACCCCCTGGTTTCTAGGACAGTACCTAGCACCACTACCTCCAGTAACTATTTAGCCAAGGCTATGGTGTCACAGATCTCCACGCAGGGTTTCAAATCTCCCTTCTCGATGGCTGCCTCCCCAAAACTTGCCGCATCTCCCAAGCCTGCCACATCTCCTAAACCCCTGCCCTCGCCTAAGCCTTCTGCCTCACCCAAGCCCTCTCTGTCAGCTAAGCCTTCAGTATCAACTAAACTTATTTCTAAATCCAACCCGACTCCCAAGCCTACTGTATCCCCAAGTAGTTCCAGTCCAAATGCACTAGTAGCCCAGAGTAGCCACTCCAGCACTAACAACCCAGTCCATAAACAGCCCAGTGGAATGAACATCAGCAGACAGTCTCCCACCTTGAATTTATTGCCCTCTAATCGCACTTCAGGCCTTCCATCTACAAAAAATCTTCAGGCCCCCTCAAAGCTAACAAACTCATCATCCACTGGAACTGTTGGGAAGAATAGCTTGAGTGGAATTGCAATGAATGTACCTGCCAGCAGAGGTAGCAACCTTAACTCAAGCGGAGCTAATAGGACTAGTCTATCTGGGGGAACAGGAAGTGGAACACAGGGTGCTACCAAACCATTGTCTACTCCACATAGACCATCCACTGCCTCAGGGTCTTCAGTGGTAACAGCCAGTGTGCAGGTATGTATGTTCTGTACATCCATGTGATAAACTGTAAGATTGCATAGTGTCATCTTTCTTGTAGGTAACTTTAATAAGCTTTTTATGATATGTGGATTGTTCTCAATAGGCTTATTACAGCCTGCGGCCATGGAATATTCCTGATGCTGACATCATAGTGGTAGGCACACTTGTAGATGAGGTGTTTGTTGGGATGTGGATTTTTTTTTTAAACAAAGTAACAAAGGTGCATGAGCATTCAGCTGTCCGGCAGAACGATGTCTTCGTTACAAGCAACTATCACTAAATCAACTTTAAAATTATTTGAAAAAGCACAACTAAAATGCGTATTTCAAACTTTCTTATCAAAATTCAGAACCAAGTAGTAACTTAGGAATTTAACATTCACTTAGCTCTTCCCTTTTTCTCCTGCCAGCTTTCTTACTTTTAAATCAAATTTATACATTCCTGTTATTTTTTAATCATTTATCTTCTCAAAATTTTTATTTTGCATTAATTTTATAGTGCTATATAATTTTCTGTGTCAAATTAGTGTCAGTTGTCCTTTTATACCACAGTTTTCCCATTCATGAATTTTTAGTTTAAACATCTCTCAGTTAGCTGAGTGCCTCACTCAAGCAGTCCTTTTAAGAAGGGTAGTCTGGCGTGGTGGCTCATGCCTGTAATCTCAGCACTTTGGGAGGCCAAGGCAGGAGGAACACGTGAGGTCAGGAGTTCAAGACCAACCTGGCCAACATGGTGAAACCCTGGCTACTAAAAATACAAAAAAATTAGCCAGGCATGGTGGCGCATGCCTGTAGTCCCAGCTGTTTTGGAGGCCGAGGCAGGAGAGTCGCTTGAACCCAGGAGGCAGAGGTTGCAGTGAACGATATCACGCCATTGCACTCCAGCCTGGGTGACAGAACGAAACTCCATCTCAAAAAAAAAATAGTAATAAATTTTTAAAAGGGTAGCATGGCCGGGCGCAGTGGCTCAAGCCTGTAATCCCAGCACTTTGGGAGGCCAAGGCGGGTGAATCACAAGGTCAGGAGATCGAGACCATCCTGGCTAACCTGGTGAAACCCCGTCTCTACTAAAAAATACAAAAAACTAGCTGGGCGAGGTGGCGGGCGCCTGTAGTCCCAGCTACTCGGGAGGCTGAGGCAGGAGAATGGCGTGAACCCAAAAGGCGGAGCTTGCAGTGAGCTGAGATCTGGCCACTGCACTCCAGTTTGGGCGACAGAGCAAGACTCCGTCTCAAAAAAAAAAAAAAAAAAAAAAAAAAAAAGGGTAGCATGAATGCTATTTTACCTTAGCTCATGTGCACCTGGTAATTTCTTTCTGTGCTATCACACTTGAGTAGGCATAACCTTCTTGGGGCACTAACTGTTCCACTCCAAATTTTGTAAATGATCTTCCACTGACTCTTGCTTAGTATTTAGGATTATGGAGAAGTCTGAGACCATTCTCAGACTCTTTCTCATTCTCCTTTTGTTCCCTTATCATTAATGTGTTTTCTCTGCCTAGTTTTCATTAGTTGTATACCTAGAACATAATAATAGCATTCCATCTCAGACCTGGTTATTTATTTTAGATCAAGAATATTTTATTGTATTATGTGTCTGATTACTGTTTCTGATCCATTTATTTTAAGTTTTTTGAGAACTCTTTATTATATTTATTATTATTACTATTATTTTTAATTTTTCCCTGAGATGGAGTCTCGCTCTGTTGTACAGGCTGGAGGGCAGTGACGCAATCTTGGCTCACTGCAACCTCCGCTTCTTGGGTTCAAGAGATTCTCCTGCCTCAGGCTCCCGAGTAGCTGGAATTACAGGTGCCTGCCACCATGCCTGGCTAATTTTTGTATGTTTATTTATTTATTGTTCTTTTTTGAGACCAAGTCTCCTCTGTCGCCCAAGCTGGAGTGCAGTGGTGTGATCTCGGCGCACTGCAACCTCCACCTCTCGGGTTCAAGCAATTCTCCCTACCTCAGCCTCCTGAGTAGCTGGGATTATAGGCACGCACCACCATGCATAGAGACAGTATTTTGCCATGTTGGCCAGCCTGTTCTTGAACTCCTGACCTCAGGTGATCCACCCACCTCAGCCTTCCAAACTGCTGGGATTACAGGCGTGAGCCACCACGCTCGGCCTAACTTTTATATTTTTAGTAGAGTTGCGTTTTCACCATGTTGACTGGGCTGGTCTCAAACTCCTAACCTCAAATGATCCGCCTGCCTCGGCCTCCCAAAGTGCTGGGATGATAGGCATGAGCCACCACGCCCAGCCTATGTTTCGTCTCTCTGTCTTCCATATCATCTTCTGTTATTGTTTTAATCTCTCTGCCACTTCTTTGTATTCTGACACTTTCTCAGATTTGTCCTTTATGTTAATGATTTAGATTCTTTAACTTTTTTTCCCCTGAAAGTAGTATGTGTTCATTGAAGGCAAATTTAGAAAAAAGAAAATAAAAATCACCTATTAATCCAACACTGTTTATGCTTTGTAGGTACTTTTTAAGACTTTTTTCAACAAAATGTGTTTTATATATTTCATTTTATAACTGACCAAAAAAAAATACCATTTTATGATATGCAAGTTCTTAGGTTCTTAAATATTCTTTGAAAACATAACTTTTATTGATTTATGGAATTGTGTTGTCTCAGGAAGTGCTCTTTGTACTGCCTCCTATTTATGTGGAACAGCAACGTCTAATGAGAAGAGTTTCCCCTTGCTGTATGTCAAGGTTTCCTGCTGTTCAATACAGTCTAAGGGTTGATATTCAATATACATTGCATACATTCAGTATACGTATATTCAAATCATCATTCTGCCACTGATGTAGGCATAGGAATGACTAGATGCCAGAATTCTAATGAAGAGCAAATTCAGCTAACTGGTAATTCATTAATTGAAATCTAGGATTAACTGATGTATGTATGTACGTTTACTTTCATCAGAAATAAAATAATAAAAACAAATTGATATTAGGGATTATATGTTAAAATGTATATAGAGATGAATGAATAAAGGCCTTTCCTTATGAAAAAAAAGTATGTGGAAGATTGGAGTTAGTCTGCATTACTGTCTATATTATCATTATTAAAAAGTTTACTCTTGGCCGGGCACGGTGGCTCAAGCCTGTAATCCCAGCACTTTGGGAGGCCGAGACGGGCGGATCATGAGGTCAGGAGATCGAGATCATCCTGGCTAACATGGTGAAACCCCGTCTCTACTAAAAAATACAAAAAACTAGCCGGGCGAGGTGGTGGACGCCTGTAGTCCCAGCTACTCGGGAGGCTGAGGCAGGAGAATGGCGTAAACCCGGGAGGCAGAGCTTGCCGTGAGCTGAGATCCGGTCACTGCACTCCAGCCCGGGCGACAGAGCAAGACTCTGTCTCAAAAAAAAAAAAAAAAAAAAAAAGTTTACTCTTGTTAAGATTCTTTTTTTTTTTTTTGAGACGGAGTCTCGCTCTGTCACCCAGGCTGGAGTGCAGTGGCCGGACCTCAGCTCACGGCAAGCTCCGCCTCCTGGGTTTACGCCGTTCTCCTGCCTCAGCCTCCGAAGTAGCTGGGACTACAGGCGCCCGCCACCTCGCCCGGCTAGTTTTTTGTATTTTTTTTAGTAGAGACGGGGTTTCACCATGTTAGCCAGGATGGTCTCGATCTCCTGACCTCGTGATCCACCCGTCTCGGCCTCCCAAAGTGCTGGGATTACAGGCTTGAGCCACCGCGCCCGGCATGATTCTTAATTTGATCAAAGGAGTAAGTAAAAAGATAGCATAAATGGTAGTTCCCTGCCCTGTATCCTCCTCCTAGGGTTAACTACTTTTAACCTTTTCAGCATTTTCTTCTTTGTGTTTTTAAATAAGAATAATAAATGGAAAACTCTTAATTTTATCAATTTTATAAAAATTTGGGGAGTTATTTCTGGAATTAAAAATTCCTTTTTATTTTCATTTGCTTCATTTTCTTTGAACTTAAGATTAAATCTTTCTTCATCCTTTGTCATCTCTACAATCTGTCAGTTCTGTTTTGTTCCCAAAGATCTTCCTGTATTTGATCATTTATCGCAAAAGAACCCCTGTATTGTCTAACAAATAATTGGTTTGTCAGCATGGAGGCTACTTGGCAAAATACGCATTTCTGAAGACTAGCTACTCCCTCCTGGTTTTCTTCCTCTCCCAAATGGCGTTATGATTTGGAGACTGAAGTGTTCCTGTCTTCATATCTGGTCTTTTTTTCTTTTTTCTGTCTTACTGATTTGACTGAAGAAAAGTTTAATAATTCATTAAGGTCATTTCTATCCCTTGACGAAACTAAAGTTCTTTTTGTTCTAACATAGCATCTCAGTGAAGTCTTACCAGCTATCTTATGGCCTCTAGAACCTGTCTATAGCTCTCCAATACTGAAAACAGATTTCCTATCTATGCCTGTAAAGCATTCACCTTCTGTCTGAAAGGCATCTGTGGGTGTCTACTCATTTGCAGAGTGAAAATGACAGGTCCTTTAACAAATAGCAAAAGGTAAACTCCTTCTGGGTTCAGGTTGTTAGCTCTGCTTGCTTTCTATTTAATAACTTTCCACACAGGGGTTTCCTCCTGTTTCTTACCCTTCAATTGACTGATTTTCTTTGAATCTTGTCCTTGCCACTTTATAATTCCAAACATCATTCATTCATTAAGCAAATGTTTATCGAGTGTTTACTATGTGCCAGGCACTCTTCTAGGTGCTGGGGAAATAGGGATGAACAGCATACTCAGCATTCCTGCTCTCATGGAGCATATAGTCTATGTAGGAAGACAAGCAAAAATACAAGTTTTATGAAAAAATAAAATTTGTAGGATAATATGATAAAGAGTTATTGCTGCCAGCATAAAGAAGGTGAAGAAGGTTTGAGGAGGTAACATTTGATCTGAGAATCGAATGAGCAGAAGCCAACCATGTGGAGAAAAGGGGAAAAATAGTTCAGGCCAGAGGGAGCAATTGTATGAAGACACTGAGATGGAAAAGAGCCTGAAGTGAAGGCCTGCATGGCTGGACCATGGAGAGAGAGTGGTAGATGGTGAGATCAGAGAGAGACCAGAACCATGTCATGGAGGACCTTGTGAGACACAGTAAGGACTTTGGATTTTGTTCTCTGTGCAGTGGGAAGCTATTGGAGTTTCTTAAACAGGGGACTGGTATGGTCTGATTTGCATTTCAAAAGGTTACTCTGAGTGTTGTGGGAAATAGGGGATCAGTGCACTCACCGAAGTAGAGGATGTGGTTTAAAAAAAAATTTAATTGCAGCCGGTCGCAGTGGCTCACGCCTGTAATCCCAACACTTTGGGAGGCCGAGGTGGGTGGATCACAAGGTCAGGAGAGCGAGGTCATCCTGGCCAACATGGGGAAACCCCGTCTCTACTAAAAATGCAAAAATTAGCTGGGTGTGGTGGCATGTGCCTGTAATCCCAGCTACTTGGGAGGCTGAGGCAGGAGAATCACTGGAATCTGGGAGTCGGAGGTTGCAGTGAGCTGAGATCGTGCCACTGCATTCCAGCCTGGCGACAGAGGGAGACACCATCTCAAAAAAAAAAAAAAGATTAATGCCCACTACGGGAAGAGCAAGGTTTCCCTTCAGTGTTTTTTCCCCTGGGAATAAAATGTAGAGGTCACGGAAACTATTTTTGACTATGGGGCATAATCCTGAACTATTTAGCTGCTTCATGCTGACTTCTTGTGCATGATCCCAGATTATGTCAACATTGGAGCACCCCACTGCTGAAAGGTCTCCATCTTTTAGGATAGAGAGATTTGCAAATACCCGTGTCACATTTAGATTATCTGATGCTTCCATTTATATTTATAAACAAAGTGGATATAGAAGTTACTTGAAAGTGTAAAATATTAGGCATTTATGGCATAGTATCACTTTTTTATTGCTCTACTTGAGTTATTTAATTTTGGAAATTGCCCTGCCTAATTTACATCTTGCCTTTTTTTTTTTTTTTTTTTGAGACAGGGTCTCGCTCTGTTGCCCAGGCTGGAGTGCAGTGGCGTGGTCTTGGCTCACTGCAGCCTCCACCTCCAGGGTTCAATCACTTCTCTTGCCTCAGCCTCCCGAGTACCTGGGATTACAGGCAAGCGCCACCATGCCCAGCTAATTTTTGTATTTTTAGTAGAGACGGTGTTTCACCATGTTGGCCAGGCTGGTCTTGAATTCCTGGCCTCAGGTGATTCACCCACCTCAGCCTCCCAAAGCGCTGAGATAATAGGAGTGAGCCATAGTGACTGAGCCTCATTTTGCATCTATTTTAATGCTTCAATTGCACTCCTCCAGAAAAGCTTTAAAAGATTCCTTTTATTAACAGTATTTAATGTTCCTCACTAGGGAACTCCAGTTGGGGCACACAGCCTTGGAAACTCTTTATCATTCCAACACTGCAGTAGAATTATGATTAAAAGAAGAAGCAACTCTGATTAATTTTTTTTTTCCCCCGAGATAGGGTCTTGCTCTGTCTTCCAGGCTAGAGTGCAGTGGCGCAATCTCGGCTCACCGCAACCTCCGCCTCCCAGGTTCAAGCGGTTCTGCTGCCTCAGCCTCCGGAGTAGCTGGGACTACAGACATGCGCTACCATACCTGGCTAATTTTTGTATTGTATTACTTAATTATTGTAATTTCGTATTTTTAGTAGAGACAGTTAGTAGAGACCACCATGTTAGTCAGGCTGGTCTCAAATTCCTGATCTCATGATCCGCCCACCTTGGCCTCCCAAAGTGCTAGCATTACAGGCACGAGCCACCGCACTGGCCAACACTGGTTCATTTTCTTTTTTTTTTTTTTTTTTTTTTGAGACGGAGTCTTGCTCTGCCGCCCAGGCTGGAGTGCAGTGGCTGGATATCAGCTCACTGAAAGCTCTGCCTCCCGGATTTACGCCATTCTCCTGCCTCAGCCTCCCGAGTAGCTGGGACTACAGGCGCCCGCCTCGTCGCCCGGCTAGTTTTTTGTATTTTTTAGTAGAGACGGGGTTTCACCATATTAGCCAGGATGGTCTCGATCTCCTGACCTCGTGATCCTCCCGTCTCGGCCTCCCAAAGTGCTGGGATTACAGGCTTGAGCCACCGCGCCCGGCCACTGGTTCATTTTTAAGTTGATGCGGGATCTTTTCTATCCTGATTGCATTAAGATACTATTATCTCTAACTTGGTAATTTTTTCCTAAATGCACCCACTTTGTATATCGTAGTTGGCACAGTACAGGAAAAGACTGGCAAATAAAAACTGTCAGGTTCAAACATGGAGTGGTGAAGGTTTGTACTTACATGTGAGAAAATTTTGGCAAAAAAGAAAGAATGGGTTTGTTGACTATAATGTCATCATTTTATGATACCTGAAAACTAAGGTTTCAAGCCTAAGTGACTGGAAAGAATGGAATTCCCTGGTGAAAGCAGTTGACAGAAGATGGGGGAACCCATTGGAGAAGATGATTTCAGCTTTGGATATGTCAAGTCGGTGCTAGATATTCAAGCAGAATTACTCAGTTAACTCTCAGATATACAGGATGGAAACTGAGATGAGAGGCCAGAACTACGGATATAAATTTCAGTTGTAAAATTTGTTATTTTTATTAACAAATAAAGGAGAACAGGGGAGGGAGGCAGTTAAAGAACCAGAAAGAAGGCCGCTTGTGGATATTCTTCATTTGTTTGTTCAGCAGTGGCATAACGTCTTAAGTATATAAATATATGTAATGTTATGTGGCATGTGTGTGTGGAAAGATTGTCTGCATTTTTCTTATACATTAAGAAATACCCCACCAGAAGCAAAAGGACAAAGATTTTTAAAATAATAAGTCCTTAATTAATAATGCTTATTGATACACATAATAAAACTGGAAAGAGCTAACATTTATTATTTTTAAAATAGTCAACAAATTCCATTTTCCTGATCAAATTTAGATTTGGAGGTACACGGTGGCTCATGCCTATAATCCCAGCACTTTGGGAGGCCAAGGCAGGCAGATCACTTGAGCACAGGAGTTCGAGACTATCCTGGCCAACATGGTGAAACCCCATCTCTACTAAGAATACAAAAATTAGCTGGGCATGGTGGCACATGCCTGTAGTCCCAGCTACTCAGAAGGCCGAGGCAGGAGAATTGCTTGAACCCAGGAGATGGAGGTTGCAGTGAGCCAAGATCGCAGCACTACACTGTAGCCTGGGCAGCAGAGTGAGACTCCATCTCAAAAAAACAAACAAAGAAAAACAAAATACAAAGTTTTGACCTGGAAAATTTGGATTTGGTAAAATAAGACTACAAAATAAATCTCAGAATGACAGAAACTGTCATAGATAATATATGATAATGAGAAAATTTGATTGTATCAACTCCCTGTTGGTAAGTAAGTGCACATAGAAAAGAAAAATGTTGGCCAGGCATGGTGGCTCATGCCTATAACCTCAGTGCTTTGGAAGGCCTAGGTGTGAGGATTGCTGGAGCCCAGGAGTTCGAGGGTAGCCTGAGCAACATAGACCTCGTCTCTACAAAAACATTTTAAAAAGTTAGCTGGGTCTGGTGGCACACACCTGTAGTCCCAGCTACTTGGGAGGCTGAGGTGGGAGGATCACTTGCACCCAGGAGTTTGAGTCTGCCATGAGCTACAATTGTGCCACTGCTCTCTAGCCTGGGTAACAGAGTGAAACCCTGTCTCTCAAAAAATAATAACAAATCTTTTTTTAAAAAAATCAGCCGGGCGCGGTGGCTCAAGCCTGTAATCCCAGCACTTTGGGAGGCCGAGGCGGGTGGATCACGAGGTCAGGAGATCGAGACCATCCTGGCTAACACGGTGAAACCCCGTCTCTACTAAAAATACAAAAAACTAGCCGGGTGCGGTGGCGGGCGCCTGTAGTCCCAGCTACTCGGAGGCTGAGGTGGGAGAATGGCGTAAACCCAGGAGGCGGAGCTTGCAGTGAGCTGAGATCCGGCCACTGCACTCCAGCCTGGGCGACAGAGCAAGACTCTGTCTCAAAAAAAAAAAAAAAAAAAAAATCAAAATGGAAAAAATTTAATTGTTGTGTAGAAAACTGTTCAAAGAATTAAACGAGGTATAGGAATACATTTGCCGGGCGTTCTGGCTCACGCTCTAAGTCTAGCATTTTGGGAGGCACAGGCAGTGAGGAGATCACTTGAGCCTAGGAGTTCAAGCCCAGCCTGGGCAACATGGTGAAACCCTGTGTTTAATAAATACAAAAAATGTTAGCCAGGTATGGTGGCATGTGCCTGTAGTCTTAGCTACTCGGGAGGCTGAGGTGAGAGGATCACTTGAGCCTCCAGGAGGTTTGAGATGGCAGTTAGCTATGATTGCACTGCTGTACTCCAGCGTGGGCAACAGGAGACCCTGTCTCAAAAAGGGGGCGGAGTTTGGGCAGGGGGAATATATTTAAGTAAGTTCTCTGTGAAAGCCCATCCAGGTCAGCATATTTCTTATTTTATTTTTTTAAAGTCCTCCCTGCAGTCCAAATATGTTAGCATATTTCTGATTTCAGTGTTTTTATTCGTAAACATGGCATCAAAGCCCAGGTAGGGGAGTGTGAAAACACTATCCAGTTTATCTTGTACCTTAAGAAGTGTAATTTCAGAAAAGTAATAAAGTGAAAACCGCTTTCAGGAGTTAAGTGACTAGAACTAAGGAAACTGAAGTCTGTCATTCTGTTTGATAATAAAAGGAAGACAAATTAGATAGTGGCTAGGAGTCGAAGAGCTAGAATAACGGCATGGTTATAAAAAGAAATAATAAGTTTCTGTATCTGAGAAGGCAGAGGAAACATGGAAAAGGTGCAGTACTAGATATTTGTACAAGAAAGTTCTACACGGTGAGAATTCATGGTGTGTGTAAGGTGGTTAGCTTTGGAGAAGGGCAGGTGAGGCTCATGGCGAGGAAGAATGCCTCGGCCTGGTCTCTCTAAGCTGATATGATGACAGTAAAGGATCCTGGGTAGGGCCCTGAAAGCAGCAGTCTAGAGCAGCCACTGCAGGAAAGATGATGAGAAATAGTAAAGTGGGCCGGGCGCGGTGGCTCAAGCCTGTAATCCCAGCACTTTGGGAGGCCGAGGCGGGCAGATCACGAGGTCAGGAGATCGAGACCATCCTGGCTAACCCAGTGAAACTCCGTCTCTACTAAAAAAATACAAAAAACTAGCCGGGCGAGGTGGCGGGCGCCTGTAGTCCCAGCCACTCGGGAGGCTGAGGCAGGAGAATGGCGTGAACCCAGGAGGTGGAGCTTGCAGTGAGCTGAGATCCGGCCACTGCACTCCAGCCTGGGGGACAGAGCGAGACTGTCTCAAAAAAAAAAAAAAAAAAAAAGTAAAGTGAGCATTTTCAGAGACCCAGCCGAAATTGCATGGGATTGTTTACTCATGGTTCAGGTATTTGGGCTAGGAGGCAAAAGTGGAGGAGTGCGAGTGTAAGGTTGGGAATTAGATTGAGAGAGTGCGTGAGTGTTCATATAAGTGCCACTAAAATAACAGCATCTGAGGAACCTACGGTGGTAATGAAGAGCCTGTCTCACAACGTTTCTGTCAGAGCAGATGTAAAGCACAGTCTTGCATCTGTGAGGATATTATAGAAAATAAATCAATTTGGATTACTTTATTTCTTACGTATTTTGACCCCTGGTTTCTGCACAGTCCACAGCAGGAGCATCATTATTGGCTAATGCCTCACCTCTGACTCTCATGACATCACCTTTGTCTGTAACAAATCAAAATGTGACTCCTTTTGGGATGCTGGGTGGCCTTGTTCCAGTGACCATGCCCTTGTTTCCCTTGGAGATATTTGGCTTTGGAACGGACACAGCTGGAGTGACAACCACCTCGGGATCTACCTCAGCCGCTTTCCACCATAGCCTAACTCAGAGTAAGTGGGGCTCTTCTATTTGCTTGGGCTGTCTAGCTTGACAGAACAGGAAACCTTACAAATTTATTCTAATTAAGAGTAGTCCAGTTGGAGTTAATGAAGATTATAGTTTTTTCTTAAGAAATGCAGTTTATATATATAGTAAGTAAAATTATTGGACACCGGGGTTTTATATACAGTTTTTAAGCTATCTATACCACATTTCCATCTTAATGAAATTTTTAAGAGGAAGTCAGTTGTGTTGGGTTATGTGTGCATACATACATTAAAATAAGTAAATTTTTAAAAACGTGCTCTAGTTTTAGAAGGCCTTTGAAGTCAGGTGCTGTGCCTGCATTACATAAATCAGTTTTAATTTTTGAACTAAAAGGGTTCCAATCTGAATTTAAAGATGACTGACAAGTCTGTTTTCCTCTCAGATTTACTCAAGGGTTTACAGCCAGGAGGAGCCCAGCATGCAGCAGCGCTTTCCCACTCACCTCTGCCTGCACACTCACAGCAAGCATTTCACGGTGAGGACGCCATCTCCTTCTTCATCTCTTTCTCATTTGTATAGGCTTGTAGATACGGATTATACTTTTCTGAAAACAATGTGAATTGAATCACAAAGGCTGGAAAATGCAAATTTTCATAGACTGAATCCTCATTCCTCATTAGCAACTAATTCCTTTTAAGAGGAAGGAAATAGGTAAACGAGATCTTTTGTAACCTAAAAGCCTTTTTGAAGGTGTTTATTATGTGGAAATGATGACTGAGAGGATTCATAAGATGGTTAAAAGTTATGTATAGTAATGGTAATTGTTTACATTTATTGAAAGCTTACTAAATGCCACATAGTCTTATGACAGCTTACATGGATAGCTAACTTAGTCCTTAGATGACGGTCTCCATTTTACAGATCACGAAACTGAATCAGAGAGCTAAGCAACTTGCCCAAGATAATATACGACTTGCCCAGATAACAAAGGCTTGATCTGAGATTCAAACCCAGGAAGTCTGACTCCATGACCTGTATTCTTAGTCATTAAATGTCTCAGCATTTTAGCAGAGATGAAATTAATATGATCTTGCCAGGCACAGTGGCTCACTCTTGTAATCCCAGCACTTTGGGAGGCCAAGGTGGGCAGGTCACTTGAGGTTGGGAGTTCAAGACCAGCCTAGCCAATATGGTGAAACCCCGTCTCTACTAAAAATACAAAAGTTACCTGGGCCTGGTGGCACATGCCTGTAGTCCCAGCTACTTGGGAGGCTGAGGCAGGAGAATTGCTTGAACCCGGGAGGTGGAGGTTGCGGTGAGCCGAGATCACGCCACTGCACTCCAGCCTGGGCAACAGAGTAAGACTGTCTCAAAAAAGAAAAATTAATATGATCCAAGCTGTATGCATTATGTCCTTGTAGGCAGCCAGATCGCTCTGAAATCTGACATTAGGCAGTCAGATTAGGCAGTGTGCCAAATACACTGGGCTCCAGCTTCTCGTTTTCCCCAGCAGTTGACCTCCATAGGCGCTGATATTATTCTGAAGCCCATTTTCAGGATCTTTTGAGCAGAAATAACTGCTCAGCTGCCCTCTTAACTTTGGAAGTTGACTAGGCCTCACTTTTTTTTTTTTTTTTTTTGGCCACTGAATCAAAATAAAAATGATCTTTGAACCAGTTTACATTAACCACAGTATAGAGATGGGAACTGAGGAGCAATCTTGAGGCAACAGATTGCCATTAATCCTCCGAAAGAAGTAAGTGGTGAGCTGTCCCAGTCTTATCCTTGAGAATGAGCATAAAACCACAGTTATGTAAAATGGGTAACAGAGAGTTGTGGCACAAATGTCAGCAATCCCAATCTTCCTGAACTCTGACTAGTTTAAATATCTAAAGAGAATTGCCCTGTGACTAAAGCAGTTCCTCCCTGGGTGTAGACAACTGCTTGGTATAATGAATCCAGCTGAGGGTAGTGTACTCATGAGCAGATTGGCATGAATGTGGCCACCTGCAAGGAATTAAACAGGCAGGATTCTCATGGCTCAGAAAGACCCCAGTGTTCGCTCTTACATGAACTATCTCTTTTATCAATGCAGCACTGCTATTCCAGAGGGAGAAAGGAAATATGACTATCAGTATTTTCCAAATAACTAAAGTTAAAAAGTTTAAAATTTTTCAACCAGGCATGGTAGCTCATGCCTGTAATCCCAGCATTTTGGGAAGCCAAGGCAGGCAGGTGACTTGAGTCCAGGAGTTTGAGACCAGCCTGGTCAACATGGTGAAATGCTATCTCTACAAAAAATTTTCTGGGCATTGTAGTGTGCCTCTGTAGTCCCAGCTACCCGGGAGGCTGAGGTGGGAGGATCACCTGTAGCTGGGAGGTCGAGGCTACAGTGAGCCCTGATTATGCCACTGCACTCCAGTCTGGGTGACAGAGTGAGAGTCTGTCTCCAAAAAAAAAAAGAATTTAAAATTTTTCCCCTAAGAAACATTTTAAAGTATAAGTCACTGAACTTGAGGATCAGACTTGGATTTTTGAATTACAGAACTACCAGTTTGAATAGGTTTAACTTGTTTGAACATCACTTTCTCTTGCTTGTAAACTGGAGACAACAAATGTTTTTAATGACTTCATATGAGAATTTAATAAAAAGTAATTGATTTAAAGCTTCTAGCATGTCACCTGCTGCATAGTAAGAGCTCAATTAATGTTAATTAATTTTATCTAGTGTAAAAGCTCAGTAAAATTTTTCTGTAGGCCGGGCGCGGTGGCTCAAGCCTGTAATCCCAGCACTTTGGGAGGCCGAGACGGGCGGATCACAAGGTCAGGAGATCGAGACCATCCTGGCTAACACGGTGAAACCCCGTCTCTACTAAAAATACAAAAACTAGCCGGGCGAGGTGGCGGGCGCCTGTAGTCCCAGCTACTCGGGAGGCTGAGGCAGGAGAATGGCGTAAACCCGGGAGGCGGAGCTTGCAGTGAGCTGAGATCCGGCCACTGCCCTCCAGCCCGGGTGACAGAGCGAGACTCCGCCTCAAAAAAAAAAAAAAAAAAAAAGAATACAAAAAACTAGCCGGGCGAGGTGGCGGGCACCTGTAGTCCCAGCTACACGGGAGGCTGAGGCAGGAGAATGGCATAAACCTGGGAGGCAGAGCTTGCAGTGAGCTGAGATCTGGCCACTGCACTCCAGCCTGGGCCACAGAGCGAAACTCCGTCTCAAAAAAAAAAAAAAAAATTTTTTCTGTAAAGGGCCAAATAGTAAATATCTTAGTCTTTGCAGTCCATGTGGTCTCTGTTGCCACTACTCAACTGACCATTGTAGTGAAAAACAACCATAAGGAGTATTTAAACAAATGAGTATGACTGTAAATAAAACTTTACATACAAAAGCAAGCAGGGAACCAGATTTGGCCTATGGGCTGTAGTTTGCCAAACCCTGGTCAAATTTGTTCCTTTTCACCTGTGTATTTCTGCCATTCATGACTCTTCCCTCAGAATAAAAGGTTTCCTTTCCCTGTCCTTTGCTGTCAGACCTGGGTTGTCTTTGAGGCCTCATTTTTCTTGCTAAGGCCATGACCTGTTGGAGACTTTCTCCATATTCTGTTGGCTCTCCAGGTCATGGGGCCCTACCCTTGCCCTGGTATCCCCCTTTCCTCTCCTCCTGGCCAGTTTTTGTAGGTAATTTAGTTGAGGATTAAATGCAATAATCAACATTTTTTCTGCAAGCATTTAAACAGCAGTGTGTAAAAATAGAAATTATTTTGAGCTGGCACACAGCAGTAGTCCCACTACTTAGAAGGCTAAGGCAGGAGGGTCGCTTGAGCCCAGGAATTTGAGGCTGTGGTGTGCTATGATCACATCTGTGCATAGCCACTGCACTCCAGCCTGGAAAAACATAGCAAGACTCTCTCTTTAAAAAAGAAACAGCCGGGCGTGGTGGCTCACGCCTGTAATCCCAGTACTTTGGGAGGCCGAGGTGAGTGGATCATGAGGTCAGGAGTTTGAGACCAGCCTGACTAATATGGTGAAACCCCGTCTCTACTAAAAGTACAAAAATTAGCCAGGCGTGGTGGTGCGCACCTGTAATCCCAACTACTCGGGAGGCTGAGATAGGAGAATTGCTTGAATCTGGGAGGCAGAGGTTGCAGTGAGCCCAGATCGCGCCATTGTACTCCAGCCTGAGCAACAGACTAAGACTCCGTCTCAAAAAAAAAGAAAAGAAAGAAGGCCGGGCGCAGTGGCTCAAGCCTGTAATCCCAGCACTTTGGGAGGCCGAGATGGGCGGATCACGAGGTCAGGAGATCGAGACCATCCTGGCTAACACGGTGAAACCCCGTCTCTACTAAAAAATACAAAAAACTAGCCGGGCGACGTGGCGGGCGCCTGTAGTCCCAGCTACTCGGGAGGCTGAGGCAGGAGAATGGCGTGCACCCGGGAGGCGGAGCTTTCAGTGAGCTGATATCCGGCCACTGCACTCCAGCCTGGGCGACAGTGAGACTCTGTCTCAAAAAAAAAAAAAAAAGAAAAAGAAAAGAAAGAGCATTGTCCCATTAGCAGACTTTTCTGTCACTTAAAGCTAGGTTAGAATGAGCACACAGACTCAGCTGAATGTTTTTCACTACAGATTAAAAGTTTGCTATGTTTGTTTACACAGTCAGGAATTATGAAATGCTGTGTCCTGGCTTGAAATTTTATTTCACTTACAAAAAAAAGTGAAGTTGACCTGTCTTCTAAAGGAATTGAAAGATGTAGTGGGTCCCTCTGAGGTGGGAATTGTGTCTTCTGGTTCCTTTATAACCCTCTTACAGCATTTGACACAATTGGTGGGGACGTAAATAATAAAAACTTATTGAAATGGTATTTATAGAACACTGAAAACCACAGTCATTTGAGAGAAGAGGATCATTTTTCTTGAGTTTTTATCTCCATGATGTTTTATCAACCTCTATAATGCTATATGGCATGCAAGATATTAAAAGTTATATCTTTTCCGAGATGTCATCCACAAAAGATAAAAGTTAATTGTTCTTTTTGCTTTGTTTTTCTTACCTGGTTTTTTTAAACATATGGACCCATACCAATTTAATATCTCTTTTTCTCAGATGGAGGCCAAAGTAAAGGGGACTCTAAATTACCACGGAAATCTCAGTGACTGCCCAGCAAGCAAAGGAGACGAAATGTTTAGTTGACTGATGGAATCTACCTGATGGGAAAGTACAATGTGGTCATAGGGCTGCTGTTTCTGTCGATGTTTACATTCTCTCGTCCCAAGCACTGTGGTGAGGAGGAAAAAGAAAAGAAAACATTACTTGAGCAAAGCCAGGTGCAGGAGGAAGAAATGCTTTTGTGCAAAGTTAGTGACCTTTGGTCTCTTCTAAAGAATGACAAAGTTACCGTATTAATAGACTTGAAAGAGACTCAGTTGTCAAACCCACAGAAATACAAATTTGATTTTTCCCGGGGGAGGAAGAAGGAAGTCAAGAGAATTTGGGCAAACTCCATCCATCCTGGGGGTTGGATCTGAACACTTAATAGACATAATTGCTAATAAAAGGCATTAAAAACTGGAATTAGGCCAGTTTGTCAGGAATAACGATCATGTCTATTTGAGTGGACTGTGTAGCAAATTTGCCACAAAAAATAATAACAATAGTGATTCTATCTCCGATATACAGTAGCTGAAGAAATACCATACACTCAAAAATCCTGAACAAACTTGAATCTTCTCCAGTGTGTAGCAACTCCCCTAAATCAGTGGACTAAAGATCCTTCAGGAAAGTTATTTTAGCACAGTGATATATATTATTAAATCATCTAGATTTTTAAAAATCAGGAAGTTGAGCCTGTTGCTCTTAAGAGATGAAACCTAGATGTCCCCTTTTTGTAAAAGGGTCAATTTCATCTTCCATTCAGAAGCAGGTACTTAACTCTTTTCTTCAGGTGATTTGTGCATCTAGTATTGACTGGTTAATTCTTATTTCCATTCTTGATGTTAAAATGTGACTGTGTTCACATTTTTCTCTTGAGAAATGGGGATCTTTACAGGGTTATTGCTTTGCTGCTATCAGCCCTTGCAGCAACATAAACTCTTAAGTTTCCCCAATTCATCTAACTTCACAACTTCTCCTTCTGTTCTTTTAGCTAGTGGTCCTTCAGGTGATTATTAGCTATTGGTATAAACAGGTAGAAGTGTACACTATGTTTCTTCATTGGTCATTCAAATGGCATGAATATAGTTTTCGAATTTTTAAGATGGTATTTTAAAGGGAGGAATCACATTAGGATCACAATCACAATGTATTTTTATTCCTTGTATCCCGTGTAGTGAAATTGTTTGGAGCATTTGAGATCCTAAAGCTTTACTAATATTTACTCAGTGTATTGATATGTGAGTAAATCTGCAGCAAATAAGACTCCTTAGTTATTATAGCTTCCTTATGCAAATAGCATATTCAACAAAGGATGTTAAGGGAAAAATTTATGGTTCTCCTTGTGATGTGATGTTTTTTTTTTTTTTTTTTTTTTTTTTTGCTGTATTATTCTAGTTTTTTAAGCTTCTCTCTATATTTTCAAACTGTATCAGAGAATGGTGTAAACTCTAAATGGTATAAGCTTGATCCATTTATAATGACACACTAACCTAAAAAAACAATAGACTGGTAGTGGCAACATTTTTTGCATATGTGTTTATTACACATTACCCTATACCGTTAGATTACTCAATTAAGAGTATTAACCAGGCCCTTTTTTCTTTTATACGCAAAAGTCCCAGATATCCTACAGGACTGTGAATAAATAACCACAGATCTGTTTAGATCTGTATGCCTATATTTTGACTTCAAAGTCACATTGGCTTGCTTCCTAGCAAAAAAAGTTAATAAATAACTGAAAACTTTAGTTCCAAGAACTTGTTACAGTAAAGGGAAAGGATTATTTCAAAGGAATCACTGATATAATTTCTTGACTCTAAGAATTTAGTTTATCAATAAAACAAATATGGATATAGTATGAACCCCAGTAGATATTTTGGAAGGATACTGGAAGGATGTCGCAGAGGTTTGACTTGAATTCAATACGTTTGATGAAGATTTGCTTGGTTTCAGTTAGGGAAGCTTGCCCAATTTTTTTGTTTTTTTAAATGTAGTGGACTTCTTGCTTTTATGAAAATTGAATAAAAAGGTCTTTGCTTAATACTAGGGGAAGTGATGAGATTTTCCTTTGGGAAGGTAACCTTTGTTTTACTTCTCATACCACAAGAGAAGTCGAAGTGCATATTAATCTCCCTTCCGGAATACTTGTATATATGTGTGTATGTATATATACATACACACATATTCATATAAATGACTAGTTTGAGTCAAAAAATCATTTGAATTTCTTAAAACCATCAATTCTGAATCATGCCATATGAAGATCCCTGGTGACTGTCATCATTAGAAAAAAACAGGATAATCAGTTCTTTTCCCTGTAACATTTTATACTAACCAATAAAAATATCTGAAGGCCCTTGGCTCCAAGAATATAATATGGAGATTCTTCTGTGTTCTCTTTAGTCTTGATTCCTTGAGGACTGCTGTCAGATCCCTACTTTAAACCCCCATCTGCACTGACAACTTACATTCATTTCAGTCAGGACCCCTCTTTTATGTTGTATGAATCAGTCAAACATCCTTGTATTTCTGTATAGATAAAGTATGATCAGAGAGTTTCTACATGTAAATACTAATCTATTTCTTTTCTAGATCATAACATTGAAAAAGGTGCCCATACTTTATGGTCACCTGTCTTTACCGTTTTTATTACTAAAAACAAACATATAAATTGGTTATTTTTTAGCACAGAGACTTGTGACTCATACTGTATTTTTGCACTTAAAAATCAAATTATGTTATTTTTTAAAACGGTGAGTCATTGGAAAGGATATCTATAGAGCAACGTGTATTTCTGAAGAGCATTAGCAACATCCAAATGCAAAAATAATTAGCACACGTGATTATATCCCACTCCTCGGGATTCTTGATTCAGGAAGATTAAGCTGTTTGTTTTCAACTGTTTTATATTTTAAATTGCCTTCACTGATATATAAGCTGTTACTGTACATACAAGTTAATCCTCAGTATTCACAAGCAATAACAGTCAGCAGAGTTGTCCTCGGAGATAGCTGTGCTGAGCCTCAGTTGGAGACTGGGAGCAAAGTGTCAAGCTCATTCAGAGCATCCAGAATAAATGCAAGCAATAATTTCCACTATAAGTCAATTATAATTCTTATATGCTTTTGAGGTTGGAGGGTAAATGAAATCATGATTTTAAAACAGCCTGAAGGAAAAGGTTTTGGGAAAGGAAATGAGGCTAATCTGTAGTCATAAAATTCTGATACTTTGCGGGAATTAGAAGATGGTGATAGTGCATTCTTTCGTGCCCACCACCCCTCTGATGGATGTTGTTAGCCCAAATTACATTTTTCATATCATGGACATTGAATAGGGTTTATTGAATCACGAAGGTAAGGGGAAGAACCGGGCACATATGTGTTGGAATACTGTGGGTTTGACACCTGGTTGAAAACAACTTATTGGACATGATTTTTAACCCAGGATATTTTTTTCCCAAAGCAGATCTAAATTGTTTACTACCCAGGGTTGGAAAGGGCAGGCACCTCTTATCTAGTCTTTCTCCTCTGGTTGCCCTCTCCCACACCCCTTTCCACCTATACTTGGTTCAAGACATTTTCTGAAACAAAAATTCTACTGTTATTCAAACTGCCATTGGTTATGAGAACTCTGTGTCCTTTGGGATCATCTCTTAGAACTCCAGTGATCTATCATATTTGCTGCTACATTTGTAAAATGAACTTTGCCTGTATTGGTTGACTTTAATCTAATTTACAGTTCTTTATTTCTAGGATGTTTTGTCCTCTAATTTGACTCATGTATAGAATTAGGATACTTTATTTTAGGAGTGTACCATAAAAGCACACTGGTCCCTATGTTGTTTTTATTATTTAGGTTTGGAATTTCTGTTTGCTTTTTTGTTTTTTGTTTTGTTTTTTTAAAGTTGGAAATAGAAGAATGAGAAAAATCTATAATCAGGCCAAACTTGAGAACTGTCCTGTACTTCAGCACTGTAATTCTGCTGACCTAATGTTCTCAAAAGAGGCACTTTTACTTTCTGTTGTGCATGTATGATTGTTGTTTTTTGCTTTTGGGGGGACTTTTGTGTTTGTAATAATGAAGCGGAAGAAAAATGCAGTAGTAGATAAATGACTGATCACAAACATGTTATGCAATTTTATTTTATAAAATTTTAAGGGGAAAAGTTTAACTCTTTGTAAATCATTTCTTAGCTCTGGTAAAATGCTTATATTACTCCTCTAAAACATGCTCAATTCAGGCCTTTGTCTTTGTTAAGTGCCTTTTTTCTTTCTTTTTTCCCCTCTTTTGAAACCGTTGTCAGATTATCTTAAAGTACAGACTGATAAGTCAGGGGATTGAGGAGGAAGAATCTCACACTTGCCAACGTCATGTCATGCTGTAACCCTCTTCCTTTTCTTTCTATGTATATGGATATATATGTAAGATACATACATTACATATATATAAAACTAGGAGCTGCTGTACCATTGCATCCTTTCCAAATACTCCCCTTTCAGTGTTTGCAAAACTTCTGCCTTGTTTATTCCATTGTTTTTAGTTGATTAAAGTGGGTGGATTAGAAAAGTATCTTTTCGGCCTGGCGCGGTGGCTCACACCTGTAATCTCAGCTCTTTAGGGGGCCGAGGCGGGCGGATCACGATGTCAGGAGATCGTGACCATCCTGGCTAATATGGTGAAACCCCGTCTTTACTAAAAATACAAAAAATTAGCTGGGCGTGGTGGCAGGCACCTGTATGTAGTCCCAGCTACTCGGGAGGCTGAGGCAGGAGAATGACGTGAACCCGGGAGGCGGAAGTTGCAGTGAACTGAGATCCGGCCACTGCACTCCAGCCTGGGCGACAGAGCAAGACTCCGTCTCAAATAAAAAAAAAAAAAAAAGAAAAGTATCTTTTCACAAGAGGCCATCTTTGCCCTTTGAATATCTGCTTGTAGAAGTTAACAATAATAACACACACCCACGTCAGTTACTACAAGTAAAATAAACTTAGTGAATCATTGACTATTCTTAGATATAACCCACTTTTCTTTGCTCTTTAATCTTGGCATAAGTAATACAGGAGAAAGTATTGGAATAACAAGAGTACCTTGCAAGTCACATTGGTAAGGTGCGCTAGATTAAACGTGAGAAGGCTAGCGTTAGAACCATGATATGGTATCTAAATAAGTTTAGAAGGAAGTTAGCAACTTGCAATGTTAAAAATGTATCATTTTCTTCTGGAAAATGATTTTTGAAGAAATCATATAGCTGCATATCTATCTGTTAAAAGGTTAATAAACTCAGAAGTAGAAAGACTTCAGATGCTGAGGAAAACATTCGTATAATCTATAGCATTCTTGCGAGATTTTCCATTTGCTTTTTATTTGCTAGATAATTACATTTGGCTTAATCTGATTTTATTGTTATTTAGATTTCTCCCTTGAGCAAAATAACATAATTTTCAGTATCTGAGATTCATCGATTTCTTGTTGAAAACAAATAGACATGTTAAGGGAGACCAAGTTGAACCATCCCTCAAACCCAGTACTAATATACCTAGTAAGTGCCCCCTTTTCAATACATTCTAATTGGAAAGAAGAGACTAGTGGCTTAAAAGGAAAAAGCAGAAGTTCCTGGTAGTGTTACCTGATAGCAAAACTTGACAGGCAGTTGGAATTCACAAGTGTTATTCTTGAATGACTATGTCTAGGGGGAATATCGTTTAACCTTCGTGCCTCAGATTACCCATTAGACAATTGGGTATAATCATATTCACCTACCTCCCAGGGATATCAGAGACTTTACTATTTCAAAAATATTTTGAGTTTTTGTAAAATGTCCTATGTAATTAAAAATAGTATTATCATCTTCCTGCAGAGGCTAAAAAATGTTTTCCTTATAATAAGTATAAAAAGCACCCTATGATTTTTAAATTAAAAAATCACTGGAATTTTAATTTAGATACGTATTTGTTATTTAAACATCTTTGAAGTGGGATAAAATGTTTAGTTTCAGGTTAACAAGGGAGAGGGATAACACTAAGTTTAAGTAGTGTTTGTTGTTGTTTTTTTTTTTTTTTAGCCCTTTACGGTGTTACTGTGATTTTTGTCAAGGTTATGGAGCTAAAGTTAGATAAAGTTATGATGCTTGGTTGTTGGAGTTGATAAATGATCCTGGAAGTTTTAACTGCCTCACTTTCCCATCCTCTTAGTCTAATTTCCTTTTATTGCTTGTTTGGGGACGGATAGCTAAGCTTTTTAACTTTCTAAGAATGAGTAGGATGTCTCCTCATTCTTGCAAATCAGAGATTGTGTACACTAATTCCATTAACTGTAGGTGTATCCAGCTCTGCACTGAAGAGGTGAACACTACACACAGCCAGCTGGGTACTCTTGTAGCCATTGCACCTTTGTAATTCATGCTTCTTCAACCCGTGAAAGAGGTGGAGCCATCAGCTGCTCAGGTTGTGAGAAAATGGGAGACGGAAAGCAGGATTCACTTTCTAACTGGGTCGGGGTGGGGAAGGTCAGGGTAGAAGGAAACATGTTTCTCCCAGCTCCCAGGAAGAGACGAAGATCATTTTATCCCACCTTCCATCCCTGCATGTTAAGTAGTACTACTACATAGAATTTTCCCATTATCATTGAAAATAGTAACAACAGGAAAAAAAATGGATGCTGCAGTTTTAGTTGGGGCTAAATGCTGAGCAATGATTGTTGGAGTGTGTGTGTAAATTTAAATTGTAGCACATATTCAGGGTCAGGAAAGGAGAATGTGGGGGATGAGGAACCAGTTATATCAGGTTCAAGTGAGTCAGTAGAAAGCACCAGGTCCAAGCAGACAAAGCATCTGGTTAATTTCCAGAATTGGCTAAGGTCCATTGAATCTCTAATGATGGGGGGGGGTGGTGTGTGACTTTTTGGGTTTTTGTTGCTTTTTCCAGATAAGGCCTTAGTTAGTAGCCTCTAAATATCAACTATGCAGACAAACATACTCCTTTTTTTTTCACATTTCCCTGTCTTTTCCATTCTCAGATAACAAATGTTAAGACCCAAAGAAATAAGGCATAAGGGTTTTTGTTGAATGTGTGTTTGTTCCTCTAGGGAAAATTAACAGAAGCATAAAATAGAGATACTTTGTGTGTTCATCTATCCTAAAATGTGAACTCTGCATTCAAAAACTATCTACAGATCCTTTCACTGGTGCAAAGCTGTAGTTAGTATTGTGGAATGTCTTTGGGTTGTTAATGATAAAATCATCCCAGTGTTCAATTCTGAGAGTTTTAGATTATATGACACAATGTTCAGGTTTATAGAGCTGAATGGGTGGTCAAACTCTAATTAAAAATAGCTTTGAATATTAATGTTGAATTCTTCTTTCTTGGTTTCCTTTGCTCTTCATTCTTTATTCAGAGCTCTTAATTATATTGCTACTCTAGAATATGAGTTGTATATTAGGAGTCTGGGGAGGAAAGGTTAAATTGTCTTTTACATCCTCTTCTCACTCACTCTGGCAACCTATCCTGTGTGCCCATAGAACTGAAAAGTAAAACCCTGTGCAGGCCTGCTTTAGAAGACTGTTTACATCCCAGCAGAGGACTCAGGCAGGGACTCTCTTAGGATTTTCATCAGACTGCCTTTGAATAATGTGATATTAAATTGTATTTTTCTCATAGACTCTCAAAGTACCACTTGCTTGAAAGTAGCTACTTGTGATCTTTAATTTCCTCATATTGTAATAGTTCTACTTCTCTGTCTTTCCTGTGTATCTCCATTTCATAGTGGGTTAGTACTTAAACGTCCGACACTTTTCCAAACTGTTAAGTCAGGAATGCTTTTCAGAATCGCAGTAGTATTATTAGGGTCTCTGTATCTGGGACTTACAGTCATCAGTGGTCATCACTGGGACTAGAGGGTTTTTTTTTTTTTTTTCCTCTTCTCCTTTGTATTAAAAAATAGATTTTGCTGCTGTATAATGTGGCATTTCATGACTTCCTCTTGTTACTTTTTCAAGGTTATTCTAAAGAGATGGAGATCTTTATTAGGAGCTGTTTCTCATAACAGTCTGCCTTGCCTATTTTCTACTCCCCCTGAAATAAGCCTACTTTTGCAAACAGGCCATATGAATCAAATTTTATGTTTGTTCCTCACAAAATTTTCTATACATTATTTGTTCCCACTTTGCTAATAATAATAGAATGATTTTATTGTAAATCTGTTTTAAATATTTTATAATAGAACACTAATGAAAACCTAATAAATATAAGCAAGATGACTATTACCCAAGATAACATGGAAATACTTCTGTTTTTGAAGTTAACAACACCATCTGCCCTCAAAGCACATTTAGGTGTATCGACCAAGACCAGCCAGTTGACATGTGTTTCTGTGTGACAGCCTGCCCATCAGTTGTCAGCTCTTAGCTATCTTGTGTTCGCTGTGCTTGCAGCCATAATAAGCTTTCCTGCTTTTCTGCTTATCCCTCCTGTTTGTAGGGTTAGTGTGCTCTCTGTCAGAAAATTGGGTTTTCTTTACTGTACCTGCAAAATTACCAAGGGTTACCCCAATAGTGTCTAAAGGAATTAAAAAGAACTTATTCTCAGTTGACAGAAGTATTACTGTTTTACATAGTTAATTGGAAAGTTGGCCAACTTTGGTCACCTATTTTTGAGTCTTGGCTATGCCTTTGTAATTAATTACATATACCTTCTGAGACCTTCAGATAATCAATGGGCCCTTCCCCATTAGAGGTAGGTTCCCAACCTACAAATAATTTCCTGTGATCCATGGCAAGCCTCCAGAGAAAAGATTCAAGCTTTGCACTGCCCTTTTGTTGGTTGTCACTGAAAACTTACTTTATTTTAGAAGGTATCAAAAATACCAAATTGGTCTTTCAGAGAGTATGTAAATCTGGGGCTTGCCCTTACATTTCATTTGTTAAACACCCTCAAACTTAAGAAAATAAATCTCCAGCTGGTGACAGTTTTGTGCCCCCCATAATATATTAATCCAAATCTACCAAGGTAACTAAGTGATGGGTGTTTTCTCTCTTTTCTTACAAGCAAGAAAGTTTATTTGCAGTTGTAAAAATGATTACAGAACTCCAGGCCTATTTGCTGTAACTGATTGGAAATAATGATTCTGATTTTTAGTCTGGGTGAGCACATACTTCTAACCCTTATGGTGTGAATTTTGATAAGGGAAAGACTTGTTTGGTAGCCCAAGGAAAAACAGGATGTGTTTATACAGTGAATGTTCACTCTGCAGAGGAACTTCCCTCCAGTTACATCTTCCTCATACATTAGCCACCTCCACACCTGACATAGGTGCCAACATGTTTCAAAACCAATCTCGAAGGAGCCTAAAGAGTTGATGGTCCTCTAGGTGAAAGGCACTAATTACTGTATTGCATTTGCTTATATGGAGGTGTGTTTTTGCTAACTTGAAGGGATATACTGTATTTCAAATAAGTGTGTGACTTAATATTTTGGGATTTTTTTTTCCTCCTTTAAAAACTGGACCTGAACACAAGCTTTGAGTTGATATTTGTAATAATCTCAGGACCTGAAAGATTGTAGCATTTAGTGTGTCTTAAAAATTATGTACTGTACCAGCCATGGATTTTTGTAAATATACCTGTCTCCCTTTTTTGTATTTTAGTAAAAAAATAATAATAATAAATTTAAATAAAAGGGGGTGGTGATGACATGTGAATGGGTGTGGGTATGTGTGTGTGTGTGTTTGTATAAGGCTCTTTTGAGATGAACTGGTGCTTGTTTAATTTCCAGCTCAAATCGGAGCAGGAATATGGACAAACTGCTGCTACTGAACCCTGCACTGAGCCGAGGTATTTCCATTTGGTTAATTAAACGCTAGCTACCAGGAAATGACGCAGAAGTCACGTTCTTCTTCCCACTGCCATCTTGCCTTTGCATTCTCAGTTCTACGTGCCCTTTGAACTTTAATGGTAAAACATTTCAAACTTTGGGTGGTTTGCTTGTCTCTAGTTTTTAGAAAGCTCTTATCACTCCTTCCTAAGAAAAAAGAAGGACAGGTAAATTTTTTTAACCAAAATCACACATTTCATAAAACCCTGATGAATTTTGGATATGTGAGAGGGCATAAACATTCCTAAATATGGACCAGTGAATTTAGTAAATTACTCCCATGAATATACTCCTTCAGTGCAGGGATTTTTGTGGGTTTTTTTGTTTTGTTTTGTTTTTTAATTTTTTTGCAACAGCCTTGCTCATATTCCAGGTGTAGCTAGCAAACCCCTGTTTTTGAAGCAAGAGCCTTATTTGATTCAGTGTAGGTGTTTCCTGTCTATCCTTTGTGACAGGGCCTTTTAATGAGTGTTTTTTCTTTTTGTATATGTTACGTGTTTGTTGTTGTATTAAATAAAGAGGAATGTACATACTACCCTCGTGTCTGTTGTGTTATTGAGTTACCTTGGGTTCTAACAAAACACTGTCAGCTCTGGGGGAGTATCTCCTGCCCATATCACACTGTGCTAGGCTTACAGGGTACAAGAAGTAAAGGACACAGTCTCCTGCCTCCCAGTATACTCACAATTTGCAGTCACATGATAAGTTAAAAGATAATGGTTCAAAATTTGTCACAAAGGTGTGGTCTGTTGCCACCTGACATTTGAGTTCACAGTGGGGAAGAAATGGGACTGGAGTAATCTGGGAAGACTCAGTGCGATAGATGGCATTTGAGGTGGGCCTCCAAGAATTGGTGGAATTTGGCCAAATCAGGAAGGTAGATCATCTGCTGGGAGGGGCATGTTTGGACAAGCGCAGGAAGGCAGAGTGTGGGAGTCCTTGATTGTGACTCACTCTAGGTTTTTTGGGTAATAGGGTATGTGTATATTTGATGATGCTACTGTGGTCAGGACTTGAAATGTAGATGGGGGAATCATACAAAAATAATTCAACCTTAGAAATTCAGGTAAGAGGCTGGGCGCAGTGGCTCACGCCTGTAATCCCAGCACTTTCGGAGGCAGAGGCGGGCGGATCATGAGGTCAGGAGATTGAGACCATCCTGGCCAACATGATGCAACCCCGTCTCTACTGAAAATACAAAAATTAGCTGGGCGTGGTGGCATGTGCCTGTAATCCCAGCTACTTGGGAGGCTGAGGCAGGAGAATCGCTTGAACCAGGGAGTCAGAGGTTGCAGTGAGCCGAGATCGCGCCACTGCGCTCCAACCTGGTGACAAAGTGAGACTCTGTCTCAACAAAAAAAAAGAAATTCAGGTAAGGGGTGGGAGAAGGATGAAGAGAGAGAAAGCAACTTGCCAGAGAAAGTGGATAATTCATTATTTTTAAGTGTATGTGTGATCTGCATAGAAAATATCAAAAAGGTTATTGCTGAAATGGGGTTGTAGGAAAAAATACCAAAAAGGACATACACCCCAAAATATAGAGTGATGGTATGAGTGCTTTTTATTTTTTCCTTTTAAGTGTATTTTCAGTGTGTTGTCATGAAGATGAAAAGAACTAAGAAATTCAAAAGGCATAGACCTCATACATTAGGGGATGAGGGGGACTGTAAGTGCCTTTATCATTTAAGAACAGTTTTGCAAAAGTGTGTTCTTGTCAGCAGTACTCCTCAAGATGATTTTTGACAAAACTAGAAAATCCTGTGGTTATGTAATTGAACTGTACTTAACCATGTTTTCACCATCTTGTAAATGTAAACATATAAAGGTGTCATTGTTAAACAAATTTTTTTAAAAATTATATTTCTACCAAGAGTATTTGGCATGGGACACTTTTTTAATGTAATTCCAATTAACATTAAATTTTTTTTTTTTTTTTTTTTTTTTTTTTTGAGACGGAGTCTCGCTCTGTCACCTGGGCTGGAGTGCAGTGGCCGGTTCTCAGCTCACTGCAAGCTCCGCCTCCCAGGTTTATGCCATTCTCTTGCCTCAGCCTCCAGAGTAGCTGGGACTACAGGCGCCCGCCACCTCGCCCGGCCTAACATTAAATTTTAAAAGGTGGCCAAGGCGGGTGGATCACCTGAGGTTGGGAGTTCGAGATCAGCCTGACCAACATGGAGAAACCCCGTCTTCTACTAAAAATACAAAATTAGCCAGGCATGGTGGCGCACGCTTGTAATCCCAGCTATTCAGGAGGCTGAGACACAAGAATCGCTTGAACCCAGGAGGCGGAGGTTGCAGTAAGCCAAGATTGCGCCACTGCCCTCCAATCTGGGTGATTGTAAGTATAAATACATGTGTGTGTACATAATGCATTAGAAAATATACAAAAGAACATACACCCCAAAATGTAGAGTGGTGGTATCAGTACTTTTTCTTATTTTTCCTTTTACTTAAATATATTTTCTATATATTTTTCCTTTTACTTAAATATATTTTCTATGAACATGGATAATGTGAGTATTGTTTTGTGTAACAAATAGGTGACTTTTTGGTTGAAAAGAGGGAGAAAGAAATGGGAAGGGGCCTCTCCCTGTCTCATCACTGGAAGAAGGGGAAAGGAAGGAATATATTTCTTCCACTCAGACCTTAGTAGATCCTGACACTGGATTTGGCTTGGAGGGAAAATACAATAAACTGCTTGATTGAAAATAAAGATGTGTTGGCCGGGCGCAGTGGCTCACGCCTGTAATCCCAGCACTTTGGGAGGCAGAGGCGAGCGGATCACTTGAGGTCAGGAGATCAAGACCAGCCTGGCCAACATGGTGAAACCCTATCTCTACTAAAAATACAAAAATTAGCTGGGCGTGGTGGCAGGCACCTGTAGTCCCAGCTACTCGGGGAGGCTGAGGCAAGAGAATCGCTTGAACCCAGGAAGCAGAGCTTGCAGTGAGCCGAGATCACGCCACTGCACTCCAACCTGGGCGACAGAGCAAGACTCCGTCTCAAAAAATAAAATAAAATAAAGATGTGTTTTGCTTTGGGAGACTGAGGTGGGAGGATCACTCGAGCCCAGGAGGTTAAGGTTGCAGTGATCTATCCTGGGCAACAGAGGTCTTTTAAAAAAAAAAAAAAAAAAAAAAAAAGTTTCTATTTGGTAGGGGAAAAAAGTACAAAGTACATGGGGATATAATGCGTGCAAAGCAAATCTTCCTACCCACGGTCCCATCTTCCTTCCCCAGAGCAACCACCTATCAATTTCTCCAGTCAAAAGCATACATAGCTGGGCACAGTGGTTACGCCTGTAATCCCAGCATTTTGGGAGGCCAAGGGAGGCAGATCACTTGAGGTCAGGAGTTTGAAACTAACCTGGCCAACATGGTGAAACCCCATCTCTACCAAAAATACAAAAAAATCAGCCGGGCATGGTGACACATGTCTGCAATCCCAGATACTCAGGAGGCTGAGGCAGGAGAATCGCTTGTGCCTGGGAGGCGGAGGTTGCGGTGAGCCAAGATCGTGCTACTGCACTCCAGTCTGGGCCACAGAGTGAGATTCCGTCTCAAAAATAAATAAATACATAAACTTAGCATCCACATACACTGTATCTAGCATTTTAAAGTTAATCTTGGAGGTTATTTCACAGTACATAGAGGTCTGTCTGGTTCTTTGAACAGCTTCATAGTATTCTATAGTTGTGATACCACTTATTGATGGGTGATTAGGTTACTATCAGAGGTAAACCACAATATCCTTTATATATTTGCCATCTGTATATAATGCAAATGGACAGTCAAAAGTTTGCTTTGCCATGGACAATAAATGATCTAACTAGATTTGAGTCTGTCTGAAATCTGTACCACTGCTTCCTATACATACAAAGCTTTGAGAAATACTTGAGAAAATCAGTCTTTTGTTTAAGATTTTTGATAATTGGAAACAGGCAGAAGAGATGCCTTTGAATTTAGTAAGGGTTGGGTTAATGGTGAGATCATACACTTTGCAAAGGGCAATGACAGTCTCTTCTCAGGCAGGCATACTCTGACATGTCATGAGTGTCCTTACTTCAGAAAACATCGGTCCTCCGTATGTGCCTAGGCATAGTTTGCTTTTTCTCCTTCTGTTTATTTGCCTCTTCTGTGTCTCTGTGTTTGTCCCTTCTTCATTTCTCCATCATCTTTTCTAGTAGGGTGGCGTGGTGTGAAGAACAGGTTGACAGCAGACAGACGGGTTCACAGGACCCCATTGTGAAGCTGTGTCACTCTAGACAAGACGCTTTCCCTTTCAAGCGCATTTCCTCATCTGCACAGGGATGGGACCCGAGATGGGTGTGTTGTTCAGATTAGAGACAAGGTATGGAAAGCACCTAGCACAGTGCCTAGCACATAATAAGAGCTTATAAATGGTGGCTACTATTATTCTGTCTCTTGTCTTTTTACTTCTTAAATGTATGCTTCCTCTTGGTCCCCTAATTTCCCGAAAGTATAGAAGTGAAGTTATAGTGTTGTTTAAAAATCTGGTGTATTTATTGCTTAAAGTACAGGCATAGATAGACAGCAGTTAAAATTGTTTCATCACAGGTATCAGAAACCCCTGGCTGAAAAAGTCAAGGGAATCTTCTGGTTCATCTGAGTGGTCTTACAGATACATGGTTTAGTTGAAAAGCGTCATGGAGTGACTCTGTGTCACCAAGATCTAGCTCTGTCTGCTCTGCCATTCCAAGGACCTGGCTCCGCAGGGAGTCCATGATAGCCTCAGTCTGTCTGTCTGTAGTCAAATGCCTGCTGTAGTTTCAAACTATATGTGAGTATGTGCTGTGGATAATTTTCTACTTTGTACTCAAATGCAAAGTAATGCATCAATCATATGCCTTGATTCATAGCACATTGTCATCATCAGTCAGCTCGAGAACTCATTCCCTCACTTCATTATCCACTAAGTTTCTCCTCTTCCTTAGTCCCCACTCTGCTCTGTCCCATAGTCTCCACTCTTACTTTTTTGATATGCGCCCCTTGTTTTGCAGGCATTCTTCAAAGTAAGTAGTATTGTGTTTATGTATACAATTTTAATTCATACCAATGGTACTGTGATAGCCATGTTTCCTGTTTTCTACTTAGATGCATGCATGTTGCTATGCCTCCATTCGGGGTGTTGCTTCTTACTGCTGCACAGATTCCCTAGTGTGCACGCACCACGTTATACACACCTGTTCCCCTCACAGTGGATAACTAGGTTATGTTCAATTCCTTATTACCAAAAACAAGGTGATAGTCTTCCCTTCTGTCAGTTGGGTGCTGATCTTTGCTCATTGTGCAATTGCATTTTGGTGTCTTGTGGATATTAATCTCTTACCAGTTTTAGATGTGTCCGTTACTTTTGTCTGTTACCTGTCTTTTAACTTTGTCTGTGACATCCTTTATTGAACAGAAATCTTTACTTTTTAATTAATCTACTTTTTGTCTTATGTTTGTGTTTGGGACAGTTGACTCATGAAATATTTCCCTAGTCCTACACCACAAAGATATCCTCCAGAATTTTCTCCTATGAGCGTTATAGTTTTGCCTTCACATTTTCATTTACAATCCATCTGGCATCCACCTTTGTATATTGTGTCATGTAGGGATCTAACTTTATTCTTCTATGTTTAGTGAAGCAGTTTTCCCAATGCCACCTAACAGATCAGTACTTCTCCCATTAATTTGTGGTACCGTTTTTATCATACACCCAGTTCTCGTATATGGAAAGATGTATTTTTGAGCTTTGTTCTGTTCCATTGCTTTTTTTATTTCCACACCAGTATCTTACTGTTTTCTATTACCATAGACTTAACAATATGACTTAATATCTAGTAAAGAGAGTCCCATCTCTGTTATTCTATGTTGGCCCAGCTAATTATGGATTTTTATTCTTCCATATAAATTTTAGAATAAACTTTTCCACTTCCATTTAAAATCCAGTTGAAATATTGATTAGGATTGAATTTGCATCAATTCACCTTCTTTGAGGCCTGTAGAGTGGTTTAAGGAGAATAATAGAATCTTTAAGTTACAGATTCTTTTGTGTGTCTTCCAATAAAGCTTTTAAAACTTCTCTACGAAGGTCTTGTTTATATATTAATTTCTAGGTATGTTATAGCTGTTGCTTCCGTGAATTGTATCTTATTCTTTGTTTTCTGATTTGTGGTCGGTACTAAGGAATGCTGTTCATCCTTTAAAGTTGATTTTATATCCAGCAATTTTGCTAAACTGTTATTCTAATAACTCATCTGGTTATTTTATTAGCTTTTCAACGGAAGTGATCATGTAATGTACAAATAACGACAGTTTTATCTCCTCTTTCTTTTTTTTTTTGAGACGGAGTCTCGCTCTATCACCCGGGCTGGAGTGCAGTGACCAGATCTCAGCTCACTGCAAGCTCCGCCTCCCGGGTTTATGCCATTCTCCTGCCTCAGCCTCCCGAGTAGCTGGGACTACAGGCGCCCGCCACCGGCTAGTTTTTTGTATTTTTTAGTAGATATGGGGTTTCACAGTGTTAGCCAGGATGGTCTCGATCTCCTGACCTCGTGATCCGCCCGTCTCGGCCTCCCAAAGTGCTGGGATTACAGGCTTGAGCCGCCGCGCCCGGCCTCCTCTTTCAATTTCACATTTTACATCTTGTCTTAGAGCATTAGACTGATCCTTTAATACTATGCTAAACAGTAATGGGGAAAGTGGCAACTGTGTTCCGTATTTTAATGGGAACATTAAAATCTTGTTCCTTATTGATCTAAGTCATCTCCATTAAGTATGGTGTTATTCTAGATTTTTGGTATATAGTTTTTATGAACTTAAAGTTCTATTCCTAATTTTCTGGGAAGGTTGATTATATGCATGAGTTGAATTCGATCAAGTGCTTTTCCCATAATACCTATATATGATCAACACTGACAGAATTTTTTTTTTTCTTTTGAGATAGAGAGTTATGCTCTTGTTGCCCAGGCTGCAGTGCAGTGGCGCGATCTTGGCTCATTGCAACCTCCGCCTCCCGGGTTCAACCGATTCTCCTGCCTCAGCCTCACGAGTAGCTGGGATTACAGGCGCGTGCCACCATGCCCAGCTAATTTTGTATTTTTAGTAGAGATGGGGTTTCACCAGGTTAGTCAGGCTGGCCTTGAACTCCTGACCTCAGGTGATCCACCTGCCTCAGCCTCCCAAAGTTCTGGGATTACAGGCATGAGTTACCGCACCTGGCCCAGAAATTATTTTAGAAGTGTATTTATGGCTGGGCGCAGTGGCTCATGCCTCTAATCCCAGCACTTTGGGAGGCTGAGGCGGGTGGATCACAAGGTCAGGAGTTCGAGACTAGCCTGGCCAATATGGTGAAAGCCCGTCTCTACTAAAAATACAAAAATTGGCTGGGCGTGGTGGTGGGCGCCTGTAGTCCCAGTTACTGGGGAGTCTGAGGCAGGAGAATCACTTGAACCCAGGAGGCGGAGGTTGCAGTGAGCCGAGATCACGCCACTGCACTCCAGCCTGGACAACAGAGTGAGACTCTGTCTCAAAAAAATAAATAAAATAAAATAAAATAAAAAGTGTGTTTGTAGAATTATTTATTTATTTATTTAGACAGAGTCTCACTCTGTCACCGAGGCTGGAGTGCTATGGTATGATCTCAACTCACTGCAACCTCTGTCTCCCGGGTTCAAGCTAGTGTCCTGCCTCAGCCTCCCAAGTAGCTGGAATTATAGGCATGTGCCATCGCACCCAGCTAATTTTTGTATTTTTAGTAGAGACAGGGTTTCACTATGTTGGCCAGGATGGTCTCAAACTCCTGACTTCAGGGGATCTGCCCATCTTGATCTCTGAAAGTGCTGGGATTACAGACTTGAGCCACTATGTCCGGCCAGTTTTTAGTTGTTTGTAATCTCCTGTGTGTTTGTTTCTGTTTTCATGCTGTGCTTTGTTTAGATGCATCATCTTACTCTTTTTTTTTTTTTTTTTTTTTTGAGACAGAGTGTCGCTCTGTGGCCCAGGCTGGAGTGCAGTGGCCGGATCTCAGCTCACTGCAACCTCCACTTCCCGGGTTCACGCCATTCTCCTGCCTCAGCCTCCCGAGTAGCTGGGACTACAGGCGCCCACCACCTCGCCCGGCTAGTTTTTTGTATTTTTTAGTAGAGACGGGGTTTCACCGTGTTAGCCAGGATGGTCGCGATTGACCTCGTGATCCACCCGTTTTGGCCTCCCAAAATGCTGAGATTACAGGCTTGAGCCACCGCGCCCGGCTGCATCATCTTACTCTTAATCAGTCTTGCCATTCTTCCTTCTCAATAACTTTTCAAAGAACCATAAATGTTTTTGGATGCATGTATATTCATTATGGTTATATCTTTTTGGTATAATATCTTTTTAAAAATATGGAACGCTTCACGAATTTGTGTATCATCTTTGTGCAGGGGTGGTGCTAATCTTTGTATCATTCCAGTTTTAGTATATGTGCTGCTGAAGCAAGCACTGATACAATGTTCTTTTACCAATATGATGTCCTTCATTTTTCTTTGTGACTTTTTCCCTGTCTGGTATTAAATTTAATATCTACATATCCATACCCCAAATAATATCTCGTTGTATGAATATGTCACAGTTTACCCATTCATCAGTTGACAGACACTTGGACTGTTTCCACTTTTTAGCTATTATGAATAATGCTCCTATTAACACTTGTGCTCAAGTTTTTATGTGGATATATGTTTTCAGTCCTCTTAGGTATAGACCTGGGAGCGGAATTGCTGGGTTTCATGGTAACTATGTTTCATTTGAGGAATTACCAAACTCTTTTCCACAGTAACCAAACCATTTTACGTTCCCACCAGCAATGTATAAGAGTTCCAGTTCTGGGCCGGGCGCGGTGGCTCAAGCCTGTAATCCCAGCACTTTGGGAGGCCGAGACGGGCGGATCACGAGGTCAGGAGATCGAGACCATCCTGGCTAACATGGTGAAACCCCGTCTCTACTAAAAAATACAAAAAACTAGCCGGGCGAGGTGGCGGGCGCCTGTAGTCCCAGCTACTTGGGAGGCTGAGGCAGGAGAATGGCGTAAACCCGGGAGGCGGAGCTTGCAGTGAGCTGAGATCCGGCCACTGCACTCCAGCCCGGGCGACAGAGCGAGACTCCGTCTCAAAAAAAAAAAAAAAAAAAAAAAAAAAAAAAAAAAAAAAAAAAGAGTTCCAGTTCTGGCCGGGCACAGTGGCTCAGGCCAGGCACAGTGGCTCACACCTGTAATCCCAGCACTTTGTGGGGCAGAGGCAGGCAGATCATCTGAGGTCAGGAGTTCAAGACCAGCTTGGCCAACATGGTGAAACCCTGTCTCTACTAAAAACACAAAAATTAGCCGGGCGTGGTGGCAGGTGCCTGTAATCCCAGCTACTGGGGAGGCTGAGGCAGGAGAATTGCTTGAACCTGGGAAGCAGAGGTTGCAGTGAGCTGAGATCGCGCCATTGCACTCCAGCCTGGGGGACGAGAGCGAGACTTCATCTAAAAAAAAAAAAAAAAAAAGTTCCAGTTCCTCTACATTCCCATCAGCATTTGTCATTTTTCATTTTTTAAATTATGGCTATCATCTCCCAGTGGGTATAAGTGGTATCTTGTTATTCTTTTGATTTGAATTTTCATAATGACTAATGGTGTTGAACATCTTTTCATGTGCTTAGTAAGTTCTTAGTATATTAAGTATAATATATGAAGTATAAAAGTACTTATTCCAGTAGAGTTTTCAAAGAGGCTTCTGTGCTGGTTTTAAACTTGTTAAAACCTTGTATGTCTGAAAGTATCATCTTTGCTTCTTCACATTTAAATAATAGTTTAGTGGGATGTAATTTTCTAGGTTCTTTTCCTTCATCACTTAGAAATATAATTTTATGGCCATACACGGTGGCTCATGCCTATAATCCCAGCACTTTGGGAGGCCGAGGCAAGCAGATCAGCCTGGCCAACATGGTGAAAACCCATCTCTACTACAATTACAAAACTTAGCTGGGCATGGTGCCAGGGGCCTGTAATCCCAGTTGCTCGGGAGGCTGAGTCTAGAGAATCGCTTGAACCTAGGAAGCAAAGGCTGCAATGAGCAGAGATCGCGCCACTACGCTCCAGCCTGGATGGCCAGAGTGAAACTCTGTCTCAAAAAAAAAAAAAATTTATATATCTATCTCTATATATAATTATAAAAAATATAAAAAATATTTAAAAATATATATGTGTGTATATATATATATAGTTTCATTGCTTTTTTGTCTCTAATTTTTCTGTTAGGAAGACTAATGCCAGTCCAATTTTTATTCTTTTGTGAACTATATTCCTTCTTTCTATAAGCTTTTAGAATTTTTTTTTTTTTTTTTTTTTTTTTTTTTTTTTTTTTTTTTGAGACGGAGTCTCGCTCTGTCGCCCAGGCTGGAGTGCAGTGGCCGGATCTCAGCTCACTGCAAGCTCCGCCTCCCGGGTCCACGCCATTCTCCTGCCTCAGCCTCCCAAGTAGCTGGGACTACAGGCGCCGCCATCTCGCCCGGCTAATTTTTTGTATTTTTTAAGTGGAGACGGGGTTTCACTGTGTTAGCCAGGATGGTCTCGACCTCCTGACCTTGTGATCCGCCCGCCTCGGCCTCCCAAAGTGCTGGGATTACAGGCTTGAGCCACCGCGCCCGGCCTAGAATTTTGTTTTCTTTTTTTTTTTTTTTTTTTGGTCTTCGATGTTCCTAAATTTCTTTTTTTTTTTTGAGATGGAGTCTTACTCTGTCACCCAGGCTGGAGTGCAATGGTGTGGTCTCAGCTCACTGCAACCTCTGCCTCCTGGGTTCAAGCAGTTCTCCCACCTCAGCCTCCCGAGTAGCTAGGACTACAGGCCAGTGTTCCTAAATTTCATTACAGTATGTCAAAGTTTAGATTTTTCCTTCTCTATTCTGTTTGATGTTCCACAAGACCTTTGCATTGCGATCTTTTTATCATTAATCTTTATTATTATTATTTGAGATAGGGTCTTGCTCTGCCATCCAAGCTGGAGTGCACGGCTCACTGCAGCCTCCACCTCCCAGGCTCAACTGATCCTCCCACCTCAGCCTCCCAAGTAGTTGGAACTATATGGTGCACACCACCACACCCAGCTAATTTTTAATTATTTTTTAGAGACAGGGGTCTCACTACATTGCCCAGTCTGGTCTCAAAATTAATCTTTAAAACTTCACACTTAAGCTTTTTTTTCTTCTTCTTCTTTTTTTTTTTTTTGACTCCCAACATGAAATACACACACTTACAATTTTTTAACACATTCTCTTTCTTACATCCATTTTCTCTTTTTCTGAAACTCGTATTAGGCAGATATTGACACTAATATTTTCCATATCTCTTAAACGTTCTTTGGTATTTTCCATATCCTTATTACTTTTCGGTACCTTCTAGAAAAATTTCTTCAGCTGATTTAGATCATTATTCATATTTCAGCTATTCTTGTTGTTTTGGCTTTTCTTTTTTTTTTTTTTTGAGACAGAGTCTTGCTCTGTTGTCCAGGCTGGAGTGCAGTGGCACGATCTTGGCTCACTGCAACCTCCACCTCCTGTGTTCAAGTGATTCTCCTGCCTCAGCCTCCCAAGTAACCGGGATCACAAGTGCCCGCCACCATGCCTAGCTAATTTTTGCGTTTTTAGTAGAGATGGGGTCTCACCATGTTGGCCAGCCTAGTCTCAAACTCCTGACCTCGTGTGAGCCACCCACCTCGGCCTCCCAAAGTGCTGGGATTACAGGCGTGAGCCACCGCGCGCAGCCCAACTATTATTGTTTTTATCCACTCTACTGAGTTTGTTACCAACTTCATATCAGTGTTTCCACTGGATTCTGTGCCACTGCTTGTTCCTCGTTACCATCCTTTTATCTCTCTGAGGATCTTTGTTGTGCTTATTTTAGAGTCCTGATTTGTGTAGGACAGTTTGTCTCCTTTGATGTGATTGTACTCTTAAAATATCTGGTGATTTTAACCTCCGAGCTTGTTTCTCCCTGAGCTTATCAGCTTCCTTAGCTGGTGACATAAAGTCAGGGGCATGGGCAAGGTCCAGCCCCCAGCTTGTGCTTTAGCAAGTGGGCCGGGAGCACCAGCAGCCTTTCCTAGCGCAAACTTCTAGGCACCTGAGTCAGACCTGAACTTAGACTGTGGGTCTGACTGTGCAGTTTACTGTTTTCTACTAACTTGCTCATGGTGGCTTATTTCTCTGTGTGTTTAGTGATTTTTGTGTGATATATCCCTGCACTTAAGAACTTTATGGACATTCCTTGAGGCCTGGATATTTTGTTTGTGTTTTTAAGACAGTGTTTCACTGTATGCCCAGGCCAGAATGCAGTGACATGATCATTCCTCACTGCAGCCCTGACCTCCTTGGCTCAAGTGATCCTCCCACCTCAGCCTCCCAAATAGTTGGGACTGCAGGTGCGTGCCACCACACCCAACGAATTTTTTTTTAATTTGAGGCCTGGATTTAAAGAAGAAGGATTTCTTCTTTAGAAAGGACTTACTTTAGAGTCCTCTCCTTTAGAGAGGACTTGCTTTGCTTCTTCCAGGTTCCTAGGGACATTACTGACCCAAGGCTGACCCTTTCAAATTAATTTTCAGCTTAGGATCTCTGGGCTGCGAAGTTAGGATGGATTTCAGCCACAAATTCATGCAAGTGGTAAGAGCTGGTGGTTAAGGACTCCTGTGGGCGGTTCTCCGGCTGGTGGTTAAGGACTCTTGTTGGGGGCTTTTCCACCCTGCCCCCCCCACAACACTGCAGTGAAGACAGAAAAGCTTCTTCTCAACAAGGTCAGGGATGCTTTTTTCATTCTCAGCAATTTCCTGTCTTTGGGGCCCCAGCATTAGGCAAGAGTGCAAGAATCTCTTTTTTTTTTTTTTTTTTTTTTTGAGATGGAATGTTGCTCTGTTGCCCAGGCTGGAGTTCAGAGGTACAATCTCAGCTCACTGAAACCTCTTGCCTCCTGGGCTCAAGCAATTCTCCTGCCTCAGTCCCCTGAGTAGCTGGGATTACAGGTGGGCACCACCATGCCTGGCTAATTTTTGTATTTTTAGTAGAGATGGGGTTTCGCTATGTTGGCCAGGCTGATCTCAAACTCCTGACCTCCAGCAATCTGCCATCCTTGGCTTCCCAAAGTGCTAGGATTACAGACATGAGCTGGGATTATAGGCATGAGCCTTGATCTGCTGTCCCACCATGCCTGTCTGGGGCCTTCTTTCCTTTTAGTTGCCTGAGGCAAATTAAAAATCCAGACTCTAAAGCCAGTTGCGCAGATGCCTACCTGTAGTCCCAGCTACCTTGGAGACTGAGGCAAGAGGATTGCTTGAGCCCAGGAGTTCAAGTCCAGCCTGGGAAACACAGCAGATGCTTCATCTCTAAAAAATAAAAAATGATAAAAAAAATTCCAGCCTCTAGGCCACCAGGGATTACCACAGGCCCTCAAGGCAAACACTGCTGTTCCTGTTCTCCTTCCAGGTCCTCCTCCTTCTGACCTCCAGTTATTCTGGTCTCCTTTACTTCCCTGTTAGCTCAGTCATGCTTTAAAGTATTTTTTATGTATTTATTAATTTCACCCAACACTCAAAGTAGTCTCTATTGACAGAGATTTCTCTGCACATCTAATTATCCATAATTTCAAAAACAAAAATTCTGACCAGGCGCGATGGCTCATGTCTATAATCCCAGCAGTTTGGGAGGCCGAGGCGGGCAGATCACCTGAGGTCAGGAGTTTGAGACCAACCTAGCCAACATGGTGAAACCCCGTCTCTACTAAAAATACAAACATTAGCCGGGCGCAGTGGCTCAAGCCTGTAATCCCAGCAGTTTGGGAGGCCGAGGCGGGCGGATCACGAGGTCAGGAGATTGAGACCATCCTGGCGAACACGGTGAAACCCCGTCTCTACTAAAAAATACAAAAAACTAGCCAGGCGAGGTGGCAGGTGCCTGTAGTCCCAGCTACTTGGGAGGCTGAGGCAGGAGAATGGCATAAACCCAGGAGGCGGAGCTTGCAGTGAGCTGAGATCTGACCACTGCACTCCAGCCTGGGCGGCAGAGAGAGACTCTGTCTCAAAAAAAAAAAAAAAAAATACAAACATTAGCCGGGAGTGGTGGCGGGTGCCTGTAATCCCAGCTACTCAGGAGGCTGAGGCAGGAGAATCGCTTGAACTGGGAGGCGGAGGTTGCAGTGAGGCGAGATGACAATACTGCACTCCAGCCTGGGCGACAGAGACTCTGTCTCAAAAACAAAACAAAATTTCACCCAACACTTTAAGGTAGCCTATATTGACAGAGATTTATCTGCACATCTAATTATCCATAATGTCAAAAACAAAAATTCTGGCAAAGTGCTGGGATTTTAGTCACAGTGGCTCATGCCTATAATCCCAACACTTAGGGAGGCCGAAGTGGGCGGATCACTTGAGGTCGGATGTTAGAGACCATCCTGGCCAACATGGTGAAACCCTATCTCTACTAAAAATACAGAAATTAGCCAGGTGTGTTAGTGTGCACCTTTAATCCGAGCTACTCAGGAGGCTGAGGCAGGAGAATCACTTGAAGCCGGGAGGCGGAGGTTGCAGTGAGCCAAGATCATGCCACTGCACTCCAGCTTGGGCGACAGGGTGAGACTCCATCTCAAAAAAAAAAAAAAAAGAAAAAGAAAAGAAAAACATCCCCTATATATTTTGTATAAAAGGTCATATTAACATAAGGATGTAATATATAAATATGTAATAATTCTGTATTAGCTGTGCCTTCACACAGCCCGCTTCCTAAGTCAGGCTGTCATGAGGCACCTGTGGCACATCAGGTATGCTGGCATGAGGAAGGGGTTACTTTTTATAATGATAATTTCTTTTACTAAAATGGGACCCTTTCTGTGTCAGTTTCACCAGAGACCCCAAAGGCTGAGAACAAAACAGTAGGTGCCAAGTACTTCCACATTCTAAAGGCAGGAGGAGCTAGATCACTTTCGCAGCTCATGCTGAGATTGTAAAACCATTAGCTCCACATTGGGAAGGATTAGCTTGGCATCCACATCCCAGCCTTGGCGGAATGTGAGAGGATTGCTTTGGAGCAGTTGTCTGTGTGCTGGACATGGCCCTTCTCCCTAGGCAGGAGGGGGTGGGTGCCTCATCTTCAGCTCGTGCTAAATAATGGAGCACTTCAAGAGGACCTTTTGGAAAGTGTGACATGTCTTCTGGGGTTTGAGGGACACATGGACTGGGATTTGACTCCCAGTCAAATGGTGGCTAGCCCCTGGAGATGGCCGCCTTTGGCATGGTTTGCACTCTCAGAGTTCCTGCAGGCCTGCCGTAGTTTTCTAGAAAGGGAGGCAGCCTTGTTCCAGCCAAAGGGAACACCGGAGGGATGGGATAACCTCAACGGAGGGGAGGACTTCTGGAGCCTAAGGGGCTGGACAGGTATCCTAGTGTCCAGCTAGAGAAGGTGTAGCCTCCGGGGGACAGCAGGTGGCCTGGGGGTGGAGACTCTCCAGCACCCATGAGAAGACACCTAGGAGAAAAGAAGCACCATTTGGAATCTGTCACTCCCAGACTCAACTCATGGAGTGAAACCTGACCTTCTTCCCCTGCTTCCCCAGGACAGCAGCAGGCCAGGGACAGCAGCCAGCAAGGCTGGAGGAGGCAGTATGAGAAAGAGGAATGACACTGACGGTGACCCCACAGACTCCAGGCTGGAGAAGGAGAGAGGCTTTCAAGTCATTGACATTTGAAGTTTTGAGATGACACTGGATAAGACTAATACCTAGAAAAAGAGACTTTTCTTTTTTTCTTTTTTTTTCTTTTTTTGTTTTTGAGACAGAATCTTGTGTCACCCAGGCTGGAGTGCAGTGGCACAATCTCGGCTCACTGCAACCTCTCCCTCCCAGGTTCAAGTGATACTCCTGCCTCAGCCTCTGGAGTAGCTGGGACTATAGACACGTGCCACTACGCCTGGCTAATTTGTCTATTTTTAGTAGAGATGGGGTTTCATCATGTTAGCCAGGCTGGTCTTGAACTCCTGACCTCAGGTGATCCACCCACCTCAGCCTCCCAAAGTGCTGGGATTATAGGCATGAGCCACCGCGCTCAGCCAAGACTTTTTTTTTTTTTTTTTTTTTTTGAGACGGAGTCTCGCTCTGTCACCCAGGCTGGAGTGCTGTGGCCAGATCTCAGCTCACTGCAAGCTCCTCCTCCCGGGTTCATGCCATTCTCCTGCCTCAGCCTCCCGGGTAGCTGGGACTACAGGCGCCCGCCACCTTGCCCGGCTAGTTTTTTGTATTTTTTAGTAGAGACGGGGTTTCACCGTGTTAGCCAGGATGGTCTCGATCTCCTGACCTCGTGATCCGCCCGTCTCGGCCTCCCAAAGTGCTGGGATTACAGGCTTGAGCCACCGCGCCCGGCCAAGACTATTTTTTAAGAAAACAAAAACAAAACAAAACAAGAAACTCTTTAACCTGTTTGTTACCCAAAAGAGGCTGGAAAAACTATAAATGTCATCCAGGCCTAGGAAAGAACATATCATTACAACTGATTTGTAGGAGCACTCCTGAGAAAGCAAAGTTGTTTTTTGTTCATACCTTAGCTCCTTCAGCAAAAGGCTGCATGGGAGTGTAGAAGGACAGGTCAGGGAAACAGGTGGGCCATGTCCCCTGGCCCTCTTGACCCACTTACAGGCCAGGGCAGTGTAAGCCAGCAATGGGAAGATGTTTCATTGGAACTTTGGAGTTTTCATGTTATACCATCTGGACTTTTTTTTTTTTTTTTTTTTTTTTTTTTGAGACGGAGTCTCACTCTGTCGCCAGGCTGGAGTGCTGTGGCATCCCACCACACCCAGCAAATTTTTGTATTTTTAGTATAGACGGGATTTCACCATGTTGGCCAGGATGGTCTCGATCTTGATCTCCTGACCTCATGATCTGCCCGCCTTGGCCTCCCTAGGTGCTGGGATTACAGGTGTGAGCCACCGCGCTCAGCTGGATTTTTTTTAAAAACCAAAGAGGAAGATTATCCTGCCATTTCCTGGAAAGGCTGTGTAAACCACCCCCAGTTTCACACAGGACAGAAAGAAGTCACACAGGACAGAAACCAGTCACTTGCTGACAAGTGGCAGTGATGAGAAGGAATCACTCACTCTCTCCTTGCCTCCAGCAGGTCCAACTTGCCTGTTATGGGTTTCATAATATTCTGAGTATTATCATGTACTGCAGTTTCCATGCCGCAGGATGTCATCAGTGGGTTAACTTGATTAAAAGCAAGACCTTCAAATAACAGAAACTACTATGTAATGGAAAGAAGCCATGAAAATCTCATATACAAGAATTGTTGGCTGGGTGCAGTGGTTCATACCTGTAATCCCAGCACTTTAGGAGGCCAAGGTGGGCAGATCACTTGAGGTCAGGAGTTCAAGATCAGCCTGGCCTACATGGGGAAACCTCGTCTCTACCAAAAAATACAAAAATCAGCTGGGTGTCAAATGTCAAAATTAATCACCTAGTTTTCTTTTACAGAAGAGTCAAGCATTTCTCATATACTGACCTCTCCTTTGATGACAAGAGGCTGTCAGGAGTGTGCTGCCCTGAGGTTCACAGCATATTTTTGGCAATCAGGCTTCGTTCCCAAATTTTTATATGCTACTTTCCGTATTACAGGGACTAGAATTATGGAAACTGCATTTCTTAATTCCTCTTGCCTGCAAGCTTCTGGACTGAATTTTTTTTTTTTTTTTTTTTTTTTTTCTTTGAGACAGAGTCTCACTCTTATCGCCCAGGCTGGAGTTCAGTGGCGCGATCTCGGCTCACTGCAACCTCTGCCTCCCAGATTCAAGTCATTCTCCTGTCTCAGCCTCCTGAGTAGCTGGGATTATAGGCGCCCGCCACCACACCTGGTTAATTTTGGTATTTTTGGTAGAGATGGGGTTTCACCATGTTCGCCAGGTTGGTCTCGAATAGATGTGATTTTTTTGTACTCATGCAAGTTCTCGTAGGTGCAAGGAAAAAGTGGTATTATTATTTTGGAGGCCATGGTAGACCTAAAATCCCACAGTAGCCTCCAAGTGATCCATTAGCCCCATCTCAGTGCTTTGGGGCCTCTGCCATCAACAGAGGTTTCCTGCATTTTCCTGACCTGGGTGATAGAAACAACCAAGCTCCCGTACTCTGAAGCACTGTGTGGTGGCAGGCTTCCCCTAGCTCCTAATTCCCGCTGCTGTTCTTATGATGTCATAAGCATTTAAATACCTTGCACTCAATTCCTGTCTGCTTGAAAGGCCTACAGTGGTTCCCTTTTTCTTGCTAAACCCTGACTAATATGGATGCCTAGCTGATACTTGGGAAAAAATGGAGATCCTTGATGGGTCTCTTTAAGTTAAAAATTTTTTTAAGGTTTAATTAGACATTAACTGCCAATTGTAAAAGAAACTTATACTATGAAGAGAGAAATTTGAAAAATGAATGTTTAGAAATGTTTATCACTGTGCAATTTTGTTGCCTGAAATAATGTGCTAAAGATTTTTCAGAATATGGCTGGCTGCGGTGGCTCACGCCTGTAGTCCCAGCACTTTGGGAGGCTGAGGCAGGCAGATCTCCTCAGGTCAGAAGTTCGAAACCAGCCTGGCCAATATGGCGAAACCCTGTCTCTACTAAACATACAAAAATTAGCCGGGCACAGGCAGGAGAATCACTTGAACCTGGAAGGCAGAAGTTGCAGTGAGCCGAGATTGCGCCATTGCACTCCAGCCTGGGCCTCAGAGTGAGACTATGTCTCAAAAAAATAAATAAACAAATAAGATTTTTCAGAACAATGAAACATGCTGAATTACGTTGTTGTCAATAAAATGCACAATCATAATCTTTCTTTACTGAGAGAAATTAGGACTTTTTTTAGTGTTGATAAAAATATTTTCAAAATAAGTGTTTTTAAAACATTTCTATTTTTTCATATTTTATAATGCTTCAGTAGTAAATGTATATAATTTTAAAATAAATACAAAGGCTTACAGGGGAGGGACAAGACTTTTACTGATACGAGTACATAATTTAAAAGTTTAGAAATTTTTTTTTTTTTTTGAGACAGTCTTGCTCTGTCACTCAGGCTGGAGTGCAATGGCACGATCTTGGCTCACTACAACCTCTGCCTCCTGGGTTCAAGTGATTCTCCTGCCTCAGCCTCCTGAGTAGCTGGGATTACAGGCGTCTGCCACCACACCCGCCTAATGTTTTGTTTGTTTGTTTGTTTGTTTGTTTTGAGACGGAGTCTCGCTCTGTGGCCCAGGCTGGAGTGCAGTGGCCGGATCTCAGCTCACTACAAGCTCCGCCTCCCGGGTTTACGCCATTCTCCTGCCTCAGCCTCCCGAGTAGCTGGGACTACAGGCGCCCACCACCTCGCCCGGCCGGCTAGTTTTTTGTGTTTTTTAGTAGAGACAGGGTTTCACCGTGTTAGCCAGGATGGTCTCGATCTCCTGACCTCATGATCCGCCCGTCTCGGCCTCCCAAAGTGCTGGGATTACAGGCTTGAGCCACTGCGCCCGGCTGCTAATGTTTTGTATTTTTAATAGAGATGGGGTTTCACCATGTTGGCCAGGCTAGTCTCGAACTCTTGACCTCAAGCAATCCACCTGCCTCGGCCTCCCAAAGTGCTGGGATTTGAGGCATGAGCCACCGTGCCTGGCCAAAATCACTGCTTTCAGACACAACATCTATAGCATCACACTCAACAGAAATGCATGCACACACATATACTCTGATGTATACTCATTTTCATCAGTCCTGACACTTGCCCACCAAAATCTCCCCCCAATTATGGTAGCACATCCAGGTTGCCAGCCCTTGCTGTAGTTGAAGAGTAAAGATTGGGCCCTCGGAGTCTGTCCCCAGGACATAGTAAACTGTTGTCCCAGTTTCACTGGTCATAGTAAACTGTTGTCCCAGAACTCCTTTACCTTCACACAAAGCTTGAAGGACAGGATGGAGGAGACCTGACAATGGCTGGGGAGTGAAGGTAGGGTTTCTCTAGTTAAAAACATGGGCATTGCACCGGGCGTGGTGGCTCATGCCTGTAATCCCAGCACTTTAGGAGGCTAAGTGGGGTGGATCACTTGAGGCCATGGGTTTGAGACCAGCCTGGTCAACATGGAGCAACCCCATCTCTACTAAAAGTACAAAAATTAGCTGGTTTGATGACCAGCCTGGTCAACATGGAGAAACTCCATCTCTACTAGGAATACAAAAATTAGCCGGGCATGGTGGCATGTACCTGTAGTCCCAGCTACTCGGGAGGCTGAGGCAGGAGAATCGCTTGAACCCAAGAGGCAGAGTTTGCCGTGAACCAAGATCTGCCTGGGCAACAGAGCCCGACTCTGTCTCAAAACAAACAAACAAAAAATGGGCATTGCCCCATACAGCATATGTACACACACATGTTGAAAATGGCAGAACCCTCCTATCATTTGCCTCTCAGCTCAAATATCACCTTCTCAGGAAGGACCTCCAGAACACATTACAAAGCAGCAGGTCCAGTCCCCAGTCCTGGCTTTATTTTCCCAATAGCACACATCACGCTTTGACAAACTTTGTTTTACTTGTTATTTATCATTATCTGCCCGTCTCTCGAACAGAAGTTTTGTGAGGATAGGAACTTTTACCTGTTTTGCTTGCTCTGATTTCCTTAGCACCTAAAAGAGCGCCTAACTCATAGCAGGTGTGCAGTAAAATTCATTGAATGATAAAATATTTGCCTTCCCAGGCTTCCTTGAAGCCAAGACATGGGCACATCACCCAGGCCGTGCCAATTAGAACCACCCACTTGAGAACATGACCCAGATGATGAATTAGACTCATCCTGGCACACGTGGGAGCAGAGAAGCCAGCCACTGCCAGTGTGCTGCAGCAGTAGCTTTGGTGCAGGTGTCCAGGTCCGGTCAGGGCCACTGTGTCAGCATTGCAAACTGTGGTGACTGTGCCTGGGGATGTTTTCACTGGACCAGATCTGTGGCAGGATTTTGGGTGAGGTTGTTGGCTATGTCACTCCCAAGCCTGGTCTCTAGCCTTACCATAAAATTGTGAGAAGCACCCTGCATCCTTTTAATAAACGTATTTTCTTCTTCTTCTTTTCTTTTTATTTTATTTTATTTGTTCATCTTTTTTGAGACGGAGTTTCACTTTTGTTGCCCAGGCTGGAGTGCAATGGCGCGATCTCAGCTTACCGCAACCTCTGCCTCCCGGGTTCAAGCGATTATCCTGCCTCAGCCTCCTGAGTAGCTAGAATTACAGGCATGTGCCACCACACCCAGCTAATTTTGTATTTTTAGTAGAGACGGGGTTTCTCCATGTTGGTCAGGCTGGTCTCAAACTCCCGACCTCAGGTGATCCGCCCACCTCAGCCTCCCAAAGTGCTGGGATTACAGGCATGAGCCACCGTACCCAGCCCAGAGCCAACATTTTATTATTTACTCTGTGTATTAGTCTATTTTGTGTTACTATCAGAGAATACCGCAGATTAGGTAATTTATAAAGAAAATTTATTTATCATAACTCTGGGGGCTGGGAAGTCCAATATCAAGGTGCTGGCGTCTTTGTGTTATGTCAGAAGGCAGAAGGACAAGAAAGCAAAAGGGGCCCAAACTCACTTTTATAACAAGCCCACTCTAGTGACAACGAACACTCTGCAATAACAATAGTAATGCACTCTGTCCTCATGACCTCATCACCTATTAGGCCTCACCTCCCAACACTTGCACTAGGAACCTAGTTTCCAACATATGAACTTTGGGGGATACATTAAAACCATAGCACTCTGCCTGAATGAACTAATAGCATAGAATGGAAGGTAAGAGTCTTCTGGCAGTTCAGTAAATCCAGAATTCTTATCACCCATTAACACAACAGTTATTGAAGACTTATTTCCAGAAAATTATCCCATTTCTTCAGGGCTGGCTAAAATCTGCTGCATCTTAGAAAACTGCTTAAATTTCTATCACAAGGAGAATAACTGATAGAATTCTCCCTAATCCCTCCTGTGTATTTGCCCTTTAAAACCGTATACTTGTGAACTAGAGGTTGATAAACATGAGTGTGAATGGGACAGATTAATTCATTATCCTTAAGTTATATAGTTTCCTCTTCTGTTGACTCTGAAAGTGTCAGGATTCCAGCTAGGGTTTGAAAGATTATATCAAAAGGGGCTGTATTTGTCTATTTTCACCCTGCTATAAAGAACTGCCTGAGACTGGGTAAGGTATAAAGAAAAGAGCTTTAATTGATTCACAGTTCCACATGGCTGGGGAGGCCTTGGGAAACTTACAATCATGATGGAAGGTGAAGAGCAAGCAAGGCACGGCTTACATGGTGTCAGGGGAGAAAGTGAAGGGGGAGATGCCACACTTTAAAACCATCAGCTCTAGTAAGAAATCACTATCATGAGAATAGCAAGGGGGAAATCCACCCCCATGATCCAATCACCTTTCACGAGGCCCTTCCCTTGGCATGTGGGGATTACTATTTGACATGAGATTTTGGTGGGGACACAGAGCCAAACCATATCGGGGCCACAGCTAGAGCCAGTGGACCCTGACAGGGACCTAGGACAGAAGAGCTGCTAGAGTGAGAAGTCCTGACTCTGAGCAGTTGCATCCTGGCTCACGTGGAAGATGAGACATAGGTCATCTAGCTTGTACTGGGAAAGAGTCCAGGGAAAATTAGTATGAATCATGACTCACACCAAAGATGAACCAGCATCAGCATTATGAAACTCACAAAAACATGTTAAATCAGAAATCAGATAGTCAGGTATGGTGGCACATGTCTGTAGTCCCTGCTATTCAGGAGGCTGAGGCAGGAGGATTGCTTGAGCTGGGGTGGTGGAGGCTGCAGTGAGCTATGATCATACCACTGCATTCCACAACAGACTGAGACCCTGTCTCAAGAAAAAAAAAAAAAAGGGAAATAAATTAGAAACCTGTCAATAGAAACTAAAGATTAAACTCAAACGCAGAGGTTTTTAGCAGCAATTTAAAAATAATGAACTTCAGGCAGGCCGTGGTGGCTCACACCTGTAATCCCAGCATGTTGGGAGGCTGAGATGGGAGGATTACTTGAGCCCAGGCATTTGAGACCGACCTGGGAAACATAGCAAGATCCAATCTCTATTTTTTTTTTTTTTTGTAATTATAAACTTCAAGGCCAAAGGCAGAAATTAGTGTGAAATAAAGCCAGGGAATGATTTAGAGGTCAGTATGGCCAGTTGCTGTGGCAAATTTTTTTTTTTTTTCAAAAATAAGACTTGTTTCTTCTTTTCTTACAGGGGCCTTGCCTCAGAGATGTCTCTGAACAATTTGGACCCTGACACCCTGACAAGAAGGGTAAAGGAGAAATTGGGATACTCTTGTGATTCCCCCAGTCAACCACTGTTCCAGTTGCTCATCTGCTGAGACAGCAGTTCTTGACCCCAGCTACACATTAAGCTTGAAAAAAAGAAAATTACTGTTGCCTGGACCCTAGCCCAACTTGTGAATCAGAATTTCTGGGAGTAGGTCCCAGTCACTGGTGTTTTTGAAAGTTTCCCTGGGTAATTCTAATGTATATTCAGTATTGAGCCCCACTGGCCTGACACTTTCATTCCCACTGAAACAGAACTAATCCACTACAGAGAAGAGAAGGTTGTTCCATTCTAAGCCATAGGAGTTTTTAGTTTTCATAGCTCCAAACCCACAGGAACTGGCAGGAGAGCATTCTTACATGGGCGATGGAGGTAGGAGCTCCAGGAAGTCTCAGAATATCTTGTGCCAGTATGTTTCTACTTGTACAGCTATTTAAAATGAGGGCCAAACCCTTCTTTGGAATCCAACTTTGCTCTAGGCTGGTTGGCTGCCCCCAGACCAGGATTTAGCACCCACAAACTGAGAATGGGATCAGAGGATTGGGGCCACTAACATAACTGGAAAGGAAAAGCAGAAAAACATTCTCCCAAATCCTGTTCAATTAATTCACCAAATAGCTGTGGCCATGGATGCAAAGGTACCAAGGTGCAATGATTAAGAACTCTAGCTTTGGGGTCAGATAGTCCTGGGTTCTCATGCTGGCTCCACAAGGTCCACAAGTTGTGCACTCTGGGCAAGGTACCATATGAGCCTGAAGTCCCCAACTCCCCCACCACCAAAAATCCCCAGAAAAGAGTTGTCTTGTAGTCAAGCCCTTATAACACCTCTCATATTATAGGGTGCCCTCTCAATTACTTTACTTGGAAAAATAACTATTTGCTTCAAATGTACATCACCTTAGATGACCTCAATTAATGCAAGTTTGGGGTATCTATAGAGGCCAAAAATCAAACAATCAGTTTTTTAAGTGTCAGAGAAATTTTTCAATTTTTAAGTGTATGAGAAATTCATAACATTTATCATTCTTAAATATGTTTTAAGTGTTAAATATATTTTCATTGTTGTAAAATAGATCTCCAGATCTTGTAGAACTGAAACTGTGTACTCATTAAACGACTCCTTTTTGCCTCTTACCTCCAGCTCCTGGTAACCACCGTTCAACTCTCTTTATCTATGACTCTGACAACTGTATGTAGATACCTCATGTAAGTGAAATCATGTAGTATTTGTCCTTCTGTGACTGGCTTATGTCACTTAGTGTAATGTCTTCAAGGTTAGTCATGTTATTTGTCATGTGACAGGATTTGCTTCCTCTGTAAGGCTGAATATTACATGCTATGGATAGACCACATTTTATTTATCCATTCATCCATTGATGGACATGTGGGTTGTTTTCGCCTCTTGGCTATTGCGAATAATGCTGCCATGAATGAATGTGGGTGTACAAATATCTGTTTCTACTTTCAATTCTTTTGGATATATACCCAGAAGTGGGGCTGTTGAATCTTTTTTTTTTGAGACGGAGTCTCGCTCTGTCGCCCAAACTGGAGTGCAGTGGCCGGATCTCAGCTCACTGCAAGCTCTGCCTTTCGGGTTCACGCCATTCTCCTGCCTCAGCCTCCCAAGTAGCTGGGACTACAGGCACCCGCCACCTTGCCCGGCTAGTTTTTTGTATTTTTTAGTAGAGACGGGGTTTCACCGGGTTAGCCGAGATGGTCTCGCTCTCCTGACCTTGTGATCTGCCCGTCTCGGCCTCCCAAAGTGCTGGGATTATAGGCTTGAGCCACTGCGCCCGGCCGGGGCTGTTGAATCTTATGGTAGTTCTATTTTTAATTTTTCGAAGAACTGCCATACAGTTTTCCATAGCGGTTGCACCATTTTACAATACCACTGTTGGGTTTTTCTCACACCTCTTCAACACCAAATGAGGGTAGTTGTTTCTTTCCCTTCCTGACACCAACCTATTCTCCAACTCTCCAGACACCAACCAAGAATCCTACCATTCAATTCCATTTTGACAGTAACTACCCAGAGTTACTATAAGACTCACAGGTTGAAGCATTCAGTCCCACAAGACTGCCTTCACTTATACGACCTGGGCCAGTCTCTAGCATTGGGTCCCCAAGTTACCCACACTTCTGTCTGACATAACTATAAATTCAGGGGTTCCCACAATCCTCCCAGATTTGATAATTTGCTAGAATGACTCACAGGACCCAGGAAAGTGCATTACTTACTGTCGTCAGATTATTATAAAGGATACAACTTAGGAACAGCCAAATGGAAGAAATGCATAGAGCAAAGTATGGGGATGGGATAAGTGGAGCTTCTGTGCCCTCTCTGGGTATACCACCCTACTAGCACCTCAATGCATTACCAACCCCGAAGCTCCCAAAACCCTGTGGTATAGAAATTTTAGTGGCAGTTTCATACACAGTCATATGTAGGCCTGACTGATTCAACCATTGGCCATTGCTGATGGACTCAATCTATAACCTCTCTCCTCTCCCAACAGAGGCATGGCTTTCAGGAAGAGAAAGTATTTCCCCTCCACTGAAACCAGGGCAGGCAATTAGGAGGGTTGTGGAGAAAGGATGAGAGGGTTTTTTGTGAGTGAGCTACTCTGTTGAAAAGTGGATCTGGGCCGGGCGTGGTGGCTCACGCCTGTAATCCCAGCACTTTGGGAGGCTGAGGCGGGTGGATCACGAGGTCAGGAGATTAAGACCATCCTGGTTAACACGGTGGAAACCCCATCTCTACTAAAAATACAAAAAAATTAGCCAGGCGTGATGGCGGGCCCCTGTAGTCCCAGCTACTCAGGAGGCTGAGGCAGGAGAATGGTGTGAACCCGGGAAGCAGAGCTTGCAGTGAGCGGAGATGGTGCCACTGCACTCCAGCCTGAGTGACAGAGCAAGACTCCATCTCAAAAATAAACAAACAAACAAATAAATAAATAAATAAAAGTGGATCTGCTGGACATGGTGGCTCATGACTGTAAACACAGCACTTTGGGAGGCCAAGGTGGGTGGATCACTTGAGGTCAGGAGTTCAAGACCTCACTGGCCAACATGGCGAAATCCCGTCTCTACCAAAAAATACAAAATTTACCTGGGTGCAGTGGTATATGCCTGTAATCCCTACTTGGGAGGCTGAGGCAGGAGAATTGCTTCTTGAACCCAGGAGGCAGAGGTTGCAGTGAGCCGAGATGGTGCCACAGCACTCCTGCCTAGGCAGCAGAGTGAGACTCTGTCTCAAAAAAAAAAAAAAAGAAAAGAAAAGAAAAGTGGATCTAATGGAATACAGCTTTTCCTTCACTGAGGTTTCACCTTCCAGCTTGTTACTGCTATCAACCGATGTCTGAAAATGGGTGAGTACAGTACAGTTAGATGTTTTGAGAGACCACATTCACATAAACTTTATTATAGTATACTGTTATAATTGTTATATTTTATTAGTCATTAGTCTCTTACTGTACCTTATTTATAAATTAAACCTTGTCATAGGTATGTGTGTATAGGAAAAAAACAGTCTATATAGGAATCAGTACTACCTGCAGTTTCAGGCATCCACTGAGGGTCTTGGAACGTACAGCCTTCGGATAAGGGGGAACTACTGAATCGGCACAGAGTGAAACTACGATGGTTTGAAAAAGCCCATAATGTGCTGGGGAATGCTGCATAGAAGCCAATATTATGGCACTGTTTTTTGAGGGAAAAAAAAAGCTTTATTATCACAAGTCAACTGGCAAGGAGATAGGAGGGAGGCAGCAGCCAAACTTGTCTCTCCAGTCTACAGGTGGGTCCAGCTTTTATGGCCTGGCCATCTCGTCCGAGGTGATGCCAATGCAGCTGGTCTGCCAGGCTAGTGGTGGTAACAATTAGGAGGTTACAGCCCTTTCTACTGCACATGCCTGGACAATTTTGGCTCCATGTCACCTGTCACAACTTAAGCAATGGTTAATCAGCTTGAGCTTGTCCCACGGCTACAAAAGGAAGCTCAGTCCCTAGATGACTTTTTAGAGCAGAGCTGCCCTACTAACCTGGAATGACCACTTCTAGAATATTATGCAACATAAATATTTTTTATTTAATTTTTAATTTAAGCTACGGTGTTTGAGGTCTCTTTGTTATAGCAGTTTAGCATTTAATTAATACATATAGGAAATCAGTTCAGAAAGAAGACAACTGATATACACAGAGTGTTCTGACCTGACTTCATCTGCTTCAGGTATACAATTTTTATTTATTTATTGTTTTTGAGATGAAGTTTTGCTCTTCTTGCCCAGGCTAGAATGCAGTGGTGCGATCTTGGCTCACTGCAACCTCTGGCTCCCAGTTCAAGCGATTCTCCTGCCTCAGCCTCCTGAGTAGCTGGGATTACAGGTGTCCACCACCATGTCCGGCAAAGTTTTGTATTTTTAGTAGAGACGAGGTTTCACCATGTTGGCCAGCCTGGTCTTGAACTCCAGATCCACCCGCCTCGGCCTCCCAAAGTGCTGGGATCATAGGCGTGAGCCACTGCTCCTGGCCTTTTTTCTTTTCTTTCTTTTTTTTTCTTTTTTTTTTTTTTTTTTGATACAGAGTCTTGCTCTGTCACCTAGGCTGGAGTGCAATGGTGCAATCTCAGCTCATTGCAACCTCCGCCTCCTGGGTTCAAGCGATTTTTGTGCCTCAGACTCCCAAGTAGCTGGGATCACAGGTACGTGCCAGCAAGCCCGGCTAGTTTTTGTATTTTTAGTAGAGATGGGGTTTCGTCATGTTGGCCAGGCTGGTTTCAAACTCCTGACCTCAAGTGATCCGCCTGCTTCAGCCTCCCAAAGTGCTGGGATTACAGGCGTGAGTCACCATGTCCGGCTAAAGTATACAATTTAATGGTTTTTTATATAACTGAAACCACTACCCCAAATGAGATTTCTGTCACTATAGATTGATTTGCATTTTATATAAATGGATCATATAGTATGTAGGCTTTGTGTCTGGTTTTGCTCAGGATAATGACTTTAGATTCATCCGTGTTATGCATCAGTAATTTGTCCCTTTTTATTGCTGAGTAGTATTCCACTGCAGATATGCTACATTTTATTTATTCTTCCCTGTTGATGGACATTTTAATGAGTCTATTATTCACACATTGAGTGTGACTCCAAATGTGATGTCATTTCTTTTATATTCACCTCATTTTCAAGTGGTCAAGCAGTCGCTAAGCAACAGCTCAGTGCCTAACACTGCAGCAGTTTCTAGACTGACTTGCTAAACTTCCACAGACCCAGTCAAGAAGGAGATAATGAGTCCAATAGGTTCAGATAGTTTATTATTTACACAGACAGCAAAAGCAAGATGGTGTCTGCTCCCATGTCCCCAGTCCAGCAGGATGATGATGAATCACAGAAAGCAAATGATAGCTTAAGTGGTGGATTGCTCTACCATGGAGCCAAATCCAACTGCAGCCAAGGCATTTTATAAACTTATGCAGAAGTCTGCAGCTGTACCATAAGTTAGAATAAAGTGGAAAGTTCTGTGCTCAACTGACATTAGAGAAGTTGATAAGAAATGGCCCTGTAGCAGTCTCCCAAAAAATAGGGATGAGAAACTGCCTTACAGTAGCTCCTTACCAGGCATATCCCCTTTTTGCATCAGGAGCAATCACAGGGCTTTCTGCTGAAAAGTGGGGAAGTAGATTTTGGGGCTGCCTAACTGCAATATATGTGGCCTACATGGAGACATGCATGGTTGCCAAGATGTCGTAGCAGACCATTCCTACACTCATCTTATACCATAATGACATCTTTTTTTTTTTGAGATGGAGTTTCACTTTTATTGCCCAGACCGGAGTGCAGTGGCACTATCTCAGCTCACCGCAACCTCCACCTCCCGGGTTCAAGTGATTCTCCTGCCTCAGCCTCCTGAGTAGCTGGGATTATAGGTGCCCGCCACCACGTCCAGCTAATTTTTTTTGTATTTTTAGCAGAGATGGGGTTTCATCATGTTGGCCAGACTGGTTTCGAACTCTTGACCTCAGGTGATCCACCCACCTCGGCCTCCCAAAGTGCAGGGATTACAGGTGTGAGCCACTGCACCTGGCTTCCATAATGATATCTTAAGTCACATGTCATAACAAAAATGCACTAAAAAATGACTAGCAGGATGAATTTGTGTAATTCACTGAGCTTAAGATTTCTCATATAAAATAAAAGTAGCACCTAAATGAATTCCAAGGTCACTTCTACGTCATTTGAATCAATTCAGAATTGTGACTGTACCAAACGATTGTCATTAAATTCATCATGCTAGGTGCATTCAACCTGATAGTCAGGTTTCACCTCAGTAAATCATATACTTTCCCTCAAGTCTTCTTATTACAAACAGCATAGCAAATAGGAACTAAAGAAGTAAACTGTTTAGGTTTCTTTCTTTCTTTTCTTTTTTTTTTTTTTTTTGAGACGGAGTTTCGCTCTTGTTGCCCAGGCCGGAGTGCAATGGCGCGATCTCGGCTCACCACTACCTCCGCCCCTGGGTTCAAGCGATTCTCCTGCCTCAGCCTCCCGAGTAGCTGGATTACAGTCATGCACCACCACGCCTGGCTAATTTTTTATTTTTTTCATAGAGGCAGGGTTTCTCCATGTCAGTCGGTCAGGCTAGTCCTGAACTCCCGACCTCAGGTGATCGGCCTGCCTTGGCCTCCCAAAGTGCTGGGATTACAGGCATGAGCCACCGCGCCCAGCATTTCTAAGAGTCTCAGGAAAACTGTCCCCCTGGAGGTTCTATGCCATCTCTATTTGACAGTTACTGGAAAAATGATGGCAACTGAGAGAGCTGTCTCAAGATATCATCACTCAGGTACGACATATTCCATAATGGTGGACCATCTGCAAACAAAGCTAACAGCACTTTGCAGGTTCTATCGTGGAGATCAGCTATTCCAGGGTCAGCCCCAAAGAACATAGCTCCACATGGGAGCTATATTACGTCATCATCATGACCCAGATAGGTACCAAACTCTCTGGGTGATAGCTTTAATTTAATTCATTCGTTTTAATTATTATTTTATTATGTTTTAATGTTTTTACTCTTTTAAAACCTTCTGGCTCGGCACAGTGGCTCATGCCTGTGATTCCAGCACTTTGGGAAGCCAAGGCGAGCAGATTACTTAAGGTCAAGAGTTCGAGACCAGCCTGGCCAACATGGTGAAACCCCATCTTTACTAAAAATACAAAAATTCGTCGCGTGTGGTGGTGCACGCCTGTAATCCCAGCTACTCCGGAGGCTGAGGCAGGAGAATCACTTGAACCCGGGAGACGGATATTGCAGTGAGCTGAGATTGCGCCACTGCACTCCAACCTGGGTGACAGAGAGAGATTCTGTCTCAAAAATAAATAAATAAACCACTTCAAAAAGAAAAAACAAAATGTCTGGTGTGATGGCTCACGCCTGTAATCCTAGCACTTTGGGAGGCCAAGGCGGGTGTATCACTTGAGGTCAGGAGTTCAAGACCAGTCTGGCCAACATAGTGAAACCCCATCCCTATTAAAAACACAAAATTACCATCCTGGCTAACAAGGTGAAACCCCGTTTCTACTAAAAACACAAAAAATTAGCTGAGCTTGGTGGCGGGGCGCCTGTAGTCCCAGCTACTCGGGAGGCTGAGGCAGGAGAATGGCATCAACCTGGGAGGCGGAGCTTGCAGTGAGCCGAGATTGTACCACTGCACCCCAGCCTGGGCGACAGAGCAAGACTCCGTCTCAAAAAACAAAACAAAACAAAATTATCTGGGCATGATGGCATGAGCCTATAGTCCCAGCTACTCGGGAGGCTAAGGCAGGAGAATCACTTGAACCCAGGAGGTGGAGGTTGCAGTGAGCTGAGATCGTGCCACTGCACTCCAGCCTGGGTGACAGAGTGAGACTCCATCTCAAACAAAACAAAACAAAACAAAACAGAAAAACCTTCACAAAAAGAAAAAAAAATTTTTTTTTGAGACAGGGTCCCACTCTGATACCCACGCTGGAGTGTAGTGGTGTGATCAAGGCTCACCACAGGCTCAAGCAATTCTCCCACCTCAGCCTCCCAAGTAGCTGGGAATACAGGCACACACCACCACACCTGGCTAAATTTATTTTTTTTTTTGTAGAAGTGGGTTTTCGCTGTGGCCCAGGCTGGTCTCAAACTTCTGAGCTCAAGCAATCCATCTGCCTCAGCCTCCCAAAGTGCTGGGATTACAGGCTGGGATTACAGCCTCCCAAAGTGCTGGGATTACAGCCTCCCAAAGTGCTGGGATTATTGTTATAATAATAATAACAATTATTATTATTTTAGAGATAGGGTTTCGCTGTCATCTAGCGTGCCATACAGTGGAGAGATAATAGCTCAGTGCAGCCTGGAACTTCTGGGCTCAAGTGATCCTCAAACTACCGTGTAGCCAGAACTACAGTCATGCACCACCATATATACAGCGATCTATTTTTTTGTTAAGATGGGGTCTTGCTTTGTTGCCCAGGCTGCTGGCTATCACTGTACACTCAGTTAAATAATTAGTTGGTGTGTCTAGCCAAAAAGTACTATCCGAAAACCCTGAGTATCTGAAAATACGTAAGAGCGGGGAACTTTTTTTTTTTAAGACAGGTTTGCGCTCGCTGTGTCACCTAGGCTGGAGTGCAACCTCTGCCTCCCGGGTTCAAGCAATTCTCCTGCCTCAGCTTCCAGAGCAGCTGGGACTACAAGCACGCACCGCCATGCCCAGCTAATTCTTGTATTTTTAGTGGAGAATGTGTTTTTGTCATGTTGGTCAGGGTGCTCTTGAACTCCTGGCCTCAAGTGATCTGCCTACTTTGGCTTCCCAAAGTGCTGGGATTACAGGCATGAGCCACAGCACCCAGCCAAGAGTGGGGAACATTTAAAATGGTAATCTTGAGAAAGCTGTTTAAGATGTTAAAGTTCCTTAATTTAGCCAGTGTGGTAATCAGCTGAGGGTGCTGAAGAGTGACCTATAATGAGACTGGGTTTTGAACAGAATCTTACACGTTAATACAAATGAGTTTACTACATTTTGTATTTATTATCAGGAGCATTTTTTTCCTAAAGACAAGGCAGGGTATCAGGCTAAGGAGATGACAGGAAAGAAGAAAATCATCTAAAAACTTAAAAACACAATAAAGTTTTAAATTTTTTTCTAAAAAGAAAAAATAAAAAGGCAGAATCATCAACGCAGCTTTTTTTCCCATGAAGTAGGCACACCATGTTTTTACCTGTTCTTAACTTTGAATCCTACTGCCCTTTTTTTTTTTCTTCCTTCTTTCTTTACAGACTAGAAGTCTGTGGGGCTGTTCTGTTTGGCATGCAGTCCTTTTTTTTTTTGAGACAGAGTTTTGCTCTTGTTGCCCAGGCTGGAGTGCAGTGGCGAGATCTTGGCTCACCACAACCTCCGCCTCCTGGGTTCAAGCAATTATCCTACCTCATCCTCCCAAGCAGCTGGGATTACAGACATACGCCATCACACCCAGCTAATTTTTTATTTTTAGTAGAGATGGGGTTTCTCCATGTTGGCCAGGCTGGTCTTGAACTCCTGACCTCAGGTGATCCGCCCACCTCGGCCTCCCAAAGTGCTGGGATTACAGGCGTGAGCTACCGTGCCCAGCGGCATGTAGTACTTTTAAAGTATTCATTAGTAGCCAATATTTAGAAGGAAAGCTATAGCATTAAAACAGATTTCCAGAGTTTCCTGAAAAATAATTTTTTTAAAAGGATTTGCTTTCCTAAAATGGCAACAATCAGTGGAGGTGAGTAATGGCTGCCCCCTGGACAGGTGGGCTAGGTGCTGTCCAGTTCACCAGGTTTCCAACCAAGTCAGCTTTCCTCATTAATGAACAATTGATGTTCCATTTGTTTGTCATTCCTGCTCGGTAGCTTATGTCTCCTAGCCATTGGGGCCAGACAGTGCCAATTCCTTTAGGAGCTTCAGACTAAGCTGTTATGACTATCCTACCAAGGAGTAAAGCCTGGTGAAGAAACAGGCTTTTCTGTTAGGCACAGGGCTTTCGGAGCTGAACAATTTCCCAGTCTGATGGAGGAGACTGACAACTACAGCACGGAGTAGTGGCCATGTACCTACATTGAGTTATTTATGATGAGTAAATAAAGGGAGCAACAGGGGACCAGAGGAGGTGAAATGTGTAATTTTCACCTCGCCGTATTGACCTCAAGGACCTAGACATGCGTCTAACCTAGACTTCTGGAGTAAACTGAAGCCCAAAGGGTAAAGAGGCATATTAACAGAAATGGTTAAGTTTCAGGCAGAGGGAGTAACATGTAAGGTGTGTGGTGGGGAAGAGACAAGCAAAGTGGAGATACCTGGAGCAGAGGGTGACAAGAAGCGAAGTGAGAGATGAAGATTAAGATATAAGCGAGGATCAATTTATGTCGTCTGAACTTACGGACAATGGGAAGCCCCTGTGATATACCGTAAGTAAGGGTAAGTTTACTGGGACTCTGAAGTGATTTGTTCAAGTTATACAATTAGGAAAGGAACCAAAAAATGAACTGCTAATTTTAAAAATTAATTCCTAATCAATGTACTATTACTTCTTCGCTGTCCCATGTTTATCGTTGACCCACCAATTCAAAGGACACGGCACATGTTTCCTTTTTTTTTTTTTTTGAGACGGAGTTTCGCTCTTGTTGCCCGGGCTGGAGTGCAATGGCGCGATCTCGGCTCACTGCAACCTCCGCCTCCAGGGTTCAAGCAATTCTCCGGCCTCAGCCTCCCGAGTAGCTGGGATTACAAGCATGCGCCCCCACGCCCCACTAATTTTGTATTTTTGGCAGAGACAGGGTTTCTCCGTGTTGGTCAGGCTGGTTTCACACTCCCGACCTAAGATGATCCGAGGCTGATCCGCCCGCCTCAGGCTCCCAAAATGCTGGGATTACAGGCGTAAGCCACCGCGCTCCGCCTGCGGAAATGGCCTCAACGCTTTAACCGGAAGCAGAAACTGACCGCGGCAGGCACCACCTAACGGCCGCTGGAGCAAATTCCACCCGGAAAGTCGCAACACCGGAAAAGGTCCGTCTGTTTCCGGTAAAAACCCAACAGAGATGACGTTCAGAGGGCGAGTCTCGAATATCCGGCCAATTTGCCCAGCGCGCTGTGCTCCGCGACGACGCATGCCTGCTTTTGCGCAGGCGCGGGGACTACTGCGCAGGCAAGCGCGTACGCAGACGCGTGCGCGCGCCCGTTCAACGTCCGGAGCATCGGTGCAGTTTCGAGGGTAAAGCGTTTGGCGCAGTAATGTGGACTTTTGTTCTCTAACTACAAGTCCCAGCATACGTCACCTCTCACGTGGGCGCTAGGTGTGGTTTCGTGGGATAGGGTAAGGCAAAAATGAAATGACGATGACGTACCAAAGACGAAAATAATTGAATATGTTGTTTGAGCGCGTCGTTCACAGAAGCCCCAGTGGCCTAATGGATAAGGCATTGGCCTCCTAAGCCAGGGATTGTGGGTTCGAGTCCCATCTGGGGTGGCCTGAAGTTTTTGGCCTTTACAATACTTTTTTTCCCTTTCTAAACAAAGCGAAATATGCCAACTTTACTTTTTTTTTTTTTTTTTTTTAATGGGAAGCGCGTGTGTTTGTGTTTTTACTAGCTGCAATTTTCGAGAATCTGCACACTCCCACGTCCTTTCTCTGAGCCGCAGGTGCCCTGGGATTTGGGGAAACGTCAGTACGTTGACTTTTGATACCCCTTCTATAAATCATTTTAAAATGTCTTCTCAGCGTGTTCCGTATGAAATCCACACCCACACCCCGCGCCGGGCCCGCTCCTCCTGAGACTAAGCGGTTGGTCGGCTAACGGGCATCTTAAATGACGCCGTGAAGAAAGGCCCCTATTTACCCAAATCCTTGTTCTGGGTTAGAGGACCTGGTAGCGTCAGTTAACGATCGGGTTTCGTTTGCTTTTCTTGTTAGGGCGCCCCTCGGCCTTCGATTAATAAGGCTCGATAACAACGGACAAGTGAGCGGTTCCACTGCTAGTCAGTCGATAGGAGGAGCCTGTAGTCTGTCCGACCGTACCATTAGGCGCCTGGGCGGGAGGAGGGGTTTTGCAGGGTCGTAGGACGCCGTCGGCCACCAGGCTCGGAGAAGGACAGGAAAATGGCGGCCTTAGGGTCCCCGGCACGCACTTTGCGAGGACTTCTGCGGGAGTTGCGCTACCTGAGTGCGGCCACCGGCCGACCCTATCGCGACACCGCGGCCTATCGGTACCTTGTGAAGGCTTTCCGTGCACATCGGGTACGGGAGCCATGTCCCAGGTTCTCCACGTGCTGGGGAGGGAGGAAGAGTCGGGTCTGGGCTGGGATGGGGAGCACGGTGTCTAATTCCTGCATTTCTGAAGCCAACCCTCCCACGGAGCACTGGTTCTGACCAAACCAACCCAGGCCCTAGGCTCCATGCTCTGGCATAAACTCGGGGACCAAAGGACCGGCGGGGGCGCAGAGCCGCTCTGAGGACGTCAGTCTGTCCTGCAGAGGGGCGGACCCGTCCCGAAGGATTTCATTGGCTGGTCTGTTGCCTTTGTGGAGGGTAAAGTCAGGAAAGTGGAATAGAGGAAATGCTGGGGGTTAAAGAATGATGATGGACTTGAAGGGTGTACTGTCACTAGATTTAAAGCCACAGCATCTGGCCAACAATCTCCTCATCCGTCCCCTAGAAAAGTTATTCCAAGAAGCATTTCTTTTTGAGACGGAAAAGAAAAACTGGACTTTAGGGAAGGAAACTTGCTGCCCTTGAGCAATGTTGGGAAAGGGAGAACGATCAACTGTCGAATTTCTGAGCCATGGACGTCAGAATGTAAAATCTTAGAACTCAAATTCACCTAGTTTTTAAAAGGTAACAACTTAGGGGCTGTGCTAGGAACCTAGTCTAAATAGGAAGAATCCGATGCACATGGGTCCTGTCCTTTAAGAAGCTTGCTTCCCACCTGAGGAGCCATACAGTAAAGCACTTAGGATAAGTAAGTGCTCAAGGTGTAGACAACAGGGGCGGGGGTATAAAGAAGGGGTAGTTAGGGAAGGTTTTCCGGAGGAAATTAATCAGGGACCTGAAGGCTAATTTGGAGTTAGCAAGTAAATTGGGGTTAGGGTCCAGATTTAAAAGCTAGACAACTGAAAGCCAAAGGGGAGAACAATTGCCAATTGAGAGTGGTTTAGCCCTAGGGTGTGGTGGGTGAAGTGGAGATAGATGAGGTGGTAGGCCGAACAAGAATTTAAACTTTTTTGTAAGTGTAATGGGAAGCCATTCTAAGATTGCGATCTCGGCTCAGCGCAACCTCCGCTTTCCCAGGTTCAAGCGATTCTCCTGCCTCAGCCTCCCAAGTAGTACACGCATGCGACACCATGCCCCGCTAATTTTATTTTTCTTGGAGACGGGTTTCTCCATGTTGGTCAGGCTGGTCTTGAACTCCCGACCTCAGGTGATCCGCCTGCCTCAGCCTCCCAAAGTGTTGTGATTACAGGCGTGAGCTACCGAACCCGGCCCCATTCTAAGATTTTTATGGAGGTGACATGATTATAGTTGTACCTTATGGGGATAACAGTACCCTTGAGAGAGACTTGGTAATGGTTCTGAAATTCATGGTGCATTCCGGAAATACCACTCTGGAATGCACTTGAGCATAGGGGAAATGGTTTCTATTTCCTTCAGGCTCAGAGCTAACTCAACCATCCCATTTTCTCTATGCTTTCCCTCTGGAGAAGGGATTCTATTAGGGAGAAACCTCCCTTCACAGGGAAAATGCAGTGTTCTATGTCATTTGATCTCTTTTATGTTCTTGTGATCTATTTACTGTTTCCTGTCTATTGCTGACTCTTCTGTCCTCATGATTCAGGCTCAACCAAATCAAGGGCAGTATTCTATCCTACGTTAACCTAGAATTCCCATGTCAAATTCCACACGTTTAGGCTTATATATTAATAGAAATGGATGCTATGATTTGTTAATGCTTGATATTGGTGTTGATTTCTTATAAAATTTTAATTACTAAAAAGTTAAATTTGTATTAAAGCAGATTAATAATGTTTTTAAGCAGCTAACGAATGTTGCTTTCAACATGATCTGCAGATCCTAAAACCCACATTCTAACAGCATGGGCAATATAGTGTAGTGAGACCTCTCCAAAAAATTTGAAAATTATCCAGGCGTGGTGTCCCATCCTCTAGTTCCAGCTAATTGGGAAGCTGAGGTGGGAGAATCACTTGGGCCCAAGAAGTCAATCAAGGCTGCAGTGAGCCATGTTCATACCACTGCTCTCCAGCATAGGCCACAGAGCAAGACTCTGTTTCAAAAACCAAGAAGCCACACACATTCTAGTTTTCAGATTCTAACACTAGATATTCAAATAGAGAAAGGGGATTAGGCCAGTAGCAGTGGCTGACGCCTGTAATCCCAGCACTCTGGGAGGAGGTGGTGGGTGGATCGCTTGTGCCCAGGAGTTCAAGACCAGCCTGGCAACATGGTAAAACCCTGTTTTCATAAAAAATGGCCGGATATGGTGGCACGCATCTGTAGTCTCAGCTACCTGCGGGGCTGAGGCAGGAGGATCACTTGAGCTGGGGAGATCAACAGCCATGTTCATGCCATTGCACTCTAGCCTGGGCAACAAAGTGAGACTCTGTCTTAAGAAAAAAAAAGGTGGTAAAACTTTTGTTTTTAATGGTAAATATATTTTCTGTTAATGAAAACAAGGACCAGCATCCATTAAAGTACTTCTGTGGCAAAAAAAAAAAAAAAAAAAAGGTGGGGGAGGGGATTATGTAGGCAGTGGTGCCCAGATTAATCCACACTTGGACGTGGCTCCTTTAGTCACTCAGAGTTATGTACACATCCCCATCTCACTTTTCCTGCCCCTTTCTCACAGCCTTGAATACAGAACTAGTCAAAGAGTGCAGTGAATCTCATAAGTTAAGTATGATGAAGAAGAAAGGTTTGGAGTCATTTGGGGACTTTGGAATGGATATGGAATTTCTAGCTTCTTAAAGTCATGAGTCCAGATTTTTCAGATGGATAAGCAAATGGTGAGAGCAAGAACAACCATTTTTCAGTAACTCTGGGGATTGGTTCCAGGACACCCCCCAGCCCCGCTCAGGGATACCAAAATCCACAGATGCTCAAGTCCCTGAGATAAAATGCTGTAGTGTTTGCAGTATAACCTATGCACATCCTCCTGTATACTTTGTTATCTCTAGATTATAATACCTTGTGCAATGTAAACGCTATGTAAGTAGTTGTTATACTACATTGTTTAGGGAATAATGATAAAACATGTTTGGTAAGACATGATCATCCTTTTATTTTTTTCTGAGTATTTTTGATCAGAAGTTGATTGAATCCAAAGATGCAGAATCCATGGATAGGGAGGGCCAATTGTAATAAGTAATATGAACATAAGCATACTACTTTTATACATAAAACCTTCATTTGTTACTATTTAGCACAAAGCTATCATTTTTCAGACAAAGTAAGTTTTCAATTTTCTTTTTGTTGTTGTTGTTGTTGAGATGGAGTCTCGCTTTGTTGCCCAGACTGGAGTGCAGTGGCCTGATCTTGGCTCACTGCAAGATCTGCCTCCTGGGTTCACATCATTCTCCCGCTTCAGCCTTCCAAGTATTTGGGACTACAGGCACCTGCCACCACCCCCAGCTAATTTTGTTTTTTTGGGTTTTTTTTTTGTATTTTTAGTAGAGACGGGGTTGTCACCGTATTAGCCAGGATGATCTCGATCCCCTTACCTCGTGATCTGCCCGCGTCGGCCTCCCAAAGTGCTGGGATTACAGGCGTGAGCCACCACGCCCGGCCAAGTTTTCAATTTTCATTGTAATGAAAGGTATATGCCACATTAATTAAAGTCACAGAAATATAAATAAAGCAATCCTTTATTTGCTTGAAAGGGAGAAAGTTCTACATTATATTATTTAGGTGACATTAATGATCAGTGACCTAATTATAATTTCCATATCTACCATTAACCAACCTCTGAGCATCTCTGAGCTTTAGTTTCCTCATCTGTAAAATGAAGGAATTGAAACTAGATGACTTCTTGCAGTACTGACTGAATACAGGAACATTCAATGCAACTCCTTTTAAAAATCCAAAGTAGAGGTCAGCTTTACTAATAATTATGGAGTGCCTTTATAGATGTAGTAGAGGTCAGCTTTACTAATAATTATCGACTGCCTTTATAGATGTATTAAGTATATGTGTATATACATACATGTCTGTATTTCCTCTGTGCAATTTACTTTCACTCTAGTGAATACTTATTTATTAAATCTGTCTCTGTGGACCTGTATCTGTAGCTGGGTTAAGAGTTTCTGACTTGCTGCTTCTCTAGGTCACCAGTGAAAAGTTGTGCAGAGCCCAACATGAGCTTCATTTCCAAGCTGCCACCTATCTCTGCCTCCTGCGTAGCGTCCGGGAACATGTGGCCTTACATCAGGAATTTCATGGCAAGGGTGAGCGCTCAGTGGAGGAGTCTGCTGGCTTGGTGGGTCTCACGTTGCCCTGTCAGCCTGGAGGGAAGGGCTGGGAGCCGTGAACATGGAGAGTATCCTCGGATGCTACATTCATAGGAGAACTGAATAATTTCTATCAATATGTATTTACCATTAAAATTTTTTTAAGTTTAAGATTTTTCTTTGTAATTTTGTTTACTAGTTCTTACGGGAATTAAGTGGAGGTTTCATCTTTACTCTCAGTTTTTTTTACTCTGAACTTTTTGCAGTAGACTAATGTTGTTTTTCTACTTAAAAATTTTTTTTTTGGCCGGGCACGGTGGCTCAAGCCTGTAATCCCAGCACTTTGGGAGGCCGAGACAGGCGGATCACGAGGTCAGGAGATCGAGACCATCCTGGCTAACATGGTGAAACCCCGTCTCTACTAAAAAATACAAAAAACTAGCTGGGCGAGGTGGCGGACGCCTGTAGTCCCAGCTACTTGGGAGGCTGAGGCAGGAGAATGGCATAAACCTGAGAGGCAGAGCTTGCAGTGAGCTGAGATCCGGCCACTGCACTCCAGCCTGGGCGACAGAGCGAGACTCCATCTCAAAAAAAAAAAAAAAAAAAAAAAAAAAAAAAAAATTTTTTTTAATTTAAAAAGTAGTACAAGCCTTGGCCAGGCACGGTGGCTCACGCCTGTAATCCCATCACTTTGGGAGGCCGAGGCAGGTGGATCACCTGAAGTCGGGAGTTCGAGACCAGCCTGACCAACATGGAAAAACCCCATCTCTACTAAAAATACAAAATTAGTTGGGCGTGGTGGCACATGTCTGTAATCCCAGCTACTCAGGAGGCTGGGACAGGAGAATCGCTTGAACCCGGAAAGCGGAGGTTGCGGTGAGCCGAGATCGCACCTTGGCACTCCAGCCTGGGCAACAACAACAAAAAAGTAGTACAAGCCTTTTGTTTAAGGAATTCAAATGTTATAAAATAAGAGAAGCCCTCTTTTCCTTTGTTCCTCCTCCCTTGTCCCCGTTACCAGGTGGTCACTATTACTAACAGTTTGATGTGCGTCTTTCCAGATCTTTCCTATACATATACAGTTATACATACATACTTCATTTAAAAATACATAAATATGATGTGTTACAGTCCTGGCAGGAAATAGGTGGCACACTCAAATAGGGCCATTGAGAAGAGTTAAAGGGATACATAAAGGTGTGGGCGAATTAAGGTCGAGATGGTGAAGCTCTTAGGGGTTCTCAGTAGTAGAGAGGTCTTTTTATCTTTTAGTTTTAATTGGGCAGGGTCAAACCAGAATAGGTTAAGAGAGACTCTCTAGTGGAGAGTTCTCACCTCCCCAGGCCTGACCAGTGCAGGCTCTTATGTTGAGGAACATGGCCACAGCTCAGCTGTAATCCACAGAGGGGGATGGATGAGTACATTGACATCTCTTTCTGTCTCCTAATCTTGTCAAGTTGTTCCTCCTCTTGAACTCCCTATCTGGGCAAATAGCTCCACCATGCACTTGCTAACCAAGACAGAAACTTGGGCTTCATTTGGTATTCCCCTCTCTCCTTATTTTTCACAATTATTCAGCAATTTCAGCTTCTGCAATAGCTCTAATAACCTTCTCCCCCTCTGTCTCCACTGCCTCTGTCCTAATTCAAGCACTGAGAATCTTTTGGCTGAACCAATAAAATAGTCTCCTAAAGGGTCCCTTTGCTTCTTATATCCTTATTTCCTCAAAAATCATTCTCTTTCTGTGAATTTCCAACACTTATTTACCTTTGGCTCCTTTATGGTATATATCAGTTTCTTCTGGTAGATAGATAACCTCTTTTCTCCTGGACTATGTCTCATTCATGATCTCTGCAGTTTCCAAAGCACCTTGCACAGTGACTTACAAATTGCATGTATTAAATGTTTTTGAATACATAACTAGCTCCACTCGGAGAGGTGCAGTCGCAACAGAACTATTCATAAAGCAGTTCAAGCCGGGCGTGGTGGCTCACGCCTGTAATCCCAGGACTTTGGGAAGTGGGCGGATCACCTGAGGTTGGGAGTTCGAGACCAGCCTGACCAACATGGAGAAGCCTCATCTCTACTAAAAATACAGAATTAGCTGGGCGTGGTGGTGCATGCCTGTAATCCCAGCTACTCAGGAGGCTGAGGCAGGAGAATCACTTGAACCCGGGAGGCGGAAGTTGCAGTGAGCCAAGATCGCACCACTGCACTCAAGCCTGGTGACAGAGTGAGACTCTCTCTCAAAAAAAGAAAAAAAGAAATATTTACATTGTGATTCTTCTTTTATAATTTACCAGATGTATGATCTTGGGCAGTTTAGTTGACCTGTGCTTTTTCCCTCTTATATTAAATGGGAAGGCCAAAAAGGTGGTTGTAATAAACGAGAATAATGTTTATATAAAACACTTAGGGCTGGGCCTGGTGGCTCACGCTTGTAATCCCAGCACTTTTGGGAGGCTGAGGCAGGTGGATCACTTGAGGTCAGGAGATTGAGACCATCCTGGTCAACATAGTGAAACCCCGTCTCTACTAAAAATACAAAAAAAACTAGCCAGGTGTGGTACCGGGCACCTATGGTCCCAGCTACTTGGGAGGCTGAGGCAGGAGAATGGCGTGAACCCGGGAGGTGGAGCTTGCAGTGACCCGAGATCGCGCCACCGCACTCCAGCCTGGGCAACAGAGCGAGACTCCATCTCAGAAAAAAAAACAACCACCAGAAAAAACTAGCCAGATGTGGTAGCATACGCAAGTAATCCCAGCTACTTTGGAGGCTGAGGCACAAGAATTGTTTGAACCCGGGAGGCGGAGGTTGCAGTGAGCTGAGATGGCGCCACTGCACTCCAGCCTGGGCGACAAAGCAAGATTGTCTTGCAAACAAACCAAGCAAACAAAAAAATCAAACACTTGGATGGTGCATAATGAGTATTCAACAAAAAGAAAATCTTACTGTTTTCATCTTTTTACTTTACTCTCATTCCTTTTATCATGAACCCTTCTCTAAGCCCTACTGCCACCAGTCTTCAGAAGTATATACATATTATGTTGTTATGGTTTAAATAATTTTCTCAGGCCATTTCTGTTCACATTATAACCAACCTGTACCTCCTATTCATAGTTGCACCATCAGTAATTAGCTGAACTCAGTGTTAGAATTGATTCTAGAACACAAACTGTATTGGCAGTAAACTTTCTATACTGGAAGGTCCCAGCCTGGGAATCCTGAGGTTTGGTTACTAGTCTAGTGATAAGTGATAAAGCACTAGTGGTAAGTACTTTACTGCATTTCTTCACTTTGTTGTCTCTTGCTCACCTCCTTTAGTGTCAGCTGCTCCCCCTCTCTGGATTTTCCTTTAATAATACTTAAATATGCTTAAGGCTTTTCCTTCTAAAAACTACTCTGCCTCTATCTCAAATGCTTTTTCAGCTACTACCCGCTGTTCCTCTTCACAAATGAATGAATTTATTCAAAGACTTGAATGAATTATATTCACTTACTATATTTTTGAAACTTCTAAAATAAGTTGTATCAAGGTAAATTTACATATAACAAATATACCCATTTTAGGTGTACAGGTCAATGAATTTTGACAAATGCATACACCTGTGTCATAAACATCCCAGTAAAGCAATGTAACATTTTCAGCACCCCCAAAAGTTATCTTGTGCCCCTTTGCAGTCAATTCCCCTTCTCCACACCTGGTCTCAGCAACCACCGACCTGCTTGTTGTCACTATAGATTTGTCTGTTCTAGTATTTTATCCAAATGCAGCCATACAGTATGCACTCTTTTGAGGCAGCTTCTTTTGTTGAGCATACTGATTTTGAGCCTTAACTTTTTTTTTTTTTTTTTTTTTTTGAGACGGAGTCTTGCTCTACCGCCCAGGCTGGAGTGCAGTGGCACGATCTCAGCTCACTGCAAGCTCTGCCTCCCGGGTTCACGCCATTCTCCTCCCTCAACCTTCTGAGTAGCTGGGACTACAGGCGCCCGCCATCACACCTGGCTAATTTTTTGTAATTTTTTGTAGAGACGGGGTTTCACTGTGTTAGCCAGGATGGTCTCAATCTCCTGACCTCGTGATCTGCCCGCCTCGGCCTCCCGAAATGCTGGGATTATAGGTGTGAGCCACCACCCCTGGCCACCTTATCTTGTTAGTAATCCATGTTGTTCTGTATCCATTTTCTGCATTTTTCACCACTTACTCATCCTCAATGCACTGCAGTCTGGTTTCCACCCCTCTACTACCATCAAAACTGCCACCCAGCGGTACAGATGACCTTCAGGACACCAAATCCCGTGGATCCTGTTTATTTTTTATCTTGTTTGTTGTCTAGGGAGCATTTGACACTATGGGCAATTCCCTGCTTTTCCCTTGGCTTTGATGACACCACATTCTTCTTTTGTTCTTTTTTTTTTTTGAGATGGAGTCTCGCCCTGTCACCAGGCTGGAGTACAGTGGTGCGATCTTGGCTCTCTGCAACCTCCCCCTTCTGGGTTCAAGTGATTTTCCTGCCTCAACCTCCTGAGTAGCTGGGATTACAGGTGCCCACCACCACACCTGGCTAATTTTTGTATTTTTAGTAGAGATTGGGTTTCACCATGTTGGTCAGGCTGGTCTCCCAACTCCTGACCTTGTGATTCGCCCACCTTGGCCTCCCAAAGTGCTGAGATTATAGGTGTGAGCCACTGCACCCGGCCCATATTCTTCTGTATTTTTTCTTACTCTAGTCATTTTTCAGTCATGTTCTCTGTATCCCTTACATGTTGGGTATTCCTCAGGGTCCTGACCAAGGTCCTTATGTCACACTCTACATGGTTTCCCCTGAGCGATCACCTCCACTTTCATGACTTCAGTTATTCTCAAAATGCTGATAACTCCAGTTCAGGCTCCTCTGGCATGGTGAAGACCTGGATGTCCAATGGCCTGGCAGATGACACCACTTAGGTAACTCAGATATCTCGAATTCAGTGTGTCCAAAATGGAACCTCCTCATCTTCCCCTACAAATCTCTCCTGGTATTCCCTCTCTATCAGTTCAATGACACTTTCACTCAGTCCCTAAAGCCAGAAATTTAAGTTATTTTTTACTGCTTTCTCTCCTTCATATCTTCAGTTAAACAATCACTAAATCAGATTTTACCTCCTAACAAGGCCTTCAATTTTTGTCGCTACTATCCTAGTATAGACCTCTTACATCTCTTCCCTTAACTACTGCCCTCCCTAATTGGTCCCTCTTACCTCCAATTGTGTTCTCTTCAAGTCCATTTTCCCCTGTGCAACACAGATCTGATCTTGTCATTCTACTCAGAACCCTTCAAAGTAAGAAGAACCTCCAGGGCCTGGCCTTTGCCAGACCTCTTCAGCTTCTCTATTCTCTGTGTTTGACAGTCCAGCTAGAACTCAATACAGAAATTCAGTTATTGGGAGCCATGGTCTTGATTTCAACATTTTGCTGTTCCTTATACAGGGAAAGTTCTTCCAATCATACTCCCCTTCAGTAGCTCTTTTCTATTCATTCTTCAGGATTTCAGGTTAAATTTCACTTTCTCTCTTTTCTTCCTTCAACAAAGATTTATGAATCTCTACTATATGAGTGAAACTACCTTAGCTACCCTTACCTTTTCACTCTTAAAACAAACATGTGGGGAGGTGGCTCCTGTTTGTAATCCCAGCACAGTGGGAGGCCTGGATAGGAGGATTGCTTGAGGCCAGAAGTTTGAGACCAGCCTGAGCAACATAATGAGACCCTGTCTCTAGAAAAAATGTAAAAATTAGCCAGGTGTGGTGGCATGCCCCAATAGTCAGGAGGCTGAGGTAGGAAGATCACTTGAGCCCAGGAATTAGAGGCTGCAGTGAGCTATGATCATAGCCACTGCTCTCCAGCCTGGGTGACAGAGAAAGACCATCTCTACAAAAGAAAAAAAACCAGGCATGGTGGCCCACACCTTTAATCCCAACACTTTGGGAGGCTGAGGCAGGAGGGTGGCTTGGGGCCAGGAGTTTGTGACCAGCCTGGGCAACATAAGTAGACACCTTGTCTACAAAAATAAAAATAAAAAAATTAGCTGGGCATGGTGCCGCATGCCTGTAATCCTAGCTGCTCAGGACGCTGAGATGGAAGGATCCCTTGAGGATGGGAGGTCGAGACTGCAGCAGTGAGCCACGATTGTGCCACTGTACTCACCCGGGTGACAGAGCAAGACCCCATCTCAAAGATACAAATTATTTTTAAAAGTTTCTTTCAAGCAATATAGTTTGTATGCTTACTGATTTTAATTCCCCTGTCTTGAATAAGCCAATTACCTAGTTCTTTTGGTTTAGGTTTGGCTCTTGTCATTTCTCCTCTCTACAAGCTTCAGATATTAATACATTTTCACCAGAACTCAGGATGTTTCTGGCTATAAAGTATTGAGTTCCTTGTCTGGTTAAGTGTTAGACATACAAATACGAACATGTGATACGAACAAGATGTTCACATACTAGGATTATGTGGTGGGAAAAGTAATCTGTGTTGCTCTGAACTAAAGGCAGGTTAATCCAAGGCAGTCTGTAAAGTAAGTTTTAATTTAATCTGACTAAAAGATAGTAATTTTCAAAAAATTTGAACTTTAAAATCTACATTAATAGGCACCGGCCGGGCGTGGTGGCTCACGCTTGTAATCCCAGCACTGTGAGAGGCTGAGGTAGGCAGATCACCTAAGGTCAGGAGTTCGAGACCAGCCTGGTCAACATGGTGAAACCCTGTCTCTACTAAAAATACAAAAATTAGCTGGGCTTGGTGACAGGCCCTTGTAATCCCACCTACTCGGGAGGCTGAGGCAGGAGAATCGCTTGAACCTGGGAGGCAGAGGTTGCAGTGAGCCGAGATCACACCACTGTACTTCAGTCTGGGCAACAGAGCAAGACTGTCTCAAAAATTAATAGGCACCATGTTTATAAAATTTGATTGTATGTACTGATTTCCCAAATATAACTGCAATATTAATTTGTATGAAATAGCCTTTATTTACCATGTTTAGTTCATAAATTACAATAAATTGAAGAGTTGTCTGTTGTGGACAGCTAGCAAAACATGTTACTTGTACCTGTTCTGTTTTAATTACCTAGTTTTAAATGTATAGTTCAACCCTACTTTATATGATTTTGTTTCCCTCTGAGACCTTGTTCCTGGAAGAGGAATGGTTATCATTGCTAAAATGTAGACATAGACATACAGAGATTTTTTTTTCTTTTTCAGATGCTAAGATGAATACATAGTTACAACATTTAAAAATTTTGCTTTGGGAGGCCAAGGCGGGTGGATCATGAGGTCAGAGACCATCCTGGCCAACATAGTGAAACCCCATCTCTACTAAAAATACAAAAATTAGCCGGGCATGGTGGCAGGTGCTTGTAGTCCCAGCTACTCAGGAGGCTGAGGCAGGAGAATTGCTTGAACCCAGGAGGCGGAGGTTGCAGTGAGCCTAGATTGCGCTACTGCACTCCAGCCTGGTGACAGAGCAAGACTCTGTCTCAAAAAAAAAAAAAAAAAAAAATTGAAGGCCAGGCATGGTGGCTCACGCCTGTAATCCCAGCACTTTGAGAGGTCGAGGCAGGCAGGCAGATTGCCTGAGCTCGGGAGTTTGAAACCAGCCTGGGCAACATGGTGAAACCCCGTCTCTACTAAAAATACAAAAAATGAGCTGGGCATGGTGGCTGGCACCTGTAACCCCAGCTACTCGGGAGGCTGAGGCAGGAGAATTACTTGAACCTGGAAGGCGGGGGTTGCAGTGAGCAGAGATCACGCCACTGCACTCCAGCCTGGGCGATAGAGACTCGGTCTCAAAAAAGTAAAATAAAATAAAAAATTGAAAAAATGTACAAACAGGAGAACAAACTTCCAATTCTGTTAATGACAGTCTAGGCAATTTGGAGTGACCCTTCTGTTGAAGACAACTGAAAAAAAAGTCAAAAAATTTTTTAAATTCTTAAAATCATTAAAGAGCTAATAAAACTAGTAGTGAAATGCTGGGTCAGAACATAGGAGAAGACAACCAAGACAAGTAGTGTAGCACACAAAGACACATTGTTGGCTGGATGGCATTTGTCTATTTATTTATTTTTGAAGCAGAGTTTCACTGTCACCCAGGCTGGAGTGCAGTGGCATGATCTTGGCTCACTGCAACCTCTGCCTCCCCGGTTCAAGCGATTCCCCTGCCTCAGCCTCCAGAGTAGATGGGATTACAGGCACGTGTCACCACAACTGGCTAATTTTTTTTATTTTTAGTAGAGATGGGGTTTCACCATGTTGGCCAGGCTGGTCTCGAACTCTTGACCTCAAGTTCTCCACTGGCCTTGGCCTCCCAGAGTGCTGGGATTATAGGTATGAGCCACCATACCCTGCCAGCATTTGTCAATTTAGTAGAAATAGCTTCAGTATTGAAACCGAGCTGCACTTTGAGTGGGCTGTAGGACTGAGAGAAAAAAAGCAGTTTAGGCTCACAAAGGTAGGGACTCCAATAAATCACACCCACTTGAAGCTTGGACCCGGAAATTCAATCCCAAATGTGAATTGGAAGTAAAATAAAACAAAACAAAAAAATCTTGCTGGACTTTTTTTTTTTGAGACAGGGTCTTGCTGTGTTGTCCAGGCTGGAGTGCAGTGGTAAGGTCATGACTCATTGCAGTCGACCACATGGGGCTCAAGAGAGCCTCTTGCCTCAGGCTTCTGAGTAGCTGGGATTACTGGCGCACAACATGCTCTGCTAATTTTTATTTTTTTTTACTTTTTGTAGAGACAGGGTTTCTCCATGTTGCCCAGGCTGGTCTCAAACTCCTGGCCTCAAGTGATTCTCCTGCCTGGATCTCGCAAAGTGTGGGGATTACAGGTGTGAGCCATGGTGCCCACCCAGCCTCCTAGCCAGACTTTCCGCCTAGATTTTTGTCATTTGTTGGTCAAGACAAAATGAGGCGTTGAACCTGTATTATGGTGGTTCCTGACTAGTAATCTCTTCAATTACCTAACAAAGTAAAATAAAAATCCTCTCTGGAGGAAGAAAGGATTATATCCTATACTTAGGGCTTATATTATTTCTATACCTGTTTTTTTTTTTTTTTTTTTACAAATACATGTTCAGCACACAAAGAAAACCAGACACACAAGAAAAGACTTCATATGTGAGAACCAACACGAACAACAGACCACAAAAAACCTTAAACAGACCACAAAAAACCTTAGAACTGGCCAACCCAGATTACACAACAGTTGTTCACTAAGGTCAAAGAAGCAGCCAAGTCCGGGCACGGTGGCTCAAGCCTGTAATCCCAGCACTTTGGGAGGCCGAGATGGGCGGATCACGAGGTCGGGAGATCGAGACCATCCTGGCTAACACAGTGAAACCCCATCTCTACTAAAAAAAACAAAAAAAACAAAAAAAACTAGCCGGGCGAGGTGACGGGCGCCTGTAGTCCTAGCTACTTGGGAGGCTGAGGCAGGAGAATGGTGTAAACCCGGGAGGCGGAGCTGGCAGTGAGCTGAGATCCGGCCACTGCACTCCAGCCTGGGGGAAAGAGCGAGACTCCATCTCAAAAAAAAAAAAAAAAAAAAAAGCAGCACCCCCAAGCTTGGAAATTTCATCAGGGAACCAGAAACTGTAAAATGACATTATAGGTTTGATAAACAACCTGATACAAATTCTAGAACTGAAAAATAATTCAACTGATGGATTTAACAAATTAGATACAGCTCTATAAGATTAGTGAACTATAAAATTTGTCAAAAAAAGGCATCAGCTTTGAAAGACCAAGGTAAAAGTGCAAAACTGAGAGTAAAGAGATAAGAGAGGATACAGTGAAAACTATCTAATATGCATGTATTTGAATGTCCAGAAGTTGATGAGAGAGGCAATATCTGAGGAGGTAAGAGCTAAGAATTTCCTAAATTGACAAAAGATGTTAGTTGATGGATTCTCAATGAATGAATGAAGGCTCATTGTTCAATGAGTCCACAGCATGATAAAGTAGTCAGCTATCTTTAAAAGAGTGAAAAATAGAACTAACTTCTTAAAAGCAGTGGAGGGTAAAAGGTCAGGTAGAATGTATGTGCCTAAAGAAAATAACCACTGGGCGTGGTGGCTCACACCTGTAATCCCAGCACTTCAGGAGGCTGAGGTGGGCAGATTGCTTGAGCCCAGGAGTTCCAGACCGACCTGGGCAACATAGGGAGACCTTGTCTCTACAAGAAAAATTTTAAAAATTAGCTCAGTGTGGTGGTGCATACCTGCAGTCCCAGCTACTTGGGAGGCTGAGGTGGGAGGATCACTTGAGCCTAGGAAGCCAAGGCTGCAGTAAGCCAAGGCAAGATCTCGCCACTGCACTCCAGCCTGGGTGACAGAGCAAGACTTTATCACCAAAAAAAAAAAAAAAAGGAACCTCCAACCTCGGATTTAGTTGATAAAAATATCCATCTAGAATTTAAAGCAAAATAAAGATATTTTTAGATAAACAAAATGGGAGCTTTCTCCCAACTAGCTGACCAACACAAAAGCAAACCCTGAAGCAAGGGAGGCAAACTTTATAGTCAGGCCGGGCACAGTGGTTCACCCTGGTAACCCCAGCACTTTGGGAGGCGGAGGCGGGTGGATCACTTAAGGTCAGGAGTTTGAGACCAGCCTGGCCAACATGGTGAAACCCCGTCTTAAAAAAGAGTCAGATAGTAAATATTTGAGTCTTGTAGGCCACACAGTATGGGATCCCTCACAAACCACTCAACTCTACTGTGGGGCAAAAGCAACCATAACAAAACATAAATGAACGAGCCTGGCAGTATTCGAATGAAACTTTATTCACAAAAATAGGCCGTGGGCTGCATTTGGCCTGTGGACCGTAGCTTGCTGACTCCTGTGCTAAAGGATAAACTTCAGACAAAAGGGAAATGATCCCAGATGGACAGGCAGAGATTTACGAAGGAATGAAGAGCAAAATAAGTGGTAAATAAAGAACACTGATTATATAAAACTTGGTTTTAAAAAATAAGACCTGATAACTAGAGCATGTAACTTGGGATGAGAGTAAATGGAGTTAGTTTTCTAGGTTTCTTGTATTACCTCTCTTGGCGGAGGGGGGTATAAAAGTATTGATTAAATTAGAGTTTGATACCTCAAGGATACACATTATAACTTCTAGGGTAATCACTGAAAGAACAAAAATATAATAAAATGAAACTTCCACACTACTAGAGTCGAAAAAATTGGAATGAGTAAAAATCAGGCAAGAAACATGAGAAAAACATGAAATAGGTGAGATAAATAGACAAAAATAAGAAATAGGTGAGACAGATAGACAAAAATAAGAGTTTTAAACCCAAACGCAGGAGTAATTACATGAATATAATGCTTCAAAGAGTGAACATCACTTAATTCATTCCTCAATTTCACTCCTCGGTTTTGATCATTACGTATTGTATAGACTATTTTTAATCCCCAATTATATGCTATTTATAAGAGACATCTGAAATATAAACAAGAACTCAAATCTCTTCACCAAAACATAATTATTCGTTTTAGTGTATTTCCCTAAATGCATTGTTTTTCAGGGTCAGATCACATTGTGTACATAATAGTGCATCCCTCTAAGACATATTAATTTCCACATTTTTCTGTTATTGTAATCAGTTCCCAAAGGATATCCTAGTATTCGGAGTTTGGAATTCAGAGTTCTCTGAATAACTGGCGAGAAGCTATTTTGTCTATCACTAAAGATAACGTGATTAAAAAAAAAAATTTTTTTTTTGAGATGGAGTCTAACACCCGGGCTGCAGTGCTGTGGCGCCATCTCGGCTCACTGCAACCTCCGCCTCCTGGGTTCAAGCAGTTCTCCTGCCTCAGCCTCCCGTGTAGCTGGGATTACAGACGCACATCACCACACCCAGCTCATTTTTTCTATTTTTAGTAGAGACAGGGTTTCACCATGTTGGCCAGGCTGGTCTCAAACTCCCGACCTCATGATTCACCCGCCTTGGTATCCCAAAGTGCTGGGATTACAGGTGTGAGCCACCACGTCTCGCCTCAAAAATTTTTATTGGCCCAATATGCATTTATTTTTGAGATAGAGTCTTGCTCTATCCCCAAGCTGGAGTGCAGTGGCATGATCTCGGCTTACTGCAACCTCCACCTCCTGGGTTCAAGTGATTCTCCTGCCTCAGCCTCGGAGTAGCTGGGATTATAGGCGCGCGCCACCATGCCCGGCTAATTTTTGTATTTTTAGTTGAGATGGAATTTCACCATGTTGGTCAGGCTGGTCTTGAACTCCTGACCTCAAGGTGATCCGCCCGCCTCTGCCTCCCAAAGTGCTGGGATTACAGGCATAAGCCATCGCTCCCAGCTGCAATATACATTTAAAGCAATTTTGGGACTATTACTACTATTCATGTTTTTTAATGATCTGCTAATAACAGTTCCAAGGCGATGAATATATAATGTTAACGGAACACAAATCTCTATTATTTCTTTTCAAAGTATCTAGAAAGTGCTTGTCTTCTTAAACATTTGATTTTATTAACTCATTAATTTTTCTTACCGTTTTAAATTTCTTTTTAAGCAACTTTTCTTACTGCACACTGACCTATATGTCTTACTTAAGGATTTTTTTTTTAGACGAAGTCTCGCTCTGTCGCCCAGGCTGCAGTGCAGTGGCGTGATCTCGGCTCACTGCAACCTCCGTCTCCCAGGTTCAAACGATTCTCCTGCCTCAGCCTCCCGAGTAAGTGGGGAGGCGCCCGCCATCACGCCCGTCTAATTTTTATATTTTTAGTAGAGACAGGGTTTCACCACGTTGGCCAGGCTGATCTTGAACTCCTGACCTCAGACAATCCGCCTCCCTTGGCCTCCCAAAGTGCTGGGATTACAGGCGTGAGCCACCGCGCCCGGCAAGGAATAAATATTTTACTAAAACAGATTTTAGAAACACCAGGGAAAGGCTCTGGGCTAAGTATTTTATTCCAGTTTGTTCTCACAGCCACGCCATAGGAGACGTGTGACCACCTCCATGAATCCTACCAGGGGTAGAACTAAAGCCAAGGCCCCAGTCAGTCACGGGCCGGGCTTCAGAACCCAGGCTTCCCCGCGGTCAGCGCCGCTGGCTCCCGGCTCCACGAGATCGCCTCTCCTGTAGGTCAGAATACGCTGAGTTTTGATGGTTTCACATTCAGACTAAGCCGCTCGTGACCTTGTAGGTAACGATGAATCCGAATGGGTCGGCGCGCCTGTTTCCTAGGGTACTACTTTCGGATGCTTTCTCCTGAAGTTGACACTTCCCAGCCGAGGAGCCTTAAAGCCCCACGCAACGGAAGAAACGCGGCCCCGGCGGCGGCGGCGGCGGCGAGACAGGGCTGCTGCCGGCCGGCAAAGGCGCACGAGAACCAGGACGCGTCCACGCCACTCGGGGCGGGCGTTCGCCCCAAGCACGCCCACCTCAGACGCCAAGGAGGCTGACCGCAGTCGGGTCTGCAATGGGCATGGTCTCTACTTAACTTTCTGCCCAGGATAAGCCTCTAGCGCATTTTGCTAATTTGGGTCTCGAATCGCCATCACCGCGGGCCGCGCAGCCTTAGCCGCCAGCCCTACAGCCCGGAGGGAGCCTAAGGTTTGGCGCCTCGGGGCGGATCCGGCTTGGACAGTCAGTTAAGGAACCAGAATATCGCGAGATCCAGGGGAAAGGAGCGGGAGGAGCGCGCGTGCACGCGCCCAGAGCCGTTAGGGTGGAACTCCACTCGGTAGGGGCGGGCGGAGCGATACAGCTGGATGCCAGTTGGTGGAGACCCCGCGGGAAACGACTAAGCGCGAGGAGCGTGCGCGCTCCCGTCGTGGCGACGGTGGCGGCGAGCAGCGTCAGAGCTTGGAGGGGGGGTTGACGGCTTCTGGCGGGTGGCGGTGTTGAAGGCGAGAGCTCGTTTGGCCTGTGTCGCTTCTGTCCCAAGAACCGGACGGAGAGTGAGGGCACGAGGGTCGCTGTCGGGGGCTGTCGTCTTCCACGTACACGTCGTCGTGAGGAGCGCAGTCCGGACTCTCTCGCAACCCTTCCGGCTCCCTTTCCGCAAGCCTCGGGGCGGCGGCGGCCACCGAGACAGCAGCGCACCTTCCCCCATCCCTTCCCCTTCTTCCCCCGCCCAAAAGGGCTCGGTCTGCGCCCCACCCCCGCCCGTCCGCCCGCTACGCCGCCGCCATGTCGGCGCAGGCCCAGATGCGCGCGATGCTGGACCAGTTGATGGGCACCTCCCGGGACGGTAAGTCTCTGCTAGGGCCCTGGGGGTGGGGGAGGGGACGGGGACGGCGAAGGGAAGGGGTTCCGAGGGCGCACCTGGGCGCGCGCGTGTGGCTGAGTAAGGGGCTCCCAGATTGGTAACACGAGGTCCCCGGCCCCCGTCCCATCCAATCAGGGCTTGGCAGGCGGGCATGGGGGGCGGTGACCTTGCGGATTGGCGGGAACTACTGCCAATGGAGTGAGGCGGGGCCTGGAGGCAGAAAGGAGAGTTTGTGCTTTTAATGTTGACTTGGCTGGGACGGGAGAGCCCGCGTCTCTCTTGCGTAGTGGGGGGCCAGTTTTGTCGCTGGTTAGGTACCTGCGGACGGCTAAGGCCTCCACCCCCGATCTGATTCCTTAACCCAGAGCCTTGGGATCATCCCTCGCCGCCGTCCTCCAGAGTGCCTAGAGAGAAGCTTCCCCCTCCTCCTCTTCCTGGGTCAGGAGGAAACCTTTATTACTAACCCAGTCCCAGAGATGCACCCTCGAGCCCCACAGAAACAACCATTTTTATGGAAAATCTGACCCAAACCATGGTTTCTTAAGTGGGTGTGTTTGGCCCCATTTTGTGAGAAGGAACATGTTATGGCCTGTTTTTCCGAGAGACCTCCATTTTGTTAGACAATTTAATAGAGGCTTTGTTCAGTAAATATTGACAAATCTTGCATGTGCCCCAAATAGAACGATTTTGAAAATTTGGTACCCAGTGAAGTAGAATTGAGGAGAACAAAGATCCTTTCAGGCGCTTAGTTTAGATTCTGTATAGAGAGCCCTTAATTGCTGGATTATCCTTTGTCATAAAGAGAATTTCTAAATAAAATGATGAAATGCTGTTGCTTTTTTGGTGATGATAATTAGTAATGTACTCTCAAATTCAACTTAAATCCATTTAAATATGTAGGAAAGGTCTAGTTTATTACTTTCTTAACACAGCAAAATCTTTGGTAGTTTTTATGTGTTGTTTGTTGAGGCAGATAGTTTCTTAGCCACTTAGGAAATGCTTTTTTTCTTGACAGGTTATTTAAGTGTATTGATTTAAGAGAAAAGGCACATCTTAAATTTAGTTTTTAAGTTACTGTTTTAATTTACATGAGGGCTTTACAGCAAAATATGAGTAGATTTTAAAAACTTCATTGCATTCAAATCTTTCAGCAGCGCATAGAGTGGCTTTTCAGTGTTCACATTTTCAGTTTTAATAAAAACCCATATTGGGAACTTTTCTTTGTAGAACATATGGACAAATAGGTGTAGATGGCAAACCTACTTGTTGTGTAGAGAGGAAAGATTGGGAAGGAAATTAGTTTTGTATGGAAAGTTAACATTAAGTTAAAATGCCACTGGAGAAACTTTTAACTGTTACCATTTCTCACGTTTAGGTAAGAATGGTTGTTTTATCACTGCAGCATGTCTTAACATTCTTCCTTTTCCAACATGAGAGAGGGTATTGGGAACGGGCTTCATTGGATCCTAGCTAACAGAGTAACTAATCTGTGTAATAAAATTAAATTATTTAAGACTTGCTTTACATGATCCTTTTAATCCTTGATGGATACCATTTTTGGGATCTTCTTCATGGATTGGATTTCTTAGTTTTACTGGGAGGGTAGTTGGATCAAGGTAAACCATCTCCTGATAAGTTTCTGAATTAGGCAGCCCGTCTAGTATTGCAAAGCTAAATTTAAATATATATATTTCTGTGTGTGTAGTCAGCAGAAACATGGATTTCTTAAAATCCATTTTGTGTATTTTTTTATGTGTCTGTTACTGGAATTTTTTTTTTTTTGACCTTCAGACTTAGAGGATTTATGATTGAACTCATATTTACGAGTCCACAGTATTGTTTAGCTGAAATGACTGGATTTTCACTGTTGTATTGGGTCAGAAGTAAAAAGTATTCTACTTTCAAGGAAAAATAATTGAGTGGAGTTTTTTTTAGATATCAAAATCCTATATATGCAAAATAAGAATCAGAACTTTTTTTTTCTTACCATTTAATGAGTTTATATATATCATTTTATGATTCAGGACTTTTAATAATTAGGATTGTTCTTTTTTAGCATACAGTCAACTTCAAGTTACCCAGGGATAGGGGAACATGGAAACGTCCCCTGAATAACACCATGTAATTTGAAACCACTTAATGGGAAGCCTTGTATTGGACACACAAACAGCTTATGGGAACGCTGTTGGGTGTCTTTGGCACTAAGAGGTGGAAATGGGGATCCAGGAGGTGGGAGAGAGATGGAAAAGGTAGGTAGGAGGGTATTTAAGGCAACTCTGTCCTTTTTTTAAAAAAAAATTCCAGAGACTATAAAGCAGCTACTCTCTTTTTTGGTAGTGGGGTTCAAGGTGGCGGTGATCCCCTCAGCCCTTAGTGTCCTGTCTGTGAAGGAATCTGAAGTGGCACAGAGTCCTGGGGCTTTGGGAAAACATTACCTCCTCACCCGCTCAAGGTTTCTGCCCCTTCCCCTTCCCAGCAGTTTTTAATTAGTTCCTTTTAAAATTCATTGGAGATTTAAGTCTGTTAAATATACCTTAACTTGAATTACATAAAGCAATTAATCATTTAGATTACCTAAACTTCACTGGAATCCTTAGGAGTAGGAATTTTGTTAGTAGAGAATTGTAGAGGTAATTTTGGATCACTGGGCACTTCAAGAAAGGGCATTCCTGGGTGAGTGGTGGAAGTTGGGGGCTTTAGACGATCTGAGGGCAGCATGATGGTGCCGGGAGGCTGGGCAGGGGGACTGCCAGGAGGTGGGAGAGGAATGCATAAGGGAAGTGGGAGGGCCAAAGACAAACTCTGCCTTCTTTGCAATTTTGCCTAGGGCCCTGGTGGTGGCAACCGCCTGTGTGCCACTGAAAATCGTGCCGATGCCTGGCATACTGCATAAATGGAAGCAGGGTACCGCGTGAGTTGAAACATTGGTCACACTATATAAAGTTTGTATATGTGAATCAGTGTAACTCATACCCATATAACTGGGGGTCTGACTGTATTTGGATTTTTCTGATAAGGCATCATGGGCTAAGGAAAAGAGCACTGGGCTGAGACTCAGGAGACCTGGTTTCTAGCCCCAGCTGTACCTCTAATTGTAACCTTGGGTAAGTCACTTACTTCACCTTTTTTGCCTCAAGTTAAATCTGTAATTTGTTATATGGGAAACCAAATAATTTCCTATGTTATACTCAGAAATGTTGAAAAATAAATATATTTTAAGTTTTTTTAGAAAGGAGGAGCTGTAAGTAGATAGTAATTACTGGTATCTTATTTTATCTTATTTATGCTTCATTACGTTTTATAAATACCTTTGTTTTAGTTGTTAGTATTAGCAGAGGGGAGAGGGATAATTTGTTTTCCCTAAACATATTCATTCTATTTAAAAGCAGGGAGGAGGTGCACAGGAAAATCCAAGAAACAGTTTGAGAATTGTCTGTGTGACGGTTGGAAGAACCCAGTCCCCTCACACAGACTAGGATCATTTTTGCTTAGTTGGATTAATTACAAGGATGTTCCTTAGCTAAAGCCCCTTTGCCAAAGAATATGGTTTGGTCATAAGTCTCTGGTCTTGATCCCAGCAAAGTCTAGGAAGATGCATGCAATAAGAATTAAATAAAATTGAGGCCGTGGATTTAGATTACACTTTTTTGTTTGTTTTTTTGTTTTTTTTTTTTTTGAGATAGGGTCTCTGTCGCCCAGGCTGAAATGCAGTGGCACAATCTCAGCTCACTGCTGCAACCTCCACCTCCTGGGTAGTGATTCTCCTGCTTCAGCCTCCCGAGTAGCTGGGATTACAGGTGGCCACCACCACGCCTGGCTAATTTTTGTATTTTTAGTAGAGACGGGGTTTCTCCACGTTGGCCAGGCTGGTCTCGAACTCCTGACCTCAGGTGATCCACTACTCCCAGCCTAGATTACATTTTAAGCTTAGAAATTAGGTAAGTTACAGAAGGTAATTCTGAGGGTTCTGTATCTCTTAATTGCTTTTACCTTTAAATGGGAGCAGAGACCACCTTTGAAAGATTAAAATAGGCCAGGAATGGCAGCCTGCCCTCCAAAACAACAAGTAGACTAGGAACGTTAGATAGAATTTTATAGCATCATTAGTTGTCCCTTATGGTTAGGGACTGTTTTGGGCAAGTTAAAACTTTCAATAATTTTAACTATTTTAAATGTTAATCTTTCTAAATTGTAGGTAATCTTTCTAAATTGTAGGATATACTTCCTCATTTAATATATTAATCATAATGTTTTTGCTGATCAGTTGTACAGTAGTTATAGTTTGTGGGATATAAAACTGAAAGGATACTCACACTCATCCTCATACCCAGGAAAATACAGTTAGGAAAGCCATTTACCTGTTGCTAATGTAAGATTAGTAATACATACCCGTATAATCTGTAGGATAGTATGACATTTGTGCCTTTCTGCAAAATTACTGAACCAAAGTTTGAAGTAGTGCGTTCTTTAATGGATTTTATTTATAAAATCATCTTTACTGTAATCTGTGTTCCTTGACTTTTCATCAACATTGAAAACATTTTCTCTTAATTTTTTCTCATTAACATAATGAACCATATTCATTTTTTGGTCAGTTATAAGCCATTCTTTTATTCCACTTGGATTGTTCATTTTAAGTGAAGGAGGCGGGGCCTTTAATGTATAAGCAGACATTTTTGAAATAACAACAGGATGTTTCTTAGTCTAGAGCTTGTAAATTCTTTAAAATAAGGAATTCTATAGGATTAAACAGTAGTTTCTGTGAGTTTCAGTTAACTGTTTAACTTTATCAGAGTTTCAGGTATATCCAAAACACTGAAAGCACCTGCATAGTGAATCAATGAAAAAAGAAAAGTTTTCCTCATTTTGCATTTTGAACTCTGAATAATATTTCTATCTACACAGCAGCCCAGAAAACAATAAAAGTATCACTTCATATAACATTGCATCGTTCCTGGATTCTCTACAGTTGTTTAGCTCTCCTCAAGTAAGCATATGCTTCTGAGACATTCTTTTACTTCAGGTAAATATAAGCAAAACAAAGAAAAATCATTTTGTCTATTTCTGCATCAGTTCTATAAGGAGCAAGTAAATTCTTTATTGTCGTTTAGGTTGGATGTTGTCATATAAGGATAGACGGTAGTGTTCTACATGTTCAAGATGGGCAATAGGAATTCAATGGCCATGAGGTGTCATGGATCAAGGTCAGGTTTAGTGAATCAGGTACTCTTCAGTAACAGGTGGTTCATAAAACGCATTGAAGCTTAAAGTTGCTGTGAGTTCAGCAAGCAGGAGGATTGAGAAGACAGGCAGATGGTTTAAAACTAAAGGTCAGTAAGTGGGCAAGACTAGTTAAAGGAGGCAGGTACTCCCCAAAGATGGAATTCCAGAAAAGTGCTTGAAAAGGACTGAATCCTTAAAGCCTGCTGCTGTTAGTATGTAGAGTTCTTGAGGAAATAAGCAGTTGACATAACTACTAATCAGTCTACTAAGAAACTATAAGAAGATGAAGGAAGTTGGAACATCTTGCTGGAAAAAGAGTGAGGGAGTAAATGAGGGTAAGTTTCTGACTGGCATCTTGTGAATTCAGAACTTGCAGAAAAGCTATTCTGTTTCCTTTTTGTTTAGGTTCTCATGCACTAGCAGCAGCTAGAGTAGATATTGGGAGGCAGGGCCAAAGTAGATCAGTTTTGCTAGATTATTGAGGATCTAGAGAAAAGTAATTTGTAAAAACTCTGAAATCATCTGCAGCTCCATGTTTTTGTTTGAACTAAATAACTTAGGACTTTGAGAAGTCAAAGCCGTCAGAAAGTAACATGAAGTCCATTCAACTGAATAAATGTCATATTTTGCTATTAGCATAGAAAAGAATCTTTAAAACTTCTTTTCCAAAAAGCACTCAGTATTGACCCATATGTTCCAATGTAGTTGTGAACCATGTACAACTGATGTTTGACTTACTTGACTCAACATGAAAGGAATTTAACCAGCTGCCCTTGCTGAATCTTGTCTCCTGAATATGGTAAATGGTTTTTGTTTTTAATCTTCTTAATACCTTAGATTTCTGCAGACCCCAGTTTTTTCTTTTAAGAGTTAACTGATAATTATTGGATAGTATCTATAGTAGTTACCTGGCTGTTCTTTTCTGTATTCTGCCCTGCTATTTGTTTAAACGGTAGACTCTTCTCTTAAAGTAACTTTAATAGTTTAACTAATAGTTAAAGTTACTTGAGGGTATGTTTTAGATCAGGGACTGGCACTATGGCCTCCTGCTTTTGGTAAATAAAGTTTTATTGGAACACAACCATGCTGATTCATATACATATTGTCTGTGGCTGCTTTGACTTATGACAACAGAGTTGAATGGTTGCAACAGAGTCATATGGCCTGCAAACCTGAAACATTTACCATTTGACTCTTTAACAAAAAGCTTGTTGGTCACTGTTCTGGTTTAGTTATTCTCAAAGTGTGGTCCTTGGACCAGCAAATCAACATCACCGCAGCATCACCTTGTATTGTTAGAAATGCAAATTCTTGGATCCACCTACTGAGTCAGAAATTCTGGGAATAGGCCCCAGTAATCTATGTTTTTAGAAACCTTCCAGGTGATTCTGATACACATTAAAAGTTTGAGAAACCCTCTTCTAGATAAATGTTTCCTGAATGTTTGTCACACTTATTGCCTTTATTATTATTATTTATTTTTATTTATTTTTTTGAGACAGAGTCTGTTGTCACCCAGGCGTGAAGTGCAGTAGCCTGATCTTGGCTCACTGCAACAGCCTGATCTTGGCTCCGCCTCTCGGGTTCAGGTGATTACCTTAGCTTCCCAAGTAGCTGAGATTACAGGTGTGCACTGTTACACCCTGCCAATTTTTGTATTTTTAGTAGAGATGAGGTTTCGCCATGTTGGCCAGGCTGGTCTCAAACTCCTGACCTCAAGTGATATACCTGCTTTGGCCTCCCAAAGTGCTGGGATTACAGGCATGAGCCACCATGCCTGGCCTTGCCTTTATTATTTTTTACTGTTTTCTATTTATTTAATATTTTCCTTTATGTCAACTCACTTTGTAAAAATTTTAAGTTAATTTTAAAATGAAAGTTTATACCACCATAAAAATAAATACAATGAAAACAAAATAATTACTATACCCTAAAGTCTAGTATTTTTTTTTTTTTTGAGACGGAGTCTTGCTCTGTCGCCCAGGCTGGGGTGCAGTGGCCGGATCTCAGCTCACTGCAAGCTCCGCCTTCCGGGTTCACGCCATTCTCCTGCCTCAGCCTCCTGAGTAGCTGGGACTACAGGCACCCGCCACCTCGCCCGGCTAGTTTTTTTGTATTTTTTAGTAGAGACGGGGTTTCACCGTGTGAGCCAGGATGGTCTCGATCTCCTGACCTCGTGATTCGCCCGTCTCGGCCTCCCAAAGTACTGGGATTACAGGCTTGAGCCACCGCACCCGGCCATGTGTTTTTTTAACTAGACTCTTGTCACTTAGGGTTCCTGTGCTAAAAATTAGAAGTTGTTAAATTTATTAAGCAAGTACTGTTGCAAAATGGGAACTTTTTTTCTTGACTTGTGATTAATAATTTTCTAAGTGAGTGGTATTTAAAAGTTATGTTGGCAAAATCATGTAACACTTAAAGTCATCTTTTGTACAGATCTCATACTTTGGAAATTACTGTTCCATAGAGTATTCATGTGAAAGGAAAGCTGTTTGAACTATATATATACCCAAGCCAGTAAGCAGAAATGACTGGACAGAAATACAAGCCTGTGAGACAGAGAGATCTAGGAGATCTCTAGAGAGGTCCATCTAGACCTCCAGGGTGAAATTACCTCATTTAGCTCAATTTCTCACCTCTCCTTTAGTGCTTTGGTCCTGGGGGTCGATGGTTCCACAGGATTTCACCAACTGATTCCACAATGGGAATGGTAAAAGGTGCCCCACTGTGGGAGAAGCTGCTTATCAAAGAGAGGCCTGATAGAAATGCTAGGGGAAGTGGCTGTGAGTCTGCATTACCGACGGGAGCAGAGCTGCAGGGCATGTTGCTAGGACTAAGCAGTCGATTCACCTGAGTCTGGACACCATGTATGAATATTTGAAAAAGTCCTGTTACAATTTAATTTACTCCACTGTGTTAGAGGGAATGCTTCCCTGCACATGGTGTTCTATATATTTATTGGTTGGTGTGCTTTAGGATATAGTAATTATTTATAGCAATAGATTCTTACCTTTCCATAGTATCCCCAGGTTGCTGAGTTGCTTTAGTTATATCTTTATTTCCTTTTCTTAGTGATTATAGACATAATTTGCTTCTGTCATGTTTTGACTAAAAATCTAATGGGAATGAATAATTACACTTGAATGTTTAATAAGTTCTATGATACTGATTATAGGTGTCTGCATTTGAAAAAAATGTTTTAAAAAGTACAGAGGTCAAACAAGCATCTATATGATTGAACAAATGTTATTTTGCATATTTTTGTCAAATTTTAAAAAGTGGATAAAGCGGCCGGGCATTGTGACTCACGCCTGTAATCCCAGCACTTTGGGAGGCCAAGGCGGGTGGATCACCTGAGGTCAGGAGTTCAAGACCGGCCTGGCCAACGTGGTGAAACCCCGTCTCTACTAAAAATATAAAAATTAGCTGGATATGGTGGTGGGTGCCTGTAATCCCAGCCACCCGGGAGGCTGAGGCAGGAGAATTGTTTGAACCCAGGAGACGTAGGTTGCAGTGAGCCGACACGGTGCCGATGTACTTCCAGCCTGGGCGACAGAGTGAGACACCGTCTCAAAAAAAAAAAAAAAACTAGGAAGAAGTGGATAAAGCATTACAAATAAAGTCTTTTGTGGTCCCCTTCACGGTCTCAGTCCTTTCCCCAGAGGCAACCCTTTTCGTAAATTTGTTGTATATTCACTGTGACGCGGTATTTCTGCTGTGTTGTTTAGTTTTAAGGCGCACGTCTCCTTCATGGTAATCTGTTTTTCATTTTAGCTTCTTCCTTTATCATTGGGTTGTCTATCACCTCTGTCCTTTGATATACTCATCTTTTTTTTTCTTTTTTATTTCTTTTTAGATTTAGGGAGGCTCTAGTTGGCTTCTGTAACTATCACCAGCTCATGAGAACTTGTCCTTTTTAATAGATAAATCAGCCAGTCACTTTTTCTTTGAATCTTTTCAGCTATTGCTTGGTAGCCAAAAGATAGCTTTCATTACTTCTAATTTTGTATATAGAAAGTTCTGGATGATAGAAGGCACCAGCTATCCAGAGTGCAGTTGTTACTATATCAGAATTGCAGCTCTGCAAGTATCAACATAAAAAATTTAGCAGGCTGCAACTTTTTATGCCATGTATCTTAAATTCTTTATAACCCATTTTAGGACCTAAAGTAACTATTCAGGCTTTTCTGGTGTCTCTTGTAAATTTAAGAAGAGAAATAAGCTGATAGATTTCCTAAAGCAGGTACCCCCCAAAACATGATGGCATTGATCCCTGCCAGCTGCCAAGACCTTTTGCTTGTATTAATACAGTGAGAGAAGATAGGTGCAGGGCATGGAATAGAGCCCTTGGAATGGAGATTCTTTAGTATTCCTGTTCTCACATTTTCATCATCACCATTCTGGTTAGCTTCAAAAGATCCTACAAGCTTTTTCTTCTGCTATCAAGGCTGTTTCCCAGTCTCATTCTTTATAATCTTGTGATATGGATTTTCACAGACAAGTGGGCCAGATTTTTAACATTTTAAAAACGTTGTTAATCTTTGATCTTATCTAGCAAGAATGAACTTGTTCTGGAAATTTCTTCTATAATGGGCATTGCATTTTTAAAATGTTCGGCTTGTCGTGGGGATTATGGTGGGGGGTGATACTAGTACTTATTTCTGATTATGAACTTGTGGGACCATATGAACCAGAAGATTAAGAAGGATAGCTTTTCTGAGCTGTATGGCACCCTTGTGTTTGCATTTTCTGGAGGAAAGGAAAGCTGCTTTGTTTTATTAGAAATTACTTGATGTCACATTTGGAAGGCAGACTGTCATAATTGTTTTTTCCCATTGCCATCTTTGGCATAGTAATCTTTCTTCCCTTATGTAATAAATATATGCCTGGAAAGTTTTACATAGATCAAGACATATTAAATGTTTTCAAAGCATCTGTATTATTATGTTAAGACATGGTGATGAGTCCTTTTGTAAAATGAACCCTATATTTTGGACTGTTTAAATATACAGTGGGTTAAACTGAGTGTATGTATGAACAAGGGAACATGTAGTAAGGGAGTAATGTTTTTTTAAAATGTTAATTACAAAAGGATTTGTATAGGTGGATTTTAAGCTGAATTCTAAAGGAACAACAAAGGTAGGTGGGAGAATTTGGTAGAGTGGGTGAGAAAGTTGGAGGAAGGTGTAAAAATGATCAGATTGGCTCCTTAGTATAATAGTTACTGTGCAGCAGTAGTCATTGCTTTTACTTTGATTCCACATGAAGACACAAGGGTTTTTTGTTTGCTTGTTTTCAGAGAGAGAGCCTTGCTCTGTGGGCCAGGCTGGAGTGCATTGGCGCTCTCAGCTCACTGCAACCTCCAATTCTTCCAGGTTCAAGCGATTCTCCCACCTCAGCCTCCTGAGTAGCTGATATTACAGACATGTGCCACTACACCCAGCTAATTTTTATATTTTTAATAGCGACAGGGTTTCACCATGTTAGCCAGGCTAGCCTTGAACTCCTGACCTTAGGTGATCTGCCTGCCTTGGCCACCCAAAGTGCTGGGATTACAGACATGAGCCACTGTGCCCAGTGACACAAGGTTTTACTTGTGCACTGCTTTAGATCTCTTCCTGCCCTGGGCTAGACTAGAAATTGGCCGTGGATCTTTATACAGTTCCCACATTATTATGTGAACTCAGCAGCTTATGTTGGAAGAAATGGAGGGAGGAACATTTCTCTGCATTTAGGGATTCAGGGGGTCAGGAAAACAAGCTTTAAGCTTTTGGTTGTACACCTCTTGAGCTCTAGCTTTCCTTTCACTGAAGGGTTATGGATCTTATTTCAGAGGGAAGGAAACTGTCCTGTCCCAAGCCCACTGTGACACGTGACCCTTAACTAGTGTACCTGTGGGGAGGGCTTCAGTTGCCACACTAGAGAATGTGGGAGGGCTTCCCTTCCCCTGCCCCCATTTATAGACATGGGAGTGTCTCCATTGCTTTGTATGCTGTTGCATTTTCTCTTCCCTCTTTGTTTTTCTTAAGCTAAGCTCTAAGCTAATTCTGTGCAAAATAAATACTGATTGTTTTTATTAATTGCTTGCCATGAATGCCTGATAATGTACAGTAAAATAGGATTCTGCATACCGTTAAATATGTCAAATATTACAAACTTTAAGGTTCTTTTGAAATTACAATACTAAACTCAGTTCACTTTTGCTTAGCCTTCACAGTTGTTGATCACATAGCATGGTCATCCACTCACAGCTTAAAAAAATACAGGGAGCATCGGAGAGAATGGGTAAAGTAAAATTTTGATGTTTTTAAAATAGCACCTAAATCTATGAAAGTTGATTTGGTTTCTTGTTTGTATGGGAGGGAGAGGGTGGGTAGTACTGGGGGGAGGGGGTGGATATTGGGAAGGTAGCATGCAACGTATAAAATCATGTCAGATACTACCTAGGCTAAGGTTGTCATGTTACTAATAAAATTTAAGTGTTAATATAAGTTTCAGAAAAGGCAGGACCATAGAATGGAAGTGTTGGGAATTACAGTGGGCTTATTTTTTTCCCTCCTGACATACGGAAGGGGATTTTGAGAATAGCAGTATTTGAGTCAAATTTAGAGAGGAGGCCTCTTTTTAAAGTGACCTGTCCATATTCCCTGAGTGGAACTGACTGCCTCAGTACCACCTTAGGCCCTGATACATTGGTGACAGACCTGGAGATGAATAATATGCATCCTCATTTTTATTGTGTACTTGTGACTCAGGTGTTCTCAAAGATTGTAATTCATGAAACTCATGAAGGGGTTGAACAAAAGAGGGAGGTAAGAGAGTTGTTGCTTGGTAGAGAACTTGGTAAAAATAGGAATTAATAGAAAAGTTGATGTTTCTATTAAAATGAAAAACACTTGCTAGAGTTCTAAATCAAGTTTCTAATTCTAAAAACTTGGCTGTGTAGTTATATACAAGGCCTGATTAACTATTGCAGAGGTTATAGGACAGAGCTCCATGGTTTTATAAGTGGGATATTTTTTGTTGTTGACAGAAGTAACTTCGTCTGATTTCTGTTCCATTATTTTAATTTTTTTTGTTTATACACTAAAATTTTGGATTAAAAAATGAAAATTGTAAGAAATCAAATGTTACTCAGAGAGTGTTGTTCTGATCCCAACTCTGCAATTCTTCTACATGAAGGCATTTGCCAAAGCCAAATATGATTTACTTAGGACTGTACCCCCAAACCTTGTTTCTATAAGCTTTGTCAAAGCTATTACTCCAGGTTGTAGTGCTTGTTTTTCCACTTTCCTTTGATCTAAGTCCTGTCTTTCCTTCAAATTTTGGCTACTTACTGCATGAAGCTTTTCCCAGTATCTCCATTCTTGGTGGTAACTTTAGTCTAAGAATTACGGGCCGGGCGCGGTGGCTCAAGCCTGTAATCCCAGCACTTTGGGAGGCCGAGACGGGCGGATCACGAGGTCAGGAGATCGAGACCATCCTGGCTAACTCTGTGAAACCCCGTCTCTACTAAAAAATACAAAAAACTAGCCGGGCGAGGTGGCGGGCGCCTGTAGTCCCAGCTACTCGGGAGGCTGAGGCAGGAGAATGGCGTGAACCCGGGAGGCGGAGCTTGCAGTGAGCTGAGATCCGGTCACTGTACTCCAGCCCCGGCGACAGAGTGAGACTCCGTCTCAAAAAAAAAAAAAAAAAATTCCTGAAGTACTACCTAATTGAAACATACATTTGATACTTGGATCATGTTATCTTGTATTATAACTTATTACTCCATTAATATATCCTCGGCCGGGTGCAGTGGCTCCTGCCTGTAATCCCAGCATGTTGGGAGGCCGAGGAGGGAGGGTCATTTGAGGCCAGGAGTTGGAGATCAGTCTGGGCAACGTAGTGAGACCCTGTCTCTACAAAAAAATTGAAAAAATTGAAAAAATTAATATGTCCTATTTCTTTAGCAAAATCATTGGCTCCTTGTGGGGAGAGAGCTTGTCTTATATGCCCCTTTGTAATTCCATTGCCTAGCACAGCAGATGTGGTCACTGATAGGTTTGATTCTGTGATTTGGATCCAATGTCAGTGTGACAGGATACTTTTTCCCCCCATAATTTAGGTTATTTTTATATGACTTTATGCCCACAAAACCCAAAGATAAAACACATTAAATTGAAAATAATTTCTTGTATTATAAGGTGATTTGGTTCCTATTTGCAGTTCTTTCTTCTTCTTTTTATAAAGTAGGCGCTGTTTTACCTAGTTTCTTACGAAAAACATGGTTTGGGCCAGATATCTTGACAGAAACCAAATTACCAGCATTTTTCTTTTAAAAATCATTGTTGATTTAGCTGAATTGTACTTCCATGGAATAAGCCCAAATAAATTTGTTAAGTACTGCATAGTTATGCAGCCAGATTGTTTTAAAATGTCAACCTTTATTAAAGTCCCTAAGCAGAACTTTAAAAATATCATTAAACAGTCATTTGCTATTCCTTCTCAGAGTATTTCTGTATCTCAAATTATTAAGCATTTTATTATATCATTGTTTTAACGATTTCTATAATGGCTGCTATTTGATAGCTGTATTTGTTGTGTTTGCTACAGTTATCAAATATTTATGGAGTACCCATTCATTTGCGGTGAGGAGTTATTTTAAAATGCTTTTTGGCATTTATAGAAACATATTCTGATTTTAAAAGCTCACCAGGGAAAATGTGTACAATTATTATGTATCCATAAAAATTTAAAAAAACACGAAAAAACTCACTAGGGATACTTGCTGGTTTGCTATATTCCTATTAGGAATTGTTCATGTTTTAACTGATAGCTGTGTCTTCAGGGCACAATTAACTTAATATTTGAATGTAAGTTGTTAAGCAGAAATCAGTTACTCTAGTTGATGAAGTGTTTGATTAGTAAAACTTCATGAATACTGATTTTATTCTAAGGCCTGAGCCATTAGTTTAACAGCACTGAAATGATTCTGCTGTTGCATTACCAAAACATTTAGATACTTTTAGCAGGAAAACTAATAGATACATAAGGGTTTTTTTGTTTTGTTTTGTTTTTTGTTTCAACTTTAAAATTTTATCATTTTAAAATTCCTTAATATAATTAGGGTACAGATTTAAAATGAAATTTTTTTCTTAAATGGTAGGAAGCAAAACGCCTGTAATTAAATAGCATTGACATTCTGATATGAGCTTATCATAGTACCTTTCTAACATGAGCTTGAGGTCCTCACCAAAGTCTTGATGAAACATACTTTTTAAAGACATAATTTTTTAAAACCCCACTTGGTTAAAAGACATTGTCCAGAGCTCCAGCTTTGGACTTTTACCTGTAGTCAGTCATACAGTTATCTGGGGTTGTGCTTGTTAAGTCAGTATTTTAAAAATGAAACACCCTGATTTTGTTCACTTTTGTTTTTATATAAAAGAATCTTTACAGTCAACATGTACTTCTAGATGCTGTATTGAAATTGCTGGCAGAGTTTATTCTATACAAAATGAACAATCTGGCCCCTTGTTTTATTTGTAAAGGTTCAATGTATCTATGCCTGCCTACCTCAATCTGCAAGGGAGTGTCAGAAAGGCCCCGCATTCGCCAAGCCGTGAGTTATCGCTAACTTTTCAGATGTGTTAATGAATGTGGAACAAAAGCAGTTGTGTTTAAAAGGAAAAAGGACCATCAAAATAACTTTCATTATAGTGGCAGGCGTAAACACTAAACTGAATATTCCAAATTGTGTCAAAAATAACCTACTAGAGACGAGCTTCTAGAAAACCTATTGTTGAACTGCTCTGAAGCCATCATTTTAACTATAAATTACTGTTGTTAAAATTTTATATACCCTGGTTGCAAATTAGAATGTTTTGAAAATATCTTTAACCAAGTTAAAACAATTTGAACAAAATCTTACCCCATCTAAAAATGATAGCATTTAGTTGAATTTGAGTTAAGCTGTTTAGTATATGACCATATAAAGGGGTAAAATTTTAATCTTTTTTGTTACTTACATGTGAAAATACAGAAACTAAATGATTGAATCACATCCTACACGAAAGTTTTTGCAGTGCTCCAGGCATATCATGTGAAGTACAGAGGTATTTATATCTCTTTTGGCACCAATAGTTCTCGCTTCAGTATTTCACCAGTAGGTTTTCATTCATCGATAGTATATCAGTTTAAGGCTAAGATAAAACACCTACATTTCTTAGGGCTTATTCTGTATAGAAAGGAAACATCCTTATGAGTTTTTTCTTTTGTCTTTCCGAAGAGATTCTAAGCAAAAAAATTGTAACTAACATCTGTATTTTGTTACTGCAGCTAGTTACCTTTCTTTTTCGTAGATTCTTTAATGTTTTGAGTAGATAGCCATATTTGATAAGCAGGTTGGATGCTTCTTTTGCTTAGGAGGTAGGTGTATTGTGTTATATGAAGACAGAATGAATTTAAACATACCCAGTTTGGCAGTATAGAAAATCTCAGACTACATAAAACTTGGAGGTATGGAACCTTTGGACACATTAAAGTTAACGTTTCTTTAGGCAATGTGCCTTTGTTTGACTGGTGTGTAAGTCCTTCTTCCAGGTTTGTACGCTCTTAAACGCGTTATTCTACCCTCTCTAACTCCTCCCAGCAGCAAAAGGGAGACACTTCAGCTGGAACAAAATAGTGGAAGAAATGGCGTCTGGGGTTCAGTGGGGATTCGCAGTGTGTATGCAATGTTTGCAAGATTATTTTTTATGTTTTTCAATTACTGTAAATAAAAATGTATCAATGCTTAGTGTCAAGAAGGGAACATTGTATACCAGTATAAACTCTCTTAGTGGGTCTGCAAGTTGCTTAACCACTCGGGGCCTCAGTTTTCTCATCTGCAGTATGAAGGAGTTGGACTCGATAATCTTTAAAGTCCATTCCTGCTCTAAAATCCTATGCTTTTCTGAAGTACTCTATTTAACAGAATGCATTGCTTTCTCACTTTGACTATTTGAATTATGTATGCAGTACACTTACTGCAACTGCATGTTGTCTAAAATAGTTTTTCTGTAGGATGTATATAAAAACTAATCCCTCTTGAGCTGATTTATAATGTGTGTATAGAGCCACACATAAAAAGCTAGTAATAGTAGGGCTCTCAGAATAATACTTTCCAGTTGTCTAACCTTGAATGTTATTAACTCTTCTATATTACAGGAGATACTACTCGTCAACGAATCAAATTCAGTGATGACAGAGTATGCAAGAGTCACCTTCTCAACTGTTGTCCTCATGATGTCCTTTCTGGAACTGTATGTATTTACTAAATGTATTGTTTGATTACTGATATGCTGCAGTAATGAACTACTTGATAAAGTTTTAATTCTGTGTCAAAAGAATTGACTTGTGAGGGGGGATTTGCATCGTTTATTGTTTGTTTATTCAGGATGATTACTTAAATCTTCAGTAATGGGTTTCCTCACAAAAGTGGTTGATATGTTTTGTTTTATAATATTTTCCATTCTTTAGAGCAATTTTTTAAAAGCATGTTTTATTTGGAATACAGAGGTAGTTGTATAGCATTTGTACTGTTAGTTCAGAAATAAAAGTATTTTTAAAGTAATTCCTTTTACTGTTAAACAATAGACTTTTATCTAGTACAGTATACATTTTTGTTAAGATTTTTACACACTTATATTGTGGAATCAGTGGGGAAATATATTACTAAATACTTATATCCACACAGCTTAATTTGGGAGTATTATCACTTAAAATATTGCTCCTGCTAATAATGTAAAGCTCAATTTTGATTCTATGTCTGCAGAGATGTTGATCTTAGAGTATCATTGTTTTAATTTGGAAGATAAACTGCATAATGATGGACCTGTTGGAATATGGAACAAATAATTTGATTCTCTGACTTTTGGATTTGGTTGAAATGATTACAAGTAGCTTCCCTTCATAGCTGCATCTGATGCTGGTGGGGAGCTAGTAGGGGCTAAACCTTGAGCTGACTTTAGTTTTCATTTGCCAGAAATGACTGAAATGAAGAAAGATTTCTGACTTGCCTTTTCAGAAGCAATGAGTTTCTTAGCCAAATGAGTGGTGTCTTCTTTGATAGGAAGAGTTAAAATTAAGGACATGCCCCAAAGAGATATGTATCAAGGCATATGCAACAGGAAACACCTTTGACTTTTCCAGTAGGAAAGAGAGTTGAAACTGTATTATGTTAATGGGAAAAAAGAGCCTGGGTTTATTTTAAAGTATAATACTGGCTGGGCGCAGTGGCTCACGCCTTTAATCCTAGCACTTTGAGAGGCTGAGGCAGGCGGATCACGAGGTCAGGAGATCGAGATCATCCTGGCTAACACGGTGAAACCTCGTCTCGACTAAAATTACAAAAAAAAAAAAAATTAGCCGGGTGTGGTAGCAGACACCTGTAGTCCCAGCTACTCGGGAGGCTGAGGCGGAAGAATGGTGTGAACCCGGGAGGCGGAACTTGCAGTGAGTCAAGATCGCGCCACTGCACTCCAGCCTAGGCGATAGAGCGAGACTCCATCTCAAAAAAAAAAAAAAAAAAAAAAAAAAAAAGGTGTAATACTACAAGGCAAGAAATCCAGTTTCTGAGAACAGGAATTTGGAAGGACTATGGCAGATAATAAATATAATAAACTCTAAACTTTTTTTTTTTGATACAGTCTCACTCTGTCACCCAGGCTTGGAGTGCAGTGGTGTGATCTCAGCTCACTCTTACCTCCACCGCCTGGCTTCAGGCAATTCTTCTGCCTCAGCCTCCGGTGTAGCTGGGATTACAGGCATGCGCCACCATGCCCGGCTAATTTTTGTATTTTTATTTTTATTTTTATTTATTTATTTATTTATTTATTTATTTATTTATTTTGAGGCGGAGTCTTGCTCTGTCGCCCGGACTGGAGTGCGGTGGCCGGATCTCAGCTCACTGCAAACTCCGCCTCCCGGGTTTGCACCATTCTCCCGCCTCAGCCTCCCGAGTAGCTGGGACTACAGGCGCCCGCCACCTCGCCCGGCTAGTTTTTGTATTTTTAGTAGAGACGGGGTTTCACAGAGTTAGCCAGGATGGTCTCGATCTCCTGACCTCGTGATCCGCCCATCTCGGCCTCCCAAAGTGCTGGGATTACAGGCTTGAGCCACCGCGCCCGGCCTTATTTTTATTTATTTATTTATTTATTTTTTTGAGATGGAGTCTTGCTCCTGTCACCCAAGCTGGAGTGCAGTGGCATGATCTTGGCTTATTGCAGCCTCTGCCTCCTGGGTTCAAGCGATTCTCCTGCCTCAGCCTCCCGGGTTCAAGCGATTCTCCTGCCTCAGCCTCCCAAGTAGCTGGGATAATAGGCACCTGCCACCACGCCTAGCTAATTTTTGTATTTTTAGTAGAGCTGAAGTTTCGTCATGTTGGCCAGGCTGGTCTTGAACTCCTGACCTCATGATTCACCCATCTTGGCCTCCCACAGTGCTGGGATTACAGGCATGAGCCACCGTGCCCAGCCCTAACGTTTGTATTTTTAGTAGAGATGGAGTTTCACCATGTTGGTCAGGCTGGTCTTGAACTCCTGACCTTTGATCCGTCTGCCTTGGCCTCCCAAAGTGCTGGAATTACAGGCGTGAGCTACCGCACCTGGCTTTTTTTTTTTTGAGACAGGGTCTTGCTCTGTCAGCCAGGCTATGAACACTGCCCACTGCAGCCTCCACTTTATGGCCTCTTAAGAGTTTCTCCCATCTCAACCTCCTGAGTAGTTGGAGCTACAGGCGCGCACCACGATACTCGACTAATTTTTGTATTTTTTGTAGAGACTAGGTCTCACCATTTTACCCAGGCTTGTCTCAAACTCCTGGCCTCAAGTGATCCTCCTGCCTCAGCCTCCGAAAGTACTGGGATTACAGGCGTGAACCACACCACCCAGCCATAATAAACTCCCTTGTCTACTTTCTAACATTTTCATAATTATTTTATACCGTGCTATACTGCATCTGAAATCTATAAAATCTATGATTGTTTGTAGTATACTGTGAGTCTCCGTGTTTAATATTGTATAAAATTTAACTGTTAAAGTTATTTTAAAAATTTACTTTTAATTTTTATTTACTGGCTAAATTACCACTTGAGATAAATTTTGAGAACAACATTAACAAAACCACTTGAGGCCAGGAGTTTGAGACTAGTCTGGTCAATATAGTGAAGCCCCATCTCTACAAAAAGAATTAAAAAAATTAGCCTGGCATAGTGGTACTTCCTGAAGTCCTAACTGTCTGGGAAGCTGAGACAGGAGGGTTGCTTGAGCTCAGGAATTCAAGACTTCCAAGTGAGCTATGATCACACCACTGCATTCTACCCTAGGCAACAGAGTGAGACCCTGTCTCAAAAAAAAACAAAACAAAACAAAAAAGGAAATAAGAATCAACAGTTATAATTCAGTGTTTTTCATTCTTCATTTGAACAGCAGAGTAGAAATAGGCATCTTGAACATAAAGAGGTGTGAACTATCACACTCTGTCCCAAAAAGCATTTGTTCTATAGGGAATGACTGCTACAAAGCCATAGCTCTGTAATTGCAAGCTATTTGTACACAGGGTGAACTGTTAAGTTTTTCAGGTCCTTAAGTACACCATTGTATGACACTTTTGGAGTCTTACAGCATCCTTTACCTAGTCCTCAAATCTCTGCTTAAATTCTGAAAGGTTCACTACTCAAGCAATCCTCCCATTTCAGCCTCCCAAAGCACTAGGGTTACAGGCAGGAGCCACTGTGCCTGGCCTTAACTGTTGACTTTATGATGCTTTTTCTTTGTTGTGTACCTAAAGATCGTATGACTAAAGGTTGCCCTTTAGTTTTCTGGACCTTGTGTCTAAGATCTGTCACTTGCAGCAGAATATGATTTACCAGTATTTTAGATTATTTAGAAAAAGAATACAGAAAAGCCAGGCATGGTGGTACATACCTATAGCCCCAGCTACTTTGGAGGCTGAGGTGGGGAAGATTGCCTGAACTCGGGATTTCAGATGTAGCCTGGACAACATAGTAAGACTGTCACAAAGGAAAAAAGTATCCAGAAATGCATTTCCTGCCTTTTCTTCATTGTAAAGAGGTTGGAACTTTATATCAAGCACTTAGAAATGGAGAGTGTGATTTCTAAAAATTCTCTTCATAACTGACAGTTAGTTTGGAATTTTTTGCAATTGAGTTTCATGAAAATGCACGTAAAACGTTTTACGTTTCATTACTCTAGTATAACTAATGCTTTTTTTTTTTTTTTTTTTTTTTTTGAGAGACTCACTTTCTTGGGCCAGGCTGGAGTGCAGTGGCACAATCTTGGCCCACTGCAACCTCCACCTCTGGGTTCAAGCGATTTCTGCCTCAGCCTCCCGTGTAGCTGGGATTACAGGCGTGTGCCACCACACCCAGTTCACCAGGGTGGTTTTGAACTCCTGACCTCAGGTGGTCCACCCGCCTCGGCCTCCCAAAGTGCTGGGATTATGGGCCTGAGCTGCCGTGCCTGGTCTGGCATAACTAATTCTTAAAATAATAAATTTATTAGGGCTGGGTGTGGTGGTTCACGCCTGTAATCCCAGCAGTTTGGGAGGCCGATCACTTGAGGTCAGGAGTTTGAGACCAGCCTGACCAACCAATATGGTGAAACCCCATCTCCACTGAAAATATAAAAAATCAGCCAGGCATAGTGGCCTGCACCTGTAATCCCAGCTACTCAGGAAGCGGAGGGAGGAGTATTACTTGAATCCTGGAGGTAAAGGTTGCAGAGAGCCGAGATCACACCACTGCACTCTAGCCTGGGTGACAGAGCAAGACTGTCTCAAAATAAATAAATAAATAATAAATTAATCAGAGGAAGTAAGACAGAACAGAGGATCGAAATAATTATATGTTTAATGATTTTTTTTTTTTTTTTTTGAGACGGAGTCTCGCTCTGTCGCCCAGGCTGGAGTGCAGTGGCGCGTTCTTGGCTCGCTGCAAGCTCCGCCTCCTGGGTTCATGCCATTCTCCCGCCTCAGCCTCCGAGTAGCTGGGACTACAGGCGCCCGCTACCACGCCCGGCTAATTTTTTGTATTTTTAGTAGAGACGGGGTTTCATCGTGTTAGCCAAGATAGTCTCGATCTCCTGACCTCGTGATCCGCCCGCCTCGGCCTCCCAAAGTGCTGGGATTACAGGCTTGAGCCACCGTGCCCGGCTGTTTAATGATTTTTATAAGAAATATGAATATTTTCTTTATCTCAGAAAGTTACTATACTTCAAAAGCTTGTGGCTGGTTGCAGTGGCTCATGCCTGTAATCCCAGCACTTTGGGAGGCCAGGCCGGCGGAATCATCTGAGGTCAGGAGTTCTAGACCAGCCTGGCTAACATGTTGAAACCCGTCTCTACTAAAAATACAAAAAAATTATCCGGGCATGGTGGCGGGTGCCTGTGATTCCAGCTACTCTGGAGGCTGAGGCAGGAGAATCACTCAAACCCCAGTGGTGGAGGTTGCAGTGAGCTGAGATTGTGCCACTGCACTCCAGCCTGAGCAAAAGAGCGAGACTCTGTTTAAAAAAATAAATAAAAGAAAAAATAAAAAGCTTGGATTACTTTTCTATTCTTCTAGAATATTTTCATATTGTAGTCTCTCTCTTTTCCTCATTTTGGCCCACTTTCTCCCTGCTGAATTCACTGTAGGCAGTATGCCCTTTCAGATTTAGGCAAAACAGAAAAACCTAAACCAAGTTGTCGTTTTTTTCCCCAACACATTTCTTCTGGTACATATCTTCCCTGAGGAAAGATAAGGAAATTGATAGCTTTAAAAAATATTTCCATCTAGTTCTTTGTCATCTCGAAAAAAGATACATGACGAATAATTTATAGAAGGCTTTAAATATAAAGCAAAGATGTTAACAGAAACTTGAAATTAAGATCTTGGGGATGTGGAAAATGTATACTCTCATAGGGTGCCTGTTCAAAATTCAGAAATCAGCACCACTAATTTTATTGTAGCCCTCATCATAGTATAACTTTACCGTAGATAGACCCTCATATCTTCTAGTGTAAAGTCATCATTTTACAGTTGAGAAAAACTAAGGCTTAGAGAAATTGTGCTGTTAAATGTCTCACAATAAAAAAACCACAGTATTCTATACCATTTAGGAATCTTAAATCTAGAACTTAAAACAATTTTTTGTTAGTTTTTTAGGTAATTCAGTTACCTAGGGCAGTGACTTTCAGATGTTTCTGAAACATCCTTGGAGGCATCTCATGCACTAAGGATTTGGGAGTAGGCTAGTTCGTTCTGTTTCAACTGGAATTTTACTTATTTTGTTTTATTTTACTGAGGCAAGGTCACACTCTTGCCCAGGCTGGAATACAGTGATGCCATCTTGGCTCACTGCAACCTCTGCCTCCTGGGATCAAGTAAGTCTGCCTCAGCCTCCCAAGTAGCTATGATTACAGATATGTGCCACTAGGCTCAGCTAGTCTTTTTTTTTTTTTTTTTTTTGAGCCGGAGTCTTGCTCTGTTGCCCAGGCTGGAGTGCAGTGGTATGATCTCGGCTCACTGCAACCTCCCACTCCCGGGTTCAAGTGATTTTCCTGCCCCAGCCTCCCAAGTGGCTGAGATTACAGGCACATGCCACCATGCCTGCCTACTTTTGTATTTTTCGTAGAGATGGGGTTTCGCCATGTTGGTCAGGCTGGTCTCAAACTGCTGACCTCAGATGATCGCCTCACCCTCCAAGAGTGCTAGGATTACAGGCATGAGCCACTGCGCCCGGCCTAATTTTTTTTTTCAGGGTGGAGTCTTGCTTTGACACCAGGCTGGAGTGCAATGGCACAGTCTCGGCTCACTGCAACCTCAGCCTCCCAGATTCAAGTGATTGCCCTGCTTCAGCCTCCCGAACAGCTGGGACTACGGGCGCGTGCCACCAGGCCTTGATAATTTTTTGTATTTTTGTATTTTAGTAGAGTTGGAGTTTCACCATGTTGGCCAGGATGGTCTCAATCTCCTGACCTCATGATCCGCCTACCTCGGTCTCCCAAAGTGCTGGGATTACAGGCGTGAGCCACTGCCCATGGCTAATTTTTGTATTTTTAATAGAGTTTGGGGGCCGGGCGCGGTGGCTCAAGCCTGTAATCCCAGCACTTTGGGAGGCCGAGACGGGCGGATCACAAGGTCAGGAGATCGAGACCATCCTGGCGAACACAGTGAAACCCCGTCTCTACTAAAAATACAAAAAACTAGCCGGGCGAGGTGGTGGGCGCCTGTAGTCCCAGCTATTTGGGAGGCTGAGGCAGGAGAATGGTGGGAACCCGGGAGGCGGAGCTTGCAGTGAGCTGAGATCTGGCCACTGCACTCCAGCCTGGGCGACAGAGCAAGACTCCGCCTCAAAAAAAAAAAAAAAAAAATAGAGTTTGGGTTTTACCATGTTGCCCAGGCTGGTGTCAAACTCTTGACCTCAAGTGATCTGCCTGCCTCAGCCTCCTAAAAAGAACCAATCTTGAAAAATACTTACAGATAGGGTTAGGGACTTTGATATTGTCACAGTCAATATTACTTTTTATTGGAGACTTTGATATTATCACAGTCTTATTTATTTATTTATTCAGACAATCTCTCCCTGTCGCCCAGGCTGGAGTGCAGTGGTGTTATCTTAGCTCACTGCAACCTCTGCCTCCTGAGTTGAAGTGTCTCCTGTCTGAGTCTCCCAAGTAGCTGGAACAACAGCTATGCCCATCCACACCCGGCTTATTTTTGTGTTATTTTTGTAGAGACGAAGTTTCACTTTCACCATGTTGTCCTGGCTGGTCTCACACTCCTGGGCTCTAGGGATCCACCAGCCTAGGCCTCTCAAAGTGCTGAGATTACAGGAGTGTGGCATCATGCCCAGCTGAAAGTCATTAAAGTAAAAATTTATCTGCGTATTTGAAGTGATTGGATGGGATTACTGGTTGTCAGATATTCCAGCCAAATTTTATGGTGCCCCAGTAGGTTCCAGGTTTTATCCCAGGTGCACCTTTTATATTTGAAACTCCTTTTTTTATTGCTTCCCTGACTCTTTTAAAGCCTGATCTGAAAATCAGCTACGTGGGTACATACAAACCCAAACTTTAAAAACTGCTGAAGTATCTTTTTTTGTTTTGGAGAAAGAGTGTTGCTTTGTTGCCCAGGTTGGAGTGCACTGGTGTGATCTCAGCTCACTGCAACCTCGGCCTCCTAGGTATAAGCAATTCTCCTTCCTCACTCTCCCAAGTAGGTGGGATTACAGGCGCATGCCACCATGCCTGGCTAATTTTTGTACTTTTAGTAGATGTGGGGTGTCACCATGTTGGTTGGCCAGGCTGGTCTCAAACTCCTGAGCTCAGGTCATCAGCCCACCTCGGCCTCCCAAAGTGCCGAGATTACAGGCATGATCCACCACTCCTGGCCCTGAAATATCTTTGATAGTACATATACAAAAGCCATGAGAATATGGAAATACAGAATAAGTGCTGAGAAGTAGACTTGGACAAAATTTTCTCAACCAGCCACTAGAATGTAAGTTCATAAGGGCGGGGACATTGTATTGTTTACTGCTATATCCAAAGCATCTCGAACAGGGTCTATTTATTGTATCAGATGAATGATCAGTCCACCCAAAAGTAGAATGCTACATAAATTATTTCAGAAATCAACTTTGAATTTCAAAAATTAACAATCATTAATGGCAAAAGGATTACCATTTAACAGATACGGAGCTGGAGAGTATCTTGGTTTTATTGAATTTCCTTTTTTTTTTTTTTGTTGAGACGGAGTTTTGCTCTTGTTGCCCAAGCTGGATCTTGGCTCACTTCAACCTCAGCCTCTCGGACTCAAGCAGTTCTCCTGCCTCGGCCTCCCCAGTAGCTGGGATTACAGGTGCTGCGCACCACCATGCCCGGCTAATTTTTTGTATTTTAAGTAGAAACAGGGTTTCACCATGTTAGCCAGGCTGGTCTTGGAACTCCTGACCTCAGGTGATCCACCCACCTCGGCCTTCCAAAGGGCTGGGATTACAGATGCAAGCCACCACGCCCGGCCTGGATGTCTTTTTTCTTTTTTTGAGACGGAGTCTTGCTCTGTGGCCTAGGCTGGAGTGCAGTGGTGTGATCTCAGTTCACTGCAACCTCCACCTCCCAGGTTCAAGTGATTCTCCTGCCTCAGCCTCCCGAGTAGCTGGGGCTACAGGTGCCTGCTACCATGCCTGGCTAATTTTTTTTTTTTTTTTGTATTTTTAGTAGAGATGATTTTACCATGTTGGCTGGGCTGGTTTCAAACTCCTGACCTCAAGTGATCCACCCACCTTGGCCTCCCAAAGCGCTGGGATTACAGGCGTAAGCCACCTCGCCTGACCCTGGCCTAGAGTTCTTATCAAAATATGACACCAGTGGTTACCTGTGCAAGTGTGAAAAATCAATCTGTAAATTGTTTAAATCTTTTCCCATAAATAGTTTATTTTGGGCTGCGTTGGTATTATTTAAAGGTTTAAGTATTATTTAACTAAGATTAAAATTTGAAGAGATCTGAATGTGGAGATCTGATGTTTTTGGCATTAACCCTGATTATTGGCTTGATATTTAGTTATATATATGATATATATTTCATATATACTCCAGACTGGAGTGCAGTAGCGAGATCACAGCTCACTGCGACCTCTGCCTCTCAGGTTCAAGCGATTCTCCTGCCTCAGCCTCCCGAGTAGCTGGGATTACAGGATTGCGCCACCATGACCAGCTAATTTCCAAATTTAGATTTGAAGTGTGTTGTATTCTTATTTTAAGCAGATTTGCTGTATTTTATTGTTCTCAATCTATTACAAAAATATACATTCTCTTAACTGTTTCTAGAGACTGTCTAAATAAAAAATGCATTTGGTGCCCAGAAAGTTAACAGCACTTTAAAAGATTGTCAGTGAATAATTAAAATTTTACTATTAAATCTTAAAAACCAAGGCTTTAATCGTTTAAAGCATTTTTGGCAAATAGAAACAAGAATACTCAGAAATATTCAACTTGGGGTACTTACGCCCTTTGGAAATAGTCCATTTCTGTCATTCTGAATAATAATTATTTTTTTAAGAGTTGGGGGTCTCACTGTGTTGTCCAGGCTGGAGTGCAGTGGCTATTTATAGAAGCAATCATGGTGCCCTACAGCCTTGAACTCCTGGGCTCAGGTGATCCATCCAACTCAGCCTCCTAAGTAGCTGGGACTACTGCAGATGCACACCACCATATCTGGCTCTATTCTGAATAATCTTAGATCATTTATTTTATATACTATTTAAAATAGTACAATTCAGGCTTATGGAGGTAGGTAGTATTTTTCCCCATGGTGACCCATAAACCATGTATAGTAATACCTTGTTCTGGTTTAGTCTTTGTTTCTAGTTGAGGGTTGTTAGCACTTTTGTGTATTACTTGTATTAATGATTAAGTACAGATATACGTTCATATGGGTATGGCGGACTGTTGTGTTGATGTTTATTTAATGAATTTCCATGTACCCATCAGCCAGCTTCAGGAAATATTTTACACACAGACTACTGTATTTTATTTATAATCACGTATATTCCCCCTGCAGCTTTTTTTTTTTTTTTTTTTTTTTTTTTTTTGAAGTACGTCTTCAAAAGTCTTGAAACTATCAGTTAGGATGACTTTTTTTTTTTTATTTTTATTTTTTTATTAAAGAAATGGTCTCACTCGGGCACCCAGGCTGGAGTGCAGTGGTATAATCGTAGCCACTGCAGTCTTGAACTCTGGGGCTCAAGTGATCCTCCTGCCTCAGCCTCCCAAGTAGCAAGGACAGCAGGCTCATGCCACCACGCCCAGTTAATTTTTAAATTTTTGTAGAGACAAACTCTTGCCATGTTGTCCAGGCTTTTCTCAAACTCCTGACCTTGAAGAATCCTCATGCTTGGGCCTCTCAAACGTGTTAGGATATGGGTGTGAACAACTGAACAACTGTACTCGCCGTAGGATGACTCTTGAACTTAAAGTAGTAAAGACCAGTTATTCCCAAATAAAGTAGGAGGTCTGGGAGTCATTGAAGCAGATTGTTTTTCATAGTCTAGTACTGGTTAATATATTTCAGTGTCACATTGATTTATTTGTACAATGAGTCTCAATAAATGCTTATTAGCTAAGAATCAGGAATTATTCTCTTAGTATTTCCTGGACCCTCCAGATGTTTTTTAGAGATAAGTAGTTTTATTAACTGTATTTTAACACTTCTAAGGAAACAAGCGTGTTCTCTGAAACTGTTTGTTGAAAAAGGGAATATGGAGTTATAAATGCATCATTTGGAGGATGTAGTTCATTGAACACAAGAGTAAGAAATGAAAACTTGAAACCGATAATTTTTTTTTTGAGACCAGAGTCTTGCTGTGTCTCCCAGGCTGGAGTGCAATGGCACAATCTTGGCTTACTGCAGCCTCCACCTCCCAGATTCAAGTGATTCTCATGCCTCAGCCTCCCGAGTAGCTGGGATTTACAGGCACCCACCACCACGCCTGGCTAATTTTTGTATTTTTAGTAGAGATGGAGTTTTGCCATGTTGGCTAAGCTAGTCTTAACTCCTGGCATCAAGTAATCCACCTGCCTCGACCTCTCAAAGTGCTGGGATTACAGGCCTGAACCACTGTGCCCAGCCTAAAAATATTGTTTATATAGGCGATTAACCACAAACATCAAACAAATTTACAAAGAATTACAAATTCTCTGTCACTGGAAATATTTTTTAACATGTGATGAGTTCTACCTTTAGGCAGGACCTACATGCTTTCTAGTTGATTCTTACTCATTAAGGGAACTTCTAAAATCTCATTGGTGTTTTACTTTAACCTGTATAGGATTAAAGGATTAATTTTTTTTTTTTTTTGAGACCGAGTTTTGCTCTTGTTCCCCAGGCTGGAGTGCAATGGGTCAATCTTAGCTCACTGCAGCCTCCTCCGTCTGGGTTCAAGCGATTCTCCTGCCTCAGCCTCCCAAGTAGCTGGATTACAGGCACGTGCCACCATGCCCGGCTAGTTTTTTGTATTTATAGTAGAGACGGTTTCACCATGTTGGCCAGGCTGGTCTCGGACTCCTGGCCTCAGGTAATCTGCCACCCTCAGCCTCCCGAAGTGCTGGGATTACAGGCAAGAGCCACTGTGCCTAGCCAAAGCATTTTGGGAATAAATGGTCTCATAAACTTTTTTGGCTTACAGGATCAAAAATAAAGATGTGTGTTGATTTTACTCAGATAATATGACTTGTAAAACTTACTCTTTTTTTTTTTTTGAGACGGAGTCTAGCTCTGTTGCCCAGGCTGGAGTGCAGTGGCGCGATCTCGGCTCACTGCAATCTCTGCGTCCCAGGTTCACACCATTCTCCTCCTCAGCCTCCCGAGTAGCTGGGGCTACAGGCGTCCGCCACCACGCCCGGCTATTTTTTTGAATTTTTAGTAGAGACAGGGTTTCACTGTGTTAGCCAGGATGGTCTCGATCTCCTGACCTCGTGATCCGCCCATCTCAGCCTCCCAAAATGCTGGGATTACAGGCTTGAGCCACCGCGCCTGGTGACTTGTAAAACTTCTAAGTTTAGATAAGTTTTTGTGTTTTTCTCCTTATATTTATTACAAAAATGTTTAGAGTGATCAGATTTAAGTGATAATTGGAATTAAGCAGAGGAAGAAATAGAAAAGGGTGAGCAAGAAGAATCAGATTAATAAGGTCTGAATAGAGAAAGTGAAGATAATTCACAGTACTTGTTTTGTAATTTCTGAAGTCGCATCATAAACAGATACTCATGTGACTGTAACTTTAACAAATAAAGACTAATTGTAAATTAGCTTTTACATTTAAAATCTAATAAAAATTACTTTAACAAATTCAAATTACTAATTGAAGTAATTTGTTATTTTTTTTCTCTCTCTGAGGGTATTGCTGATGGCAGAAGTTAGCAATCATTCATTCACTCACTTAAATACTTGAGTACCTACTATGTGTGCTGTGGTAGGTGGTGGGAATACAGATGTGGACCAGGGTTTCTGTTCCAGTGGTGGGAGTTTACATTGTAATGTGGGAGGCACACAGCCAAATATGAAAACAAATACTGTGATTTTAGGTAGTAATGAGTGTTATGACACAAAAGCATAGTTTGGTAATTCGCGGTGGGAATGGGGTGGGAGAGGGGGCCAAGGCCAAGGAGCTACTCTGGCAGGGTTGTTGGAGAAAAATTTTATTTACTTTTTACTTTTATTTACTTTTATTTACTTTTTAAAATTCTTTTTTTTGGCTCAAGCCTGTAATCCCAGCACTTTGGGAGGCTGAGACGGGTGGATCACGAGTTCAGGAGATCGAGACCATCCTGGCTAACACTGTGAAACCCTATCTCTACTAAAAAATACAAAAAAAACTAGCCGGGAGAGGTGGTGGGCACCTGTAGCCCCAGCTACTCGGGAGGCTGAGGCAGGAGAATGGCGTAAACCCGGGCGGCAGAGCTTGCAGTGAGCTGAGATCCGGCCACTGCACTCCAGCCTGGGCGACAGAGCGAGACTCCGTCTCAAAAAATAAAAAAATAAATAAAATTCTTTCTTTTTTGAGACGGAGTCTCACTTTGTCTCCCAGGCTGGAGTACAGCGGTGCGATCTTGGCTCACTGCAACCTCCACCTCCCAGGCTCAAGTGATCTCCTACCTCAGCCTCCCGAGTAGCTGGGACTAGAGATACGCGCCACCACATCCAGCTAAGTTTTGTATTTTCAGTAGAGACGCGGTTTTACCGTGTTGTCCGGGCTGGTCTTGAATTCCTGACCTCAAGTGACCCACCCCTCCCGAAGTGCTGGGATTACAGATGTGAGCCACTGCGCCTGGCTGAAAATTTTTATTTTATTTTTTATATGAGAACTCTTGTTTCCTAATGGAGAAAATTTTTGATGAAGTGACATTTGAAGAGATCCGAATGTGGAGAAGAAGGTAGTCATTTCTGAGTGGGAATCAACTTGCCATTTTGTTCCTACACAAAACTTGTGGCAGTTCTCTATTGTTTATACCTGTACTGAAAAATCTAAAATACTTACCCAGGATACTTCTCCCTTGAGTGACTAAATAGTGTAAGTTGTTTTTTCTTTTCCTTTTTTTTTTTTTTTTTTTTGGAGACAGAATCTTGCTCTGTCACGCAGGGCTGAAGTGCAATAGTGTCATCATAGCTCACTGAAGCCTGGAACTCTTGGCCTCACAGAGTGTTGGGATTGCAAGCGTGAGCCACCGTGCCTGGCCTGGTTCCCTCGTTTGACCAAACTGATTTGCTTATTGTCGTCTCACTCCTTTCTTTCCCTCGCATGCTTCTCATTTTTGTTTATACTCTTTTCCTCTGCTTGCAATATTCTTTCTCCTCACTAAAAATTTAAATCCTGTCTGGCTTACTATATGTGATTGCCTTACCCTGTAGCAGTTTAGCCTCTTAACCCCAGTATAGCACCTGCTTTCTGTACTACTGAAAAAAAATGTGTTATTTATCTCATTTGTGTATATAGTCTCATTTTCTCTCTCTCTTTCCAGTTAGGTAGTACACCATAGTCTTTGTGCGACAAGACCTCTTGTTTTAACTTTTTCTAGTTTTCTTTGCACATCTAGGGTCAGAAATGGATACAAAAATATTTCCTACGTTCTTAAAAAAATTATAAAAAAGTAGAAAAATATGATTTATCTTTACTCTGGGAAAAATAGGTTTGGAGGTGGAACATATACAAGTGGAAAGAGGCAGTTAAGAGATTGGGAAGTGGTAGAAAACCAACAACGTTATATATGCACAATGTGCCCCATTTCTCTTCACCCTATACTCATGTCTAAGGTATAGTTGTTAACATGGAGGTCAGACTCTGTGTTCTTGTGTAATTTGTTAGAGGGTCTTCTGGAAAAATGCTTGAGCTGTAACTCTGGGGAGGAATATGTAAAACTTTCACCCTGGAAAACTTGAATAAAGAAAGCCTGTAGTGAATGTAGTCATATATCTGTATCATACTAGTTGCTGCTACTTAGATTTCCTGTTATTACATCAAAATCGTCTTGTCCAGAGCAAGACATTTTTCCTCATAGAACAGTTTTCCCATTTGATTTAGTCAGTTCTCTTGGTGGCATCATTTTCCTCATGTTTGAAATGCTTGAAACCCTGAAAAGACTCCTGACTTTTTTCTTTCTTTCCACACTTAATTTCCATTTAGCTAATACCTGTAGGTTGAAAGTGATTGTGTTATTGAAAGAATATTGAGCTACATTAAAGACCTGTTGAGATTTTTACTCTGCTGCCATTAGCTTATGATCTTAGGCAAATGTTGGTCTGAGACTTGATTTCTGCATTTGTAAGAAGGTGTGATGGGATTCATTATTCCAGAGACACTTCACATTTTTTAAATGGTTTTTTTTTTTTTTTTTTGAAGCGGAGTCTGGCTCTGTCGCCTGGACTGGAGTGCAGTGGCTGGATCTCAGCTCACTGCAAGCTCCGCCTCCCGGGTTTACGCCATTCTCCTGCCTCAGCCTCCCGAGTAGCTGGGACTATAGGCGCCCGCCACCTCGCCTGGCTAGTTTTTGTATTTTTAGTAGAGACGGGGTTTCACCGTGTTAGCCAGGATGGTCTCGATCTCCTGACCTCGTGATCCGCCCGTCTCGGCCTCCCAAAGTGCTGGGATTACAGGCTTGAGCCACCGCGCCCGGCCTAAATGGTTTTTTTGTTTGTTTGTTTGTTGGTTTGTGTGTGTGTGTGTGGGGGGGTTGTTTTTGTTTTTTTAATTCTTCGGCAGTCTGATATACCTCTATCACCTGCTTTCTCGTTTCTGTTCTAATTTGACCCCAGTGGCTTTATTCCTAGGTTCTTGTAATATCTTCTCTTGCCCTTTGTCTCTTTCTTCTAGACAATCTGTCTAGTGTTAATTGTTCTGAAACATGGATTTTATTGTGTCATATTTCTGCCTAAGTAGTCAAGCATTCTTTTCCTACAGAATAAATTCTACATTTTTTTGACTCATTTTCAGACTCTTTCACAATCTAGTCAGAGGCTGTAAACTAGTGGCCTGTGGGCCAGTATAATCCTACATCCTCTTTCCCCCCCATCATTTTCCTTTATCTTCTAGTAGAAATCATCTCGTTCCCGTTAAGTTGTTCCTCTTTATTTTCCTGATAGGAAATATTGTATTCTCCCTTGAAGCATTTGCTCTGGCTCTTTCCCTCTGTTCTGTGTCTTCTGTGTGTAAATTATCTTCACTTGTCCTAGAAACTTCCTCATACATACTGATATTTAATAAAGATAGCCCTCTTTTGTGAATTCACTTGAAAATGGAAGCATTAGAAGAATGTAAAGTTATGAGCCAAGGAAATAAGTTCTTCACTGAACAAATAATTGAGCTGTAATATAATATTATGTCATATTATATAACAGAATATTGAGTACCTATTATGTGGTGAACAGTGTTATCTGATTGGGGCTGTTACAATGATCAAGAAAGACTGTTCCTCTCTCGTTGAGCTTATATCCCATTGCAATCAATATGCAAAATAACTAGGTTGACAGCCTGCCTTCAGAGTGCTTTTAGAAACATCTTACTTGATCTGAACAGCAATCCTGAAGTACTTGAGAAAACAGAAGTTCAGCTGGCACAGGCAGGATCACTTGAGGCCAGGAGTTACCAGCCTGGACAACGCAGCAAGCTTCCATCTCAACAAAAAAAATAATTGGCCAGGCGCGGTGGCTCAAGCCTGAAATCCCAGCACTTTGGGAGGCCGAGACGGGCAGATCACGAGGTCAGGAGATCGAGACCATCCTGGCTAACACGGTGAAACCCCGTCTCTACTAAAAATACAAAAAAAAAAACTAGCCGGGCGAGGTGGCGGCGCCTGTAGTCCCAGCTACTCGGGAGGCTGAGGCAGGAGAATGGCGTGAACCCAGGAGGTGGAGCTTGCAGTGAGCTGAGATCTGGCCACTGAACTCCAGCCTGGGTGACAGAGCGAGACTCCGTCTCAAAAAAAAAAAATAATAATTAACTCGGTGTGGCATGCACATGTCGTCCTAGCTACTGAGGAGACTGAAGCAGGAAGATCACTTAAGCCTAGGAGTTCAAGGCCACAGTGAGCTATGGTCGTGCCAGTGCACCCTAGCTTGGAAGTTCAGAGTTGAAGTGAATTTCTCAGGATCAAATGGATAATACAAGGTAAAAGGAGGTATTTTGATATGGTCCAGTTCCCAGTCTCTTTTTCTTTTCTTTTTTTGGAGACCAGGGTCTCACTCTGTCGCCTAGGCTGGAGTGCAGTGGCGTCATCTCGGCTCACAACCTCCGCCTCCTGGGTTCAAGTGATTCTCCTGCCTCAGCCTCTTGAGCAGCTGGGACTACAGGCACATGCCACCACACCCGCCTAATTTTTGTATTTTTAGCAGAGGTGGGGTTTCGCCATATTGGCCAGGCTGGTCTGAAAGCTTCTGACCTCAAGTGATCCACCTGCCTCGGCCTCCCAAAGTGCTGGGATTACAGACATGAGCCACTGCGCCTGGCCTAGTCTGTCTTATTACTTAAGTACAAGAGAATAAAGCATAAAACATGAATATTTCCAATTATACCTCACCCTCCTTCTCAGATCTAAACCTTGTCAACTATTTACTGTACATCTTTCACTCTCCTTTCTATGCATTTACACAAGGTTGTGTGTTTTAACAGATGGCGTTATATTGTTTGAATTTTTTTTCACTTGTCTTGGAGAGGTTTCCGTATCAGTTGTCTGCATTTTTAAAAATGCCTGAATAATATTTTGTAGTGTGGCTGTTCTCTTATCCTTTATATGCAGTGAGTATTAATAATAGTCTTTGTTTCTGTTTTTGGTGTACACTGTGGCAGTCCAGTCCTTGTATGTACATCTTTGTAGACATTTGCAGCTGTTGCTTTAATGTCTTGATTTCCATTGTGAATATAAATTCCTTGATTGTAGAAATTATATTCTCATGCTGTTCTGTAATTTTGTTCACGATCTGGTTCATAGAACTGAACAAATGTTCAAACACATAGCAAAGCAGGTATATTTACAATTACTAGGAGCTATTACTATGCCAAATTCTATCATTTATATATTAACATATTACTACTATTAATTTACACTTAGCAGTACACTCAAAATGTATGAATCAACCTTTTGATTTGCTCTACCGTAATATTTCTATTCGTTAATTTTAATGTATAGTTTTCACATGACTCTCAATTTTTTTTTCTCTAACATTAAATTGGCTTCTTTTTTTTGGAGGAGGGGACAGGGTCTGGTCTCAGTCTGTTACCCAGGCTAGAGGGCAGTGACATGATCTTGGCTCTCTGCAACCTCTGCCTCCCAGTTTCAAGTGATTCTTCTGCCTCAGCCTCCCGAGTAGTTGGGATTGCAGGCATGTCACCATGCCCAGCTAATTTTTTTATTTTTGGTAGAGATGGGGTTTCACCATGTTTGCCAGGCTGGTCTCGAACTCCTGACCTCTAGTGATCTGCCTGCCTCAGGCTTCTATAGTGTTGGGACTACAGGTGTGAGCCACCACGCCTGGCCTGGCTTCATTGATTGTTCTAATTGTAATAATAATACATGCTCATTGCTTATAATTCACCCGGTACCAGAAAGTTCGAACAACCCTCATAGTAATACAGATTTGTAAATTCCAAAATACATATTTTATTACGTCTTTCTTTGCCAGCTTCTCTTTTCTCCACTTGGTATATCAAGAACATCATTTTTAAAGACTAAATAGACACTGTATAGCTGTTCCATAGCTGAATCAACCAGACCTCTGTTGAGAGGCTCCTAAAATGTTTCTTGTTTTCTAAAAAACGTTAAACTTTATTCTCCATTTATCTTTTTATAATTATTTCACTATTAATTCCTTAGAAATAGAATTCCTTAGTCAAATTATCAGGTTTATTCAATAGTCATGGTTTGTGCAAAACTTGGTCTCCTTGGAGGAATAAGTAAGAGAAACAGACGGTTTTTCTAATGAAGCTTAGAGTTTATTTGGGGAAACAACATTCACTTTTGGAATTTCAAAAGAAAAGTTAAAAATTCTTGACGGTTTAGCTTTGTTACCTTTGTTGGTAAAACAGTATAAAACGCTGTGGGGCTATAAGTTACCAGGATCAGCTATAGTTATTTGGTCAACATTTCATGGAGTAATGGATTCAGAATGGAGAAGACAAAATGCAGAGCTGAACTTAATTACAAATAAGCATTAAAAAAAAAAAAAACAAAAAAAAAAACTACAATCTAAGCATTTAGATGTAAAAATTAAAAACCAAGAATAAACTTGTGGAAATAATTTAATTATGAAATAAGCTACCTGTTTTTTTTGTTTTTTGTTTTTCTTTTTTTGAGATAGAGTTTCGCTCTGGTTGCCCAGGCTGGAGTGATCTTGGTTCACTGCAACCTCTGCCCCCTGGGTTCAAGCGATTCTCCTGCCTCAGCCTCCCGAGTAGTTGGTTGGGATTACAGGCATGCACCACCACGCCCGGCTAATTTTGTATTATTTTAGTAGAGATGAGGTTTCTCCATGTTGGGTCAGGTTGTTCTCAAACTCCTAATCTCAAGTGATCTGTCCGCCTCGGCCTCCCAAAGTGCTGGAATTACAGGTGTGAGCAACCGCTCCCAGCAGCTGCTTGTTAAATTAAAAAATAGTTTTAGGACCAGGTATGGTGGCTCAGGCCTGTAATCCTAACTTTGGGAGGCCAAGGTGGTTGAATCACCTGAGGTCAAGAGTTTGACCAGCCTGGTCAACATGGTGAAACACCATCTCTACTAAAAATACAAAAATTAGCTGGGTGTGGTGGTGCATGCCTGTAATCCCAGCTACTGGGGAGACTAAGGCAGGAGAATCGCTTGAACCTGGGAGGCAGAGGTTGCAGTGAGCTGAGATCACGCCACTGCACTCCAGCTTGGGCAACAGAGTGAGACTCCATCTCCAAAAAATTAGCCAGGTATGGTGATGTGTGCCTATTGGTCCCAGCTACTCAGGTGTCAGGTGGCTGAAGCGGAAGGATTGCTTGACCCTGGGAGGCAGGGTTGCAGTGAGCTGAGATCATGCCATTGTACTCCAGACTGGGGGACAGAATGAGGCCCTGTCTCTGAAAAAGTAAAAATAAATAATACATATATATACACACACATGTATATATATATATATATATACACACACACACACACACACACACACACACACACATATATTTTGTGACAGAGTCTTACTCTGTTTCCTGGGCTGGAGTGCAGTGGCACAATCTTGGCTCACTGCAAACCTCTGCCTCCTGGGTTCAAGTGATTCTTGTGCCTCATCCTCCTGAGTAGATGGGATTACAGGTGCCTGCCACCACATCGAGCTATTTTTTTGTGTTTTTAGTAGAGATGGGGTTTCACCATGTTGCCCAGGCTGTTCTCAAACTTCTGACCTCAGGTGATCTGCCTGCCTTGGCCTCCCAAAGTACTGGGGTTTCAGGAGTGAACCACTGCATCTGACCTTGTTTTAAATTTTAAATACTCCTCATGTGCATAGCACAGTGCCAGAGCAGATGCTTAGTAGTCATCATGGTATGGACAGAGGAACATAGATGCCCCGTATTCTGAAAATCTGCCTCGGCTATACCTACTGTCCCACTAGGTCCCTGAAGAGATAACGACTGAGGATATTCCACATACAAAAAAGCCTTCTTTATTATAATTAGGCCCTTGGTCCTAGGGCTTGTGGTGAGGCAGGCTAGACTATAAACTCGCAAGGACTCATAGTTCAGAAAGTGACAAGCCCTGCCTCTTGGAGGAAAAAAGAAGAGTAGCTCAAAACACTTAAGAAGTAAGGAGTCCAAGCAAAGGAGATAATCCAAGGAGAGGCTAAGGAGAACCTCCCCTCCAGGAGCTCAGATCATCTGGAATTCATCTTGAACACTCTGGCTTGTTAATAAGCCCCCCTGTGCCAAATGTTCTTCTTTGCCCTTTTTTCAGTTTGATTTATTCAACATAGGCACATAGTAGATAAAACAGAAGAATTCTTGCTCTATGGAAGTCACATTTTAGTTAATCTTACAACCCTCTCATAAATCTTCCCTATGGCATGCCTTCGCCAAAATTTTGGCTACTCTCACGGAGAAGTCCACCTCTACTATAGTGGTAAAGTTGTATCTTTTCTTGTGTTCATTTTGTTCTTGGTCTACATAGTTGCTTTTCTTCCTTTGGTTGGTTGTGTGATGTAACTTTAAAGATGTGGAGGCAGGGACCTAGAATTCTTGCAATAGAGACAGATTGTTTAGGTTAAAAACAGTGAGGCAAAATTTATGTGTTACTTTTAAGTTTTTGTTAAATACGATTGGAAATGTAGTTGATCAGGGAACTGATGAAAGTAAGATAAAGGAGATACAGAAGAAAGGAAGTAGACAGCTGCTTTGAATCTCTGCCGTGAGCTTTTTTAGATGTTGTGGGGAATGACTTACTGAAAAATATTGGAAGTTAAGTTAGTACTAAAATAACGGGAACTAGCATGGTAAAGTGGAAGCAATATTAGACTAGGAATCAGTCTAACAAGATTTTCTGATAAGCACCCTGAGCAAGTCATTCTTCCTGTGCAAAGAATGGGAATAAAAGTAGATCAGTGAGTGGTTCTCAACACTGCACATTAAAAGTACCTGGGAGGCGGCCGGGCGCGGTGGCTCAAGCCTGTAATCCCAGCACTTTGGGAGGCCGAGACGGGCGGATCACGAGGTCAGGAGATCGAGACCATCCTGGCTAACACGGTGAAACCCCGTCTCTACTAAAAATACAAAAACTAGCTGGGCGAGGTGGCGGGCGCCTGTAGTCCCAGCTACTCGGGAGGCTGAGGCAGGAGAATGGCGTAAACCCAGGAGGCGGAGCTTGCAGTGAGCTGAGATCCGGCCACTGCACTCCAGTCCGGGCCACAGAGCGAGACTCCGCCTCAAAAAAAAAAAAAAAAAAAAAAAAAGTACCTGGGAGGCTTTTACAATTCAGTCAGTCTTTGGGAGGTAGAAATTGGGACTTTTTTAAAAAAGCTTCCATCAATATTATGTAAAAGTTCCCAGGTCTAGGTTGAGAACCACAGTGGATCAAAAAGCCTTTCCAACTGTGACATCTTGCATTTTATGGAATAAAATGTAGTGTGTGAACAGCTATAGCTGTGGAAATAAAATAGTAAGGAAGTTGTTGTCATGATTGATGTTTAGAAATTAATTTCAGAAACCTACTGCCTGGCATATCAAAGACAATGACAGCCTCCTTCTGTCGTTAGCTTCTTTCATTCCTATCATGTTTTCTGGAATTCTTTCTTAGGAATATTTAAGTTTTTCTGAGTTTTCTTAATAATTGTTGTTTAATGAGCACCTTTTAAATTTGAATTTCTGCACATCCATAGAAAGCTTTACTTTTTGTTTATTGTCACTGAAAAACTCCTTAGCTTGTTAAACCAGACTAATGAATTGGAGGTAAGGATTGGAGCCTGGAAAAATCTCAGCATACTCAGTAACAGTACAGTACTTTTTTTTTTTTTTTTTGAGACAGAGTCTCGCTCTGTCGCCCAGGCTGGAGTGCAGTGGCCGGATCTCAGCTCACTGCAAGCTCCACCTCCTGGGTTCCCGCTATTCTCCTGCCTCAGCCTCCCAAGTAGCTGGGACTACAGGCACCCGCCACCTCGCCCGGCTAGTTTTTTTGTATTTTTAGTAGAGACGGGGTTTCACCATGTTAGCCAGGATGGTCTCGATCTCCTGACCTCATGATCCGCCCGTCTCGGCCTCCCAAAGTGCTGGGATTACAGGCTTGAGCCACCGCGCCCGGCCAACAGTACAGTACTTTTATAACACTAAGCATGATGAGGACTTTTGTAACAGTGATGAGTCCTCATTATTTCCCAAAGGATAACTTTGGGGGCAGAATTTATACATTCCCATTCATTCCATTATGTAATTAAGAACCAAAGGTAATAGAGTTTTACAGAAAAACATTTTCTGTTTGTTTTCACTTTTGAGACAGGGTCTAGCTCTGTCACCCAGGCTGGAATGCCGTGGCATGATCATGGCTTACTGCAGCTTTGACCTGCAGAGCTCAAGTGATCCCCCTGCCTCTGTCTCCTGAGGAGCTGAGACTATAAGCATGGGCCACCATGCCTGGATAATTTTTTTTTTCTTTTTTACTTTTTTTCTTTTTTACTTTTTGTAGAGATGGGGTCGTCTTATGTTACCCAGGCTGTTCTGGAACTCCGGGGCTCAAGTGATCCTCCCACCTTGGCCCCCCCAAAGTGCTGGAATTACGGGTATTAGCCACTGTGGCCAGAAACGTTGGTTTTTTTTTGTTGTTGTTGTTGTTGTTTTAATAGTCACAACATCTAAGAGTCCGAAGGAAGAAAAAAACTACCTGATGGTTGAATTCTTTCCTTAATATCCTAGTAAAAGAGTTGTCAAAACAGTGTTTAAACACCTCACTTATCTGGGAACTCACTAACTCTGAGGATGTTTGTTCTACCTTCGGAAAACTTTGATTATTGAAAATATTTTCTTGGCCGGGCGCGGTGGCTCAAGCCTGTAATCCCAGCACTTTGGGAGGCCGAGACAAGCGGATCACGAGGTCAGGAGATCGAGACCATCCTGGCGAACACGGTGAAACCCCGTCTCTACTAAAAAATACAAAAAAACTAGCCGGGCGAGGTGGCGGGCGCCTGTAGTCCCAGCCACTTGGGAGGCTGAGGCAGGAGAATGGCATGAACCTGGGAGGCAGAGCTTGCAGTGAGCTGAGATCTGGCCACTGCACTCCAGCCTGGGCGACAGACTGAGACTCGGTCTCAAAAAAAAAAAAAAAAAAAAAAAAAAAGAAAATATTTTTCTTGACCAGGTGCAGTTGCTCATGCCTGTAGTCCAGCATTGGGGGGCTGAAGTGGGAGGATCAGTCAAGCTCAGGAGTTTGAGACCAGCCTGGGCAAGATAGCACCCTTTGTCTCTACTTTAAAAAAAAAAAAAAAAATTAGCTGGAAATGGTGGCGGGGAACTGTAGTCCCAGGTACTTGTCAGGGAAGGGTGCTTAGGTGGGAGGATCGCTTGAGCTGGGAGGTGGAGGCTGCAGTGAGCCATAATCATGCCACTGCACTCCAGCCTAGGTGACAAAGTGAGACTCTGTCTCAAAAAAGGAAGAACAAGTATTCAGAGAGTTAAAAGTCTGACTCACTGAAGTCCCTTCGGCCCCATAATAAAACAAATCTATTTCTGCTGCTTTATGAAAAATTCCTCAGTTGATTGAAGTTGGTTCAATCTTATTTTTGTCTTCTTTGTTTATTTCTGTTCCCTGGCTTTTTTGTATAGCCTGGTTTTGAGATACTTATGTCTAATTTTCTCATATTCCTTTTGAAATGTGTTAGTACATAGAATGTGTGTTTTGGAGAGCAGTGGTTTGCTTTTAAAACCAGCCTTCAGTATAGAGTTCCTACTTTGTTTATACTGTGTCCTCTTGGAGTTAGTTTTAGACAATATAGGTTTTTCTCAGTTGTGCCATACTGTAACTGTTACTCTTGACTACTTAAATTTTTAAATTGTCTGATTCTCTGCTCATACCTACTTATTTGTACATTTATTGTCTTGGATATGTAACTATAGGACTTCATATTTATTTCTTTTAAATTTTATCTGGTCTGTTAATACTTTTGAATCTTGATCTCGTGAATTTGCTTTTTAGTTGGGATATTGTACAAAATTAATTATCATACTTTTGTTTTATACATATTTAGATTGTTGACAAGTTAAATAGGCAGACTCATTTTTAGATACTGTATACAAAGCTAAGACTCAGACCTGTGTGCCATACTCTATTCCTGTTCCCTGTTACCATGAACTTCCCTGTGATTAATAGTGGCGTATAAATAAGTAAACACTTTAAAGATCTGCCTTCTAAATCTTCTGTACAACCTGGAACATTACTTTTTGCCTTTTCCTAAGATTCATTTGCTTCTCCTTCTTGAGATCCAGTTTAATTGTATCCTCTTCAGAAAGGTCTTCTCTGACTAGCTCATCCCAAGTAGCCCCCCATAATAATGGGGAGCATTGCTATTTTATTACATCATCTAACTTTGTTCATAGACATGATTCTTGTTATTTGTTTCCCCTCAGATAGAATGTAAGCTCCATGAAGTCAGACTGTCTCTGTCACTTAAACTCTATATCCCTAGCACCTAAGATAGTGCTTGCCACAAGTGGGACCTTAATAGTCAAAGGAAGGAGAATGACTTGTACTCCCTTTTTACCAACCCTCCAGAGATTTTGAGGTATTCCAAGGGTGGTCACACCTCCAGTTGGAAAATCTCTGCCTTGCTTTGATCACCGATTAATCATAACTGTAATGATCCTTGCATCTTGCCAATTTTTTCTCCTCATATTTTCCCCCAAAAAAGTTTCATGAAAGATCTTATCAGTTGCCTAGATACATGTACAAATGGATAGATTTTTAGATATTTTGTCTCAGATACGAGAAAAGCCTCTGGTTTGGTAAATAACACCTAATTGGAGTTTCCAAGTAGAAGGACCCTAGGTTCAGTAAGAGTATTTCCCTGATACATGTTTATTGTAAGTGGAGTTAAATGCTTGTTCTCTGTGCACTTATATTGGGTATTATTAGTAAATCATCTCTTTACTAGTTTATTAGTCTTGTCCCCGGACAAGACTATCAAAGTCACCAGTCTGTTTTGTTTTGGGTTTTTTTTTAATTTATTTTTTATTTTTAAAAATTGAGACAGGTCTTAGTTTGTTGCCCAGGCTGGTCTCAAACTCCTGGGCTCAAGCGATCCTCCTGCCTTGGCCTTCCAAAGTGCTGGGATTACAGGCATGAGCCACCATGCCCAGCCACCAGTCTGTTTTTTGAGGACTCCATCTTTATTTGAAAAATAGGATGTTCTTCAAAGCACATTGACATCGCAACGATTCAATTTATATATTCTTTTAGTTTGGTTTGTTTAAAATTAACTTTATCTTTTTTGTGTTGTGGAGCTAAATGAACTATGTTGTGATATAGAAGCTAGAAGCTTTTCTCAGATTCTGAAAAGCTTTTCCATATCCATTTATTGTTAAGTACAAGTGATCCCTGTTCCCATCTGTTGGTAGACAGAATTGGTGCCATTTTTTTCTTCTGACACCACGTTTTATATTTGTCTATGAAATTTTGTAATTTGGAAGCCCCTACATAAAAAAGCATCTGTATGACTTAATATGTATTCTGAAAAGAACTGTGGTTGTTGATGCATTTTTTAAAAAACATGTTTTTTTGTTTTAATATTATGTCTTTTTTCCCTTCCAGAGAATGGATCTTGGAGAATGTCTGAAAGTCCATGACCTGGCTTTAAGAGCAGATTATGAAATTGCATCCAAAGAACAAGATTTTTTCTTTGAACTTGACGTATGTGATTTTGCTTTAATGGTTTGTTGTTATCTTTTGCTGTAAAACATGTGGATTAATATCTCTTAATAAGAAAAACTCTTAGCAGTTTATCCTCTGTGGTTATATGAAGGGTAAGACTCAAGTAAGATCATGTACTTTCTTGACAACTCTTTTAAAAATATGAGGTGAGACTGTATTTTAAGAAAATGTGTAAAAGTCATATGATTCATATATTCTTTTGAAAATTAAGCATATTCTTCCCAACAAAGTAGTAATGATTAAGGAAATATCAAGCAAATGTAAGCAACTAATTAATAGTGTATATAAGGACATATCTTTAGTAATATACTGAGTTTTTACATTCATATTTATTTTTGTATCTACTTATATATATACATGTATGTATAGTTGGCCCCCCATATCTGTCGTTGTATCTGTAGAAGGAACCAACTGGGGATTGTAAATATTTAGCAGAAGAAAGGGATTGTTCCATCTGTACTGAACATGTACAGCCATTTTGTTCTTGTTGTTGTTCCCCAAACATTACAGTATAACTGTTTACATAGCATTTACATTGTGTTAGGTATTATAAGTAATCTGGAGACAATTTAAAGTATATGAGAGGTTGTGTAATGGGAGATTATATGCAAATATTACACCATTTTATATTAAAAAATGCACATTCATGGATTTTGGTATCCACTGGGATATCCTGGAACCAATCTCGCACAGATAGTGAGGGACATGCGTACAGGTGTTGGGGGGGAGTTTTATTTATTTATTTTTTTTTGGAGTCGGAGTCTCACTCTGTCACCCAGGCTGGAGTGCAGTGGTGCGATCTCAGCTCACTGCAGGCTCCGCCTCTGGGTTCGTGCCATTCTCCTGCCTCAGCCTCCCGAGTAGCTGGGACTACAGGTGCCTACCACCACACCTGGCTAATTTTTTTGTTTTTAGTAGAGATGGAGTTTCACTGTGTTAGCCAGGATGGTCTCTATCTCCTGACCTCGTGATCTGCCCGCCTTGGCCTCCCAAAGTGCTGGATTATAGGCATGAGCCACCGCACCCGGCTGTTTGGGGGATATCAAGGACGATGTTTTTAATGAAAAACCAAGCAATGGAAGACACCATTTAGATACCTAAAAGAGCCTGAAATGTAACTTTGTATTGTTGCTTTTACATGAAAATCATTTGCATAAAAATAAACCTTTTTTGCATATATATAAAGCATAGCAATCAGCATTACATAAAACATACTAATGTGCATAATCTTATGATACGTTTTATTAGTGAAATAATAGATGTTTTAAATTTAGTTTTTAGGAGATAAACCAGTAAACAGGTCCTCCTGTCTTCTGAATATCCAAGAATTTCTGCTAATGGAAATGAAATTGTTTTCGGAAATACAATTTACAACAAATTTTCCCTACTTTTTTGGTGGTTTTTGGCCTTACGGAGTACTTTTATATTTATATTGTCTGATTTATCAATCTTTAACACATCTATAGCCAGGCGTGGTGGCTCATACGCCTGTAATCCCAGCACTTTGGGAGGCCAAGGCAGGGGTGGATCACCTAAGGTCAGGAGTTCGAGACCAGCCTGGCCAACATGGTGAAACCCCATCTCTACTAAAAATACAAAAATTAGCCGGGCATGGTGGTGGGTGCCTGTAATCCCAGCCACTTGGGAGGCTGAGGCAGGAGAATCACTTGAACCCGGGAGTCAGGTTGTAGTGAGCCTAGATCGTGCCACTGTGCTCCACCTTGGGGGACAGAGCAAGACTCCGTCTCAAAAAACAAACAGAAAAACCAAATCTATTTCGTTAATTCTAAAGGCTTTTCTTTTCCTGAGGTGCTAAGAGTTCTCTACTGTGGTTTCTTCTGGCATATTTTGGCTTCATTTTATAGACTTTTCGGATTTATTCTGGTTTAAGGAATTGAGATATGGATCTCGTCACCCCCCAACCGGACATAGCTACTTAGTCACCCAACACTATTTGCTAATTAGTCCATCTTTTCTCTCAGTGCTTTGAGATGCCACCTTTATCTTTACGTAAGGAAATTTGAATAGATTTCTGTTGTGATTTAAAAAGTAAATTTCAAATTAATTAACTATTTTTATGTTATCACAGATAAAAGCTTTTTAAAAAATGATCCTTATTGCTTTTCACATTGAAGAAATTCTTGGGTTATCCAGCTATTTTTGGAATTCAGTGTGTGCTGAATAAATTTGTATTTTTTTTTTTTTTTTTTGAGATGGAGTCTGGCTCTGTCGCCCAGGCTGGAGTGCTGTGGCCGGATCTCAGCTCACTGCAAACTCCGCCTCCTGGGTTTACGCCATTCTCCTGCCTCAGCCTCCTGAGTAGCTGGGACTACAGGCGCCCGCCACCTCTCCTGGCTAGTTTTTTGTATTTTTTAGTAGAGACAGGGTTTCACCGGGTCAGCCAGGATGGTCTCGATCTCCTGACCTCGTGATCCACCCGTCTCGGCCTCCCAAAGTGCTGGGATTACAGGCTTGAGCCACTGCGCCGAGCCCCATAAATTTGTATTTTTAGTTAAACATTTGTATCTTGGCCGGGCGCGGTGGCTCAAGACTGTAATCCCAGCACTTTGGGAGGCCGAGACGGGCGGATCACGAGGTCAGGAGATCGAGACCATCCTGGCTGACACGGTGAAACTCCGTCTCTACTAAAAAATACAAAAAACTAGCCGGGCGAGGTGGCGGGCGCCTGTAGTCCCAGCTGCTTGGGAGGCTGAGGCAGGAGAATGGCGGGAACCCGGGAGGCGGAGCTTGCAGTGAGCTGAGATCCGGCCACTGCACTCCAGCCTGGGCAACAGAGCAAGACTCCGTCTCAAAAAAAAAAAAAAAATTTGTATCTTGAATTAGTTATATTTCTGTACAGTAAGATTTAGAAGTCCATAGGCCGGGCGCGGTGGCTCAAGCCTGTAATCCCAGCACTTTGGGAGGCCGAGACGGGCGGATCACGAGGTCAGGAGATCGAGACCATCCTGGCTAACACGGTGAAACCCCGTCTCTACTAAAAATACAAAAAAAACTAGCCGGGCGAGGTGGCGGCGCCTGTAGTCCCAGCTACTCGGGAGGCTGAGGCAGGAGAATGGCGTGAACCCGGGAGGCGGAGCTTGCAGTGAGCTGAGATCTGGCCACTGCACTCCAGTCTGGGTGACAGAGCGAGACTCCGTCTCAAAAAAAAAAAAAAAAAAAAAAAAAAGATTTAGAAGTCCAAACTTGAGAATGAATTCTTAAAGTTTACTTTTAAATGAACTATTAATTATGGACATTAATATGTGCCTCACAAATGTCGTTTATATAAATATCGAATTTTTATAGTGTAGATACTGCTAAAATTCTCAATGGTTTATTCTCTGAAAAAAGTTAAGTTTTCCTGATGTGTGAGACTCTTGTCTCAAAAAAGAAAAAATTATAAAGCAGTTTGGAGAATTAAAAGAAAAAAGGGTAAAAATGTTCAGAAGCGCTTGTTAGCATTTTGTATAGTTTTCCATTTTTTCCGTATTTTTGTCCATTCAGATCTAGACTTGCAGCAGATTTTTCTGTCTTTATTTTACAAAATTGGGATCTTACTGCATAACATTTATAATTTGCTTTTTACTTACAAATGAATCCTGAACATTTCTCCATGTCCTCAAGTGATTTTTTTTGAGACACACTCTCATTCTGTCACCCAAGCTAGAATGCAGTGGTGCGATCTTGGCTCAATGCAACCTCCACCTCCCAGGTGAAGTGGTTCTCCCACCTCAGCCTCCTGAGTAGCTGTGATTACAGGTGCGCACCACCATGCCTGGCTAATTTTTGTATTTTTAGTAGAGACGGGGTTTCACCATGTTGGCCAGCGTGGTCTCAAACTCCTGACTTCAGATGATCTACCTGCTTCAGCCTCCAAAGTGCTGGAATTACAGGCAAGACCCATTGCGCCCAGCTGCTGCTGCTGCTTTTTTTTTTAATGACCTCGCTCTGTCACCCCGACTGGAGTACAATGGCATCATCAGGGCTCACTGCAGCCTCAACCTCTTTGGGCCCAAGTGTTCCTTCTGCCTCAGCCTCCCGAGTAGCTGAGACTACAGTGTGCACCACCCACCTGGCTGATTTTTGTATTCTAAGTAGAGGCAGGATTTCGCCAAGTTGGCCAGGCTGGCCTCAAGTGATCTGCCTGCCTTAGCCTCCTAAAGTGCTTGGATTACTGATGTGAGCCACCGTGCCCCACCATGGTAGCATTTTAAAAAGCAAAGTGTGATTTTTGTATGAAGATATTTCTGAATAAAGTCGACTTTCTGACAGTAATTGTCTTTAATTAAACTTTGTAGGCCATGGATCATCTGCAGTCATTCATTGCAGATTGTGATCGTAGAACAGAAGTGGCCAAGAAAAGATTAGCAGAAACTCAAGAAGAGATTAGTGCTGAAGTAGCAGCAAAGGTAAGAGTTTTAATCATTTCATTAGTACAAAGTATTGTTTTGACTCCTTTTAACTTTTTATTTTGAAATAATTAGATTTGCAAGAGATTGCAAAGACATATACGAGGAATTCTGTATACTGTCTTGTCTGCCCCAATGTTAACATGTTACACAATGTAGTACAATATGAAATAAATTGACATTGGTCTAATCCTTATATTTTATTCAGATTTTGCCAGTTATGCATGCATTTATTTGTGTATGCATGTCTGTTTGTATAGCTCTGTGCAGTTTTTTTGTTTTTGTTTTTGTTTGAGACAGAGTTTTGCTGTGTTGCCCAGGCTGGAGTGCAGTGGTGTAATCTTGGCTCGCTGCATTCTCCGCCTTCTGGGCTTAAGCAAGTCTCGTGCCCCAGCTTCCTGAGTAAGTGGGATTACAGGCGTGCGTCACCATTCCTAGCTAATTTTTTTTATTTTTAGCAGAGACAGAGTTTCGCCATGTTGGCCAGGCTGATCTCAAACTTCTGGCCTCAAGTGATCTGCCCACCTTGACCTCCCAAAGTGCTGGGATTATGGGCATGAGCCACTACGCCTGGCCAGCTCTCTGTAGTTTAATCACATGTGTAATTACAACCACAATTAGGATGCTTAACTATAGCATTGCCACAAGGCTGCCTCATGTTACCCCTTTGATAGCTACATCCATCTTCACCTCCATCCAGCATCTCTCACCTTGGCCATCACTAACCTATTCTCTGTCTCTGTAGTTATGTTATTTCATGGAGTGTTATATAAATGAAATCCTGTGTACTCTTGAGATTTGGCCTTTTTCATACCATATAACTTTCATTCAAGTTGTTTGTATCAGTTCATTCCTTTTTATTTCTCCATTGTACAGATATACCACGGTATTTTTATTTGCTTTTAAAAGCAAATGTTAAATGTCATAGTTCACCTGTAAATTATAACCACAGTAATACATACATAAAGTTAACAGTAATTTTTTAATGTTATCCAGTGTATGTTTATTTTTCTTATATAGAGTCGATTTGTTATTAGAATCCAAACAAGGTCTTCGATATTGCATTTTGTTGATGACTTATTACAACATAATTATATTCCATTCAGTATGATCTAGTGTGTTTTATGAAAATGCAGAATGGGAGAAAAAGAGTTACCCAGGTGGAGTTTAGATGACAGTATTAAAATATGGTGTTCAGATATGTATATGCAAATGAAAATAGATTCCATCGTTTGAGAAAAGGGTTGCTTTTAGTCAACCTTTTCTTAAAAGTTCTCTGAAGATGGGGACTGGAAAGACGGGCATCCTGAAGTACAAAGGATCTAGTATCTCATGGTTGGAAGAGATCTGTAAGTGATCCCGCGTTGTATTGGTTATATTGGTTATCCATCACTACAGAAATGCTGTATAACAAACCACCTCAAAGCTCAGTGACTTAAAACAGTAAGTATTTATTTAGCCCGTGACTCTGCAGTCGATGATTTAGGCTGAACTTGACTGAGTAGTTATTCTTGTTTCAGCTGGGCTTACTCACATGCCTTGCAGTTCGCTGGAGGATGCAGAGCCATGCCCAACAGGCTAGCCTGGCCGTGTTCTCATGGTGGTGGCAGAGGTACAGAAGCATCAAGCCCCATCACACAGGCCTCTCCTTTGGTCATGTTTGCTACCATCTCAACAACCAAAACAAGTTCATGGCCAAATTCAGAGTCAGAGTACGATGGTACACAATTAACATGGTCAAGGACATGGATACAGGGAAAAAGAGTTTTGGACAACAGTTTAGTCATTCAGTGATGTATTTAAAGGAAAGTACCATTTGGTAGAGTGGGAGGATAGTGATAATAGAATTAGGACTCTCACTGAGGGAAGAAATATCTTGGGTTGAAGGATATTTGAGAAGTAAAGATTATTAATTAAACCAGTAAACTGGTTTGTTGGGACAGGAAACTCATACCAAACTAAAACCTTCGGCCGGGTGCAGTGGCTACCACCTGTAATCCCAGCAATTTGTTAGGCCAAGGTGGGTGAACCACTTAAGGTCATGAGTTTGAGACCAGCCTGGCCAACATGGTGAAACCTTGTCTACAAAAACTGCAAAATTAGCAGGCATGGTGGTGCATGCCTGTAATCTCAGCTATGGGGGAGGCTGAGACAGGAGAATCACTTGAACCCAGGAGGCAGAGGTTGTAGTGAACTGAAATGGTGCCACTGCACTCCAGCCTGGGGACAGAGCAAGACTCCCATCTCAAAAACAACAATAACAACAACAAAAAATTAAAACCTTCTTTGCTAACATAATTGGCCATATAGCAAAGACTTCGTGGCCCAAGATGATGATTATATGTATGTTTTATGTGCCATTAGAACAGTAAGAATGAACTAAGTTGCTAGGATGATGATAGTGATAAGGAAGAGGAACGTATTCTTTCCCAAGGCAAGAGTTAATCTCAGTGGAAAGCTAAGGACTCAGAGTGGAGTTGCCAGGCGAGTATGCTGAAAATCAGCAAGGTGCTATGCAGTGTCCATACAAGGCGTATTTTCTCATTTCTTACTACTTTGTGGGATAGGTACTGTCTGTACTTCTTAGATGAGGAAATGGATTCAGGTATAAGTAATGTGGCCAAAATTACACAAATAGTAATTGATTTAGCAATAAGTCAGATCTGTTGGACTCGAGCTTGCTCCACCAATTCATTTCTTTAACTCATATTTGAGCCTAGGCTGTTTGCTGAGCACTGGAGATACAAAGATGGGAAAAACAGCTAATTGTCCTTAAAGTAGTATGATATTTATGAAAGGAACTGTCAAAAAAGATACAAGGGTGACACAAAGGAGAGAGTATGGCCATCTTTGCTGATGTGTTTAAGTGGGGCTGGGATGCGGTGAATGTTAGGAATGCTTTACAGAAATGACCCTTGAGTTGGATCTTGTTGGAATGAGTGAACATTCAGTAGGCAGACGAGAGGTAAGGGATCCCATCCCAGAAAGAAGAGTATATGCAAAGTCGCAGAGGTAGAAAACAACAGGGTAAGTATGGGAAACTATAGATTATGTTGTGAGGTAGAGGAGTAGCAAGAGATGGTTTAGAAAAGTACAAAGGGCCAGATCATGGAAGAAACGGTATTTTAAACGAGGAATACACCACCTCGCCAGAGGACAGAAAGTTATATTGGCCCCAGTACTAGCCCTGACTTCATTGAGGTAAGGCAGGCAGGCTCAGAACATCCTGATGTCTCAGTTCATTTGGGATATGCTCCGAAAGCATTCTTTAACCTCTTATTGCCTTAGATAACAAGTCTCTTCTCAGCAGTTCTGAAATACCTTGAAGTTTAAAATTCATTCTCTTGTTTATTCATGACCTTTTTTTATTTCTTTTTAGGCAGAACGTGTTCATGAGTTAAATGAAGAAATTGGTAAATTGTTAGCCAAGGTGGAACAACTAGGAGCTGAAGGGAATGTGGAAGAATCCCAGAAAGTAATGGATGAAGTAGAGAAAGCACGGGCAAAGAAAAGAGAAGCAGAGGTAAATTCTTAATAGTAGTAGACAAATTCTGCTTAATTTGGTAAGACTTAAAAAGTAGTAGATGAAACTTTAATATCTATACCTCTCTAAGAACATGTATTTGAATGGAAATTATTGAACAGTTATTAAAGAGAAGTTGAACTAAAAGACAAAAACAAAACACAGAAAAAGCCGGTTGTGGTGGTGTGTGCCTTTGGTCCCAGCTGTTCCACAGGCTGAGGCAATCGCTTGAGTTGAGTTCAAGTCCAGCCTTTTTTTTTTTTTTTTGAGATGGAGTTTCGCTCTTGTTGCTCAGCCTGGAGTGCAATGGCACGATCTTGGCTCACCGCAACCCCTGCCTCCCGGGTTCAAGCAATCCTTCTGCCTCAGACTCCCAAGTAGCTGGGATTACAGGCCCACACTACCACACCCGGCTAATTTTTGTATTTTTAGTAGAGACAGGGTTTCTCCATGTTGGTCAGGCTGGTCTTGAACTCCCGACCTCAGGTGATCCACCTGCCTTGGCCTCCCAAAGTGCTAGGATTACAGGAGTGAACCACCGTGCCAGGCCATTTTTTTTTTCCTAAAGACAGAGTCTCACTCTCTAAGGCTGGAGTGCAGTGGTGCGATCTCAGTTCACTGAAACCTCTGCTTCCCGGGTTCAAGCGATTCTCTTGCCTCGGCCTGCCGAGTAGCTGGGACTGCAGGCGTGCACCACCATGCCTGGCTACTCTTTTGTATTTTTAGTAGAGACAGGCTTTCATCATGTTGGCCAGGCTGGTCTTGCTCTCCTGACCTCAGGTGATCTGTCCACCTCAGCCTCCCAAAGTGCTGGGATTACAGGTGTGAGCCACCGCACCTGGCCGGTTTTTGTTGTTGTTGTTGTTTTTAAAATTACTTTTGGTAAATTTGTGTTTCACAAAATCTTAAGTTGTATTTATTGATTGTAAAGTTGTTCATAATGTTCTCTCTTAATATCTGTAGAATGTTTGCAATTCGTGTCTTCTCTTGATTGATCTAGCTGGTCAGTTTTATTTTGTTTTTCAAAGAACCAGTCTTCTGATCTTACTGTTTTCTTCTTGTTTTCTATATCATTGATTTCTGTTCATGTTTATTATTTCTTCCCTTATACTTCAGTGGAGAGAGGCCCTAAGGATAGAGGATGGGGATAAAGGGAACCTATAATTTTCATAACAAAATAGCCATGCTTTTGTGTAAATTTTTTTTTTTTTTTTTTTTTTTTTTTTTTGAGCTGGAGTCTTGTGCTGTCACCTAGGCTAGAGTGCAGTGGCATGATCTCGGCTCACTGCAACCTCCGCTCCCCAGGTTCAAGCGATTCTCCTGCCTCAGCCTGCCGAGTAGCTGGGATTACAGGCACACAACACCATGCCTGGCTAATTTTTTGTATCTTTAGTAGAGATGAGGTTTCACCGTGTTGGCTAGGCTGGTCTTGAACTCCTGACCTCGTGATCCACCCTCCTCGCCTCCCAAAGTGTTGGGATTACAGGCGTGAGCCACCATGCCCGGCTGCTTTTGTGTATTCTTTAGAAAACATTTTGGTATAAGCATAGTATATTTTATTTAATTGGATGACTTTTAGTAAGATTTATATGGTCAGTTGTTTTTCTCACTTTTGTTTAGGAAGTTTATCGGAATTCTATGCCAGCTTCCAGTTTTCAACAGCAGAAACTTCGAGTCTGTGAAGTCTGCTCTGCCTATTTAGGACTTCATGATAATGACAGACGACTGGCTGATCATTTTGGGGGTAAACTACACCTGGGATTTATTGAAATAAGAGAGAAGCTTGAAGAATTAAAGGTACATTGGTAAAATATTCCTCACTTTATCCTCTTGTTCTTTTGATCTGTATCAGTTGTCTTTTTGTACAATATTCTTGACTATGATTCAGTAATATAGTGTCTAATGATGAATACTAAACAGTGTAGGATTACAGATGGAAATTCAAGTTGGTTTAATGGATGCTGCCTGAGAAACAGACTTAAATATTATTCTGTTATTTTGGGAGTTACCATTTTATGTTAGATATGACACTGAGTTAGGAATCTTTCAAACTAGTTTCTAATAGAGTCCTGTAAAATTTCATTATTATCGTTCTTTTCAATAAAGTCAATAAGAATGTAATATTAATAAAATATTTATAAGAAGTTTGAGAAAATGAGCCCAATATTAATTTGAAATATTTTGCAATTCTTTACTAAATAACAAGCTTGCAGAATCTCTAGTTTTATTTTACGCTCCTGCTTCCACTTCAGAAAGGACTTACGAAAAAATTTATATTTTTTTTAAAGGGACAATCACTATTAAATATATAGACTTTTGTGAGGAAGACAACACAGTTTTTACTCTTGTTTAGAGGGGATAAACACCAAAAAGCATGGTGGTATTTCTGAAGTGATAAAGATGAGTGTTGGTGGATATAATCTATTTACCTTTTAATATGCTGATAGCTTTTTAAGAATTGTGGCACTGTAGTGTTTTTCCATGAATTGAGGACTAGCTGACAGATGGGAAACATGGGATAGTCATTTTCTTTGTAACTGTTATCACTGGAATTAACTCAAGGTCCATAGCATTTAAAATAATGTAGGCTGGGCGCGGTGGCTCAAGCCTGTAATCCCACCACTTTGGGAGGCCGAGACGGGCGGATCACGAGGTCAGGAGATCGAGACCATCCTGGCTAACACAGTGAAACCCCGTCTCTACTAAAAAAATACAAAAAAAAACCAGCCGGGCGAGGTGGCGGGCGCCTGTAGTCCCAGCTACTCGGGAGGCTGAGGCAGGAGAATGGCGTAAGCCCGGGAGGTGGAGCTTGCAGTGAGCCGAGATCCGGCCACTGCACTCCAGTCTGGGCAACAGAGCAAGACTCCGTCTCAAAAAAAAAAAATAATAATAATAATGTAGAATCAGAAAATGCCTATAGACATCTCCAGATTCGCAGGTAACAGTGGGCTCTTTTCAGTATTCTGAGTAGCTAGGGTGATCTCAAGTAATTTTTAAAAAATTTTCGAGAAGAGTCACTATAGCAAATAGTTATTGGGCTCCAAGTTACAACTCCAGTGGTTCCTACCTGGGAGTCTGCACATACAGACCTAGCAACAGAACTCAGGCATTTTACTCATATCTTTAAAAGCAGCAGCATCAGGATGGTAATTGGAAGTGACCTAAACATTTCCATATTAGAAATCACAGGGCATGGGAACTTGCAATGATTTATAATGGTTGATGTTTTTTTAAAAAATACAAAATAATACTAGAAAACAGAGGAGGAAAATCTTGTGGAAGTGACTTGGAAATGTCATTAAGAAATCATGAAAGGCCAGGCGCGGTGGCTTACGCCTGTAATCCTAGCACTTGGGGAGGCCAGGGTGGGCGGATCACAAGGTCATTAGTTTGAGACCAGCCTGGCCAATATGGTGAAATCCCGTCTCTACTAAAAATATAAAAATTAGCTGGGTGTGGTGGTGTGTGCCTGTAGTCCCAGCTACTGTGGAGGCTGAGGCAGGAGAATTGCTTGAACTCGGGAGGTGGAGGTTGCAGGTTGCAGTGAGCTGGGATTGTGCCCCTGCACTCCAGTCTGGGTGACAGGGCAAGACTCTTTCTCAAAAAAAAAAAAAAAGAAAGAAATCATGGAGCTGGGTGTATGGTGGCTCATGCCTGTAATCCCAGCACTTTGGGATGCCAAGGTGGCTGGATCACTTGAGGCCAGGAGTTGGAGACCAGCCCAGGCAACATGGTGAAACCCCATCTCCACTAAAAAATATTAATACAAAAATTAGCTGGGTGTGGTGATGCACGCCTGTAATCCCAGCTCCTCAGGTGGCTGCAGCTGGCAGGTGGAGGTTGCAGTGAGCTGAGATGGTGCTACTGCACTCCAGTCTGGGCAACAGAGTAAGACTCTGTCTCTAAAAAAACAATAATAGTAAGATCATAGGCCGGTCTCAGTGGCTCGCACCTGTTAATTCCAGCACTTTGGGAGGCTGAGGTGGGAGGATCACTTGAGCCCAGGAGTTGTAGACCAATCTGGGCAACATAGCCAGATTTTGTCTCTATTTTAAAATAATTTGTTTTCATTAAAAAAAAAAAAAAGAAATCATGGAGAAAAGTGAAATTTTACACATTTTCCATGAAGTGGGGAAAGATGATGGAAAGAAGACTTGTAAGCCTAATGATTATTTCTGGCAGTAATTCAAATTGAATTGTTATTAAACAGATTTTGACGGCAGTTGTACTATATTAGAAACCAGATAATGTAAAGTTTAGGATAAAGCTGATTAAGAATGGACTCAGTAAATATGCTCCTCATTTATTACCATTTTTAAGAGAGTCGTAGCTGAGAAGCAGGAGAAAAGAAACCAGGAACGGCTGAAACGAAGAGAAGAAAGAGAGAGAGAAGAAAGGGAGAAGCTGAGGAGGTATGGAGTAATGGGCCAAGTAATTGAAGTTGAATCTCTGGTTCGAAAAAGAGATATAATTGATTTTAAATTTTAGATGGTGATAAATCTGTTATGGGATGTGGGAAACTTCTGCTTACTTTAAAAAATATTACTGTGCGAATTATATAAATGTTTAATTATACAAGTATCATAACTCTTGGCCATGTAACGGAATGTGGTTTCCTTTAAAATGTGTGGAAGAGTGAATAAAGAATGCTTCATATCTTGTAAGATTTATAACAAAATCCTTTTCTAGCCCTTTGATTTTTCATATTGGGCTAGATTTGCACCAGGTTAGCATAGAATTATTTTTTTATGATGTATTTTGTGAATAAAAGGTTTAAGGGTGGTTGTTTCATTGAAGGGTTTTTTTTACATTGATATTTGGTTTGTTATTTCCTCAATTCTAGGAGCCATAAACTGTTAAGAAGTCTATTAGTAATACCTCAACGTATATAATTCCTCTTACATTGGTATTCATTAATTGATAAAATCTTATAATTCTTAGTATTTGGAATGTCTAAACATTCTTCTGAGTCACTTTTACCCATTGGCAGCTAAAGTCACATAGCATCATGGTGGCAACATTTTTTTGTAACTCATTTTTATAACTTTTTCAGCAGCTTTAGGATGGACAGTTATATCACAAAGGATTTGCCTGTAGTCCTAATTTATAGTGTTCCCTGAATCATATTACATTTAAATGTCTGAAAGTTAAATACCTTCTCTTCAGAGTTAGCAGATGTGCTTAAGCTAATTAAAACCCTTTGTAGTACTAGGTTATGCTCACTTTCTTCAATCTTTGAGCATATAATAGTATATTTCAAGAAGTTTAAACAATTTATGTTACATGGCTTATAATCAGGTAATCTTTTTGTACCATGACAGTGAAACAAAACTACATGTCTATATGGTCCCTTTTCAAGGGAAGTGATGTCAGTCCTCTATTAAGAGAGAGAGAGAGTTCTTCATTTACCATAAAGTTTACCTCAGAGCTTTTATCTACTTGTTCTTTTGTGTACACTAAGTCCTTATGGGAATGTTGCCCACTATTCTAATATATAAGTGGAATTTTCAGTAATATTGGGAATCTCATTTTAAGATTCAATTGAGGTGACAGTAACATGGAACAAAATTTCTTTGCAGGACTACATTTTCACATTTGTAGATGATGAAAAAGTATATCACATCTTACTCCTTTGTTTGCCAAATGGCAAGTTTCTTTTGACAGTGATTATACAATGCAAATTTCAGAAATGTTAAAATAAGTTGTTGAATCTGTGAGCTTAAAGAAATATGGAAGTATGGAAGATGAGGAAATTAGAAACTAGTATAAAATTATACAAGATGGGATAAACGAAAAAAATCAGAATCATTTACTGGGTGCTTATTGTATGCTAGGCACTGTAGTAAGGAATTTGTCCATATACATCTAATCTTTATAAACCCCACCCCCACTTCACCCCGGTAAAATTTGTATTAGTATCCCTCTTTTGCTAGTGACAGAGACTAGCTGAGAGAGGATATGTAACTTACTCAGGTCACACAGACAGTGAATTGTAGAACCAGAAATAAAACTCAAATCTGGCTGATCTCAAAGCCATGCTTTCAACAATGCTATGTATCAACCAAAAAAAAATAATCCCTGTGGTGTTCTACTAACCATAATATTCACTTTACATTTTATTGAGTGTTAACTGTGTGCTAGGAAATGTGACAAGTGCCTTATGTAGAGTATCTCATTTCATTTGAAGAAACATGTTGTAAAATTGAACTAGGTGTTCTAGACATTATAGTATGAGGTTGTAGCTCCAAGAGTATATAGATCTCAGACCACAGAATTTCACTCTTCCCAGAAGGGAAAAAAGAAATGACAGATATAAAATAATTTTTTCCAAGCAGTTAAGTGGTTTCTGAAAAATTAGCAAGTTGTGATATATAGGTTGAGCATCCCAAATCCAAAAAATCAAATCCAGTGAGCCTCAAAATCTGAAACTTCTTGAGTGCTGACAGCATTTAAAGGAGGTGCTTATTAGAGCATTTCAGGTTTTGGTTTCTGGGTTTAGGGATGCTGAACTAGTGAATTATAATGCAGACACTTCAAATTTTGAAAAAAAAATCGGCCGCCTGTAATCCCAGCACTTTGGAAGGCCAAGGTGGTAGGATCATTTGCATCCAGGAGTTCAAGACCACTCTGGGCAACAAAAAAATGTAAAACTTTTAAAAATACAGAAAAAATCCAAAATACTTCTGATCCTTAGCGTTTCAGAGGAGTACTCAACCCGTACTGTGTTTTAATCTCCTAGGAGCATATTCTTTAAGAGCCAAGTATTCTGAGTTAAGCAAACCCTGCAAGGTGAAGAAATCTGCCGCGTTTGTGGTGTATTTTGGAAAGTTTTATATGCATAGGTACATGCCTTGTATGTATAAAATTAATGTAAACATTAGAAATCAGGAAGAATATAATGTAACATTGTACTGTTTCTTATTTATAGCCACTTTTCTAAAAATACATACTCTTTTTTTAGGTCCCGATCACACAGCAAGAATCCGAAAAGGTAGGTGTATTACATAAGACAAGTATAAGTAGTGAAGTTGTCTTTTTCAAAGGTAGCTTTTACAGATTAAATGGTCCTTTAAAAAAATTTCTTTTTGGCAGGGCACGGTGATGCACGATTGTAATCCCAGCTACTCAGGAGGCTGAGGCAGGAGAATTGCTTGAAGCTAGGTGGCAGAGATTGCAGTGAGCCAAGATTGCATCACTGCAATCCAGCCTGGGCAACAGAGCGGGACTCTTAAAAAATTTAAATCGTTTAGATGCTCAGAGTAGAGATGTAAAAGGATTAATTTTTTAAAAATCGATTTGGGTGGTACATTTAGGAAACATGTTCTAAGAGGTTGTAGCTATTGAAAACATAAATAGGTTAATAGTTGGAGAAAATTTTGATTGATAGGTTAAGCAAAACCAAAATGTTTAGTATACCCTGCAGTCTTGACTTTATGTGAGTTTATTACCCATTCCTTTATACAGTGATCACAGAAAGCTTTCAGAGGCATTTGCAGCCTTAAAGAGCAAGACAATACTTTATTTTGACTTTCAGCATTAATATTTGGGGTTTGAAACCTTTCTTTATCGTTTTTGCTAGTTGGTGATACATTTTGTCTGAGAAAGGCAGGGAAATGTGTTGTACTTCATTCTTTCTCAGTTCTTCACTTGCCACTCTCATTCTAGTCATTGAGCTTTTCTTCATGGATCCAATCCCACCTAGAAGGCCCTTTCTCAGTCTTTTCCAAATTCTACTATTCCTCTTGTTCAGATCACATCTTCTTTTAGAAATCTTCTGAGTTCTCAGCTCTAGAGACTATTTCCCAAGAACTTTCCCCTAAAAAGTAGAGAATTTGTTGTTATGAAGGAAAAACCTGGCTGAGCGGAGTGTCTCACGCTTATAATCCCAGCGCTTTGGGAGGCTGAGGCAGGCAGATCACCTGAAGTGAAGAGTTTGAAACCAGCCTGGCCAACATGGCGAAACTCTCTCTCTACTAAAAATACAGAAATTAGCCGGATGTGGTGGCAGGTCCCTGTAATCCCAGCTACTTGAGAGGCTGAGGCAGGAGAATCATTTGAACCCAGGAGGTGGAGGTTACAGTAAGCCGAGATTGTGCCACTGCATTCCAGCCTGGGTGACAGTGAGACTGTCTCAAAAAAAGAAAAGGAAAACAAAAAACTTATGGTTCTGTTAGCTAAATCTTTCAATGGTGTTTCTGCCTAAAACACTGAAAAACTAAAGAACATTAATAAGTGGGGCCTGTTGTGTCCGTTAATTTCTATTATTGGTGAATTTCTCTGATCTAGCATAAGTAGAAACATTAAACTGTGATACTGTTCTTGTTTACTGTTTGATTAATATAAGCTGGTCCCTTTGTTGAAAACATAAAGTATTGCACGTAGAACATCTTTAGATATTTGGGCCAGATATTTAATTTCTACTCCTCTAGTCCTGTTACCTAGATAGTACGTTTGCCTTGTAACTGGGCTCCTTACTTCTCTGTGCTTGCCCACTCCCCTTCTTCACCTCATTCTATTTTTCACACATCAGCCAGGATAAGCCCTTTAAAAAATGAAATATGTCACGTCAGCCCTCTGACTCTCCAAAGGTTTTTCATCTCATTCATAAGAGAAGTTAACATCTTTACCAAAGCTTTTACATAGGGTGACGGTGTGGTCTGGGGTGTTTAATCTTTTGGCTTCCCTGGGCCACACATCAGATACACTAATGATAACTGATGAGCTGAAAAAAAAATTGCAAAGAAATCTCATAATATTTTAAGAAAGTTTACAAATTTGTGTTGGGCTGTATTCAAAGCCATCCTGGGCAGCATGCGGCTTGGAGGCTGCAGGTTGGACAAGCTTGGCATAGCCCAAACTGCCCTGGGATAGTTCTGGTTTATGTCTTTTATCTCAGAATATGTATTAATAGCTTCTCATTACACTCAGTAACTTACTCAGCGCCTTCTGGTTTGAATGATGAAGTATCTGGTCACCCTGCCTGTAAGACCCTGATGTTACTTCCTTTTGCTCACTTCATTCCAGCCACACTGGTCTTTTCCTTCGACATGCTGAGCTTTTTCCCACCTCAGGGACTTTGCATCTGTGTTCCCTCAGCCTGAAGCACTCCTCTCTGAGATGGCTGATTCACTTGTTGCCTTCCTTCTTTCAGCTTTGCTTCAGTGCCACCCTATCAGAAAAGCCTTCCCTGCTTATTCTGTATAAATAGTTCCACTCTTTTCTCTGTCTTTCTCCACCCAACGTAATACCTCTTTTAATTTTTTTTGAGATGGAGTCTTGCTATGTCACCCAGGCTGAAGTGCAGTGGTGCAATGCCAGCTCACTGCAACCTCCGCCTCCCAGGTTCAAGTGATTCTCCTGCCTTAGGCTCCCAAGTAGCTAGGATTACAGGCACGCACCACCATGCCCTGCTAAGTTTTTTTTTTTTTTTTTTTTTTTTTTTTTTGGATTTTCACCATGTTGACCAGGCTGGTCTTGAACTCCTGACCTCAAGTGATCCGCCTGCCTCAGCCTTCCAAAGTGCTGGGATTACAGGCATGAGTCACCGTGTCCAGCAATAGATCTTTTTTTTTTTTTTTTAACCACCTGACATACCTTTATTTACTGCCTACCAACCTGTATATCCCTTTCTATAGTATAAGCACTAAGTTTAGTTCAATAACTTTGCTTCTCAACCTCCCGTAGTACCTAGAACAGTGCAAAAATACCTAGTGAATATTTTTTGGATGAAAAAATTACCTAGAGTTTTTTAAAAGATGAATAAAGTTACACATTGGAAGAAAAAGCATTCATAATAACTCAAAATGAGTGGTTAAACAAAATATAATTTGATAAAACTTATATTGAGAGAGTTTTATATCTTTTCCCTCTGCTTCCTTTTGGAATTATTTCAGCTGTGGAAATACGTTTTGTTTTTGTTTTAGTTTTGTTTTGTTTTTGAGACAGGGTCTCACTCTGTCCTGACTAGCTGGGACCACAGGCATGTTCCACCATGTCCAGCTAATTTTTAAAAATTTATTGTAGATATGGAGTCTCCCTATGTTGCCCAGGCTGGTCTTGAACTCCTTCCGTTTAAAGATTAAGCAATCCTCCCATTGTGGTCCCCCAAAGTGCTGGGATTACAGACACAAGCTACTGTACCCAGCCAGAAATACTCCTTTTAAGAGTGGCTAAAACTACATCCATGTCATGTACCTTTGTTTGACTATAATGTTGATATAAGCTGAATGCTTTTAAGCATTGTTTATAACAATCAGTTGAACATAAACTGTATTTGTAAACTATCTCATATGTATAATATGATTTTGAAAAACTTGCTGTATCAAATTATGAGCAAACCTCACATTCTTAAAGTGACTTAAATTTAAGTTTTATTGAGGTATTAAAAATGATTTACTCTGAAGTCAGTGATTTTTTAGCAAATTGAAAGCTGTGCACTATCACCATAATCCAGTTGAGAACATTTCCATCATAAAGTGACTCTTCTAACAAAGTTGCATGCCTTTGTTTCCCCTTGTTTTCTGTCAAATGTTTATGTCCTCTGCATGCCATTTCCACCCTCACCACGTACCCCTACCGACCCCACAAGTTAGTTTGTGACCTGGTGGAGGCTATAAAAGTGTCTTACCTTGTGGGTTTCTTTTCAAAAAATGTTTTTATTTTGCCAGCACCTTGATCGTAGATCTTCTGGGTTTTCAGAATGTTTTTCGTTTCTCTATTTCTGTATATTCATTAGAAATACATTTTGTTATTGCAGTCTGAGTCAAGTTTTCAAAAATGATTTTCACAAGTTTTCTTTCTCCCAAACTCTTTGCTCCTTGAATAGAGAACTGTCTTACTGTGTTTTGTCTTACTCTCTATTGCCCAGGCTGGAATGCAGTGGTGTGAACACAGCTCACTGTAGCCTTGACTTCCCAGGCTTGGGTGATCATCCTGCCTTAGCCTCCCAAAGTGCTGGGATTAAAGGCGTGAGCTACCACCCCTGGCCCTTACTCTGTTTTGATTACACTGTGACTAGGCATGCATATTGTGGGCATTAAAAACGTATTTCTATGGTTATCTCACCTTTCTAATTGAGAGAGAGAGTAATTTATCCTGACGTATGCTTCGTCATCTCTTCTCTTCCCTTCTATCCAGGTCTGTCAGGTACATATTTAATTTCTAGAGAATACAAAAAATGTTCAGGATATTTAAGTGCAATTAAATTAATAACGCATCTAGATAATATAGTCCCTGGCATATAGTAGTGGTTCGAAAGTTG